>NC_134799.1:24634231-24656731 GCF_046742065.1 Oratosquilla oratoria
GAGGTGGTGGTGGTTTTCGTGGTTGCTTTCAGGCGGTTGATGTTGAATAGTTTGCCATCGGCACGATACGTCAGTTGCACACCTAAAGGTAAGTTGTCCTCAATAATGTGGAGGATAGCAGCCAGAAAAAGAGAGAAGAGAGTAGGTGCAATGACACATCCCTGCTTCACTCCAGTACGGACATCTATAGGGTCCGTCATATCACCATTGCAAAGGATGGTGGCCTGGATATTATCATGGAAAAGTCTCACTATGTTAATGTATGTATGTATGTAGTTCCATCGCCGCCTTTATCAAACTCGACACAGTCTGCGGTTTTCTTCTGCTGTTTACCAGTATTCAGTCTGGGATGTCAGCACCTAGACATCACCTCGGACGTTATCAATCCATCGATACCTTGTACTATACTCTTCGTTCGTCAGGCATTCTGGCACAATGTCCAGTTCTTCTGAGACGTCTTGATCTTATTACATCTTTTATAAAAGGCTGACCTGTTATTTGCCAAAGATCGAAATTATATCTTCTCTTCCACTGGTTGTTTTTATCATGATATACGCGTCTGAGTATCCAACTTCAAACTCCATTTTCAATAGCTTCAAGTTCTCTCATTCTTTCTTTAGTAAAAGCCCTGGTTTCGCAGCCGTATAATACCGTGGGTCTTATTATAACATTATATATGCGCAGTTTCGTTCTCCGTGATATATTTCTGCTTTTCAGTACTTTAGCAGGGCAAAGGCTCATCTATTTCCAGTTCCAATTCTTCCTGAGTTTTCTCTATTAATACGGTTGTCAATTGTTAGGCCGCTTCATTAAATCGGCGATCCCCCCTTTCCGTCTCCTCATGCAGAAAAGGAGAAGACTAGGAGAAATCCCTTCGGGCTGTGTCAATTTCGCATACATACTCCTCCATCACAACATCATCCATACACAACCCTTCTCCATTCACCACTATCTTCTGTCCTCTCCCGTCTTTCCTCAACAGACATTCCTCTCTTTCTCAATGCCCCTTTCTCCCTAACCATCCATCTCATCTTAGGTCGTCCCCTCATATTTACTCCCTTCACCTCTGCCTGTCACACCTCTTTTACTAATCTTTCTTCACTCATTCTTTCCATGTGTCCAAACCATCCCAATACTCTTTCATCAACCTATCTAGCTTAGTAATCCCTATCATACTTCTCAGGCATTTCTCATCCACCATCCCATATATATATATATATGTATGTATATATATATATATATATATATATATATGTATGTATGTATATATATGTATATATATACATATATATATATAGAAACACACACACACACACACACACACACATACACACACACACACACACACACACACACACACACACACACACACACACACACACACACACACACACACACATATATATATATATATATATATATATATATATATATATATATATAGAAGACTGAAGGCGGAAGAAGCAGACGAGGAGTAATGGGAGAAATTCACGCTTTAACGTTTCGACCCGCAGGGTCTTGATCACTAAGTCTTATTTGTCATAATATAGTGTATATATATATATATATATGTATATATATATATATATATATATATATAAATACATACATACATACATACATATACCAAAGGATTTTTCCCCCTTACAAGACATAAAATCCACTCCCACCCATTCCATCACCACATACTCCACTCCCATTCACCCCCTCCTTCCCTCCCTCTTATTCTGGCTCCTGGATGACGGGTCATCCCAGCATCTCGACCAATGCCCCTGGGTCAGAAGCAGTATCGCACGACACAGCACATCTACAGCAAAGCCGCTTCATTTAATCGGCGCCCATACATCTCCGTCCCCTCATACAGAAAAAGAGAAGACGGGGAGAAATCCCTTCGGGCTGCGTCAAAATTTTTCACACATACTCCCTCACACCCCCATCCCCCACCCATTCCCTTTCATGCATCACAGCATCATCCATACACAGCCCTTCTCCATTCACCCCCTATATTCTGTCTTCTCCCATCCTTCTTCAACATATATTCTCCTCTTTCCCAATACTCCTTTTACCCCATCCATCCATCTCATCCTTGGCCACCCCCTCATGTTCACTCCTTCCACTTCTGACTACCACACCTCTTTTAACAATCTTTCCTCTCTCACTCTTTCCATGTATCCAAACCATCCTAATACTCTTTCATCAACCCTATCTCCCAAGTCCCTTTCCATACCCCGTTCTCCGCCTTAGCTCCTCGTTTCTTACTTTATCCAGTCTAGTAACCCCTATCATACTTCTCAGACACCTCATCTCAAACACATTCAAACTCCTCCCCTCTCTCTTATGTTCCATGTTTCCGTCCCATACAGTGTTGTTGGTAAAATCACTCCTTCATACAATCTCCTCATAGCATTCATTCCCAAATGTCTATTTCTCATTACACTTTTTAATCCACCAAGGCATTTACTTGTATAAGAAAGGTAATTTTCCGTTATTTTCATTTTACTGCAGAAAATGAAAAAAACGGAAAATTACCTTTCTTAGACACAATTATCCATAGAATAGATAAAAATGTGAAATTTTCAGTATACCAGAAACCCACCAATAAAGAAGATTATATACACTTCTACTCAGGACATAATGACAGAACTAAAACAGGTATTATAATAGGTTTCTTCCTCAGAGCATTTCGTATATGCAGTAAAGAATTTCTAGATCTTGAATTACAACATATTACTGAGACTTTCATCAAACTCAAATATCCAAAAGGTCTCTTATGTAGGTTGAAAAAGAAAGCCAAAGAAATAATTAACAAAAGTAAAGATAAAAATAAGAATGATGATAAATGTAATAGTGAAACGAGATATATTACAGTACCAAACTCTAATGTCAATTCATACTTTTCTCCTAAAAGCGGGCATTAAAATAGCCAGGACGTCAGGTAACAAAGTAGGACATTTGGTAACACGTAGATACAATAATCCCACTAACGAAAACAGCGTTGTTTATAAAATCCCGTGTAAAAGCTGTCCCTCTTCATATTTTGGTGAATCTGGTCGCGGACTTAATAAAAGGATAAATGAACATAAAAATGACGTAAAAGCCCATAGGACATCTAACTCCATAGTAATGCATGTGGATAAACGTGGCCACCTTCCAGACTGGAACAACACAACCATATTAAATAAAGGATCATCCAAGAAACTAAGGAAGACAATTGAGGCAGCATATATCGACACCAATAACAACATTAATCATAGAGAAGGCTTTATATGTTTAGCAAAAGCCACAAGCTTATTAATAATAAAAGAATACGCAAATAAAATAACAAGCTCTCCGAAGCGTCCCATGAGTTGACCCGTCCATGTATAAAATATCCTGTTACGTTTGAGTTGTTAGCTTTGTGATCAAGACCCTGCGGGTCGAAACGTTAAAGCGTGAAATTCTCCCATTACTCCTCGTCTGCTTCTTCCACCTTCAGTCTTATTTGTCACACACACACACACACACACACACACACACACACACACACACACACACACACACACACACACACACACACACACACACACACACACACACACACACACACACGCGCACACACACATATATATATATATATATATATGTATATGGTCATGGTGCAGAGGTTAGGAAGGGCATTCACCCTGAGCAATGGACCCCAACCACCAAAACTAAAGTTCTTTCGTGAGACACCGTCCTTTTGGCCCTGAACAAGAAAACATATAACTGAAAAATACGTATCGTATTTATTTCAATTCTAATCAAGGATCCTCTTCAATACAAAATTGACTTACGTAAAATAGGGTCTATATACAACAGTCAAGTCTCATGACTAAGAGGGGTTTTACACGGTCTAACGTTGTTCGACAACCAAATACCCCGTTCACACGTTCACACATCACTTTAAACACGTGCGAAAGGACATGTAAGGTAGCTTGTGTTTAGTGACCTAAGGTCGGTCAAATGTAGGTCATCAAGTGATCTATCGATCTGCTGGATTCAAAATTACTGGTGTTGACTATGCACCTATTTTGTTTTAATGTGGAAATAGATTAATTTTACCTTATGCAAGTAACCTGTAGCCACTTTATCATTATACTAATCGTGTCATGTATTGTTTCTAAGACTTGTATATTACATTTTGCAAAAGAAATATTAATAATTGGTTACATATTTCTGATAGAACAGTTGACAGTATAAGGGATTTGATTCCAACGAGGA
This sequence comes from Oratosquilla oratoria, assembly GCF_046742065.1. Classification (NCBI taxonomy): domain Eukaryota; kingdom Metazoa; phylum Arthropoda; class Malacostraca; order Stomatopoda; family Squillidae; genus Oratosquilla; species Oratosquilla oratoria. The sequence continues at coordinate 24,638,471 of NC_134799.1, forward strand.
TAAATCAATCAAGTAAAGAAAAAATATTTAAGATGAAGATTAGTATATTACTTACTAATATTATAAGTTGTTTTTATGTATATGGTAAGATAATTTTCACAATGGTGTGCGGGAGTGGCCACAGCAACAAAATAGGTAAAAAGGAGATACAAATTAGTTTGAAAACTCAGATATCATATATTTCATCAGTAATGTTCGAATTATATGTTACGGCTACTACTTTGATATTTGGTAGCAATTAGGATGAAATGCGATTTGATTGATATAGAATACTCGGACCCAATCATGATATCAAACGTGTGCATACTGGCTCTCATCGCACAGAGATAAACGGAAATACTATAAAAATATTCCATAATTTAATGGACAGTGAATGACTTGAAAGACAAAGATTTGATCACGTATTAATCTATATTGTTCACCCGGCTGCTAAAGATCAGTTTCAATGGAGCTGCTAGAAATTCTGTTATGTTTTTTTGTATGGATATCCGGTATCTGTCACTACGGTGCCCTTGTTCTCTAAAAATTCCTGCGATACTTGGTATATTTTGCAAACGTGCCCTCGCGGAGGAAAAACAGAACGGAAACAAAAGTATATTTTCACAAACGTTTGGCACGGAGGTGTCAGTAGACCAGAGTTTTAATTGGAAACATGTTGTAAAAAGAAGGAAACATTGGCTAACCATTCCAATACTGTATGGACTGGAAGGAGAAACTACAACGAATACTTGCCCATCAACAACGCATATCTACGAAAATAATCCCCATAATGCTGCTTTTGAAGAAATGAAAAGGGAATATTGTACTCGTACAAGCCGTAGTTTATGACTGGCAGATAAAAAAAAAATCAATTTTGTAAGAGCCGGAGAACCTGGCTCCATATGCCAGCCAGACAGCTCATTTTACAAAATTGAATGAAGAGCATAAGTCTTTTCCAACAGGCTACTCTCTTCTTTGTATTCAGAGAACAGATGTGGGTAAACCATTGGTCATCGGTAGATTCATGTTTGGCAGATTCGATCTGTATGGTTCGAAAAATTGTAAGCGCTTTCCTTATTTCTCTCGACTTAATTTGGGAAACAAAGCTATTTATCTCAGAGGAGAAAAAGTCTGCTTCCTGTCAAGTTCAGGTATTATGTTGATAATCAATTTGGATGTCATCTGAGTTTTGAAATAACAACTTGAAGAGAAAGGAAACAGGTTTTATTAGAAGCGTGACCAAACCTGTGGTTAATCACTTGCAGCCAAGACCTAAGAACGAGAGAGAGAGAGAGAGAGAGAGAGAGAGAGAGAGAGAGAGAGAGAGAGAGAGAGAGAGAGAGAGAGAGAGAGAGAGAGAGAGAGAGAGAGAGAGAGAGAGAGAGAGAGAGAGAGAGAGAGAGAGAGCGAGAGAGAGAGAGAGAGAGAGAGAGAGAGGGGGGGGAGGCATCCATCGTTGAAAACATGATTCCTTTCACTATTAATGGCGACGTTTACATTTGTTCTGACTATTGCCAGGCGATTTCATTCAGCGGAGCTAAAATGTTAAGCCCATCTCGATTAGCCCCCCTACTACTCATAATAACGACTCTTTTCAACCTACACTGTGTAAAGGTTAAGTAACTCATTCGAAATATTGTGTTAAGGTCGGATCATACCAAGATGCACACGTTCTACAGCTAATGAGGGTTCGTTTCATAAGGAGAGTCTTAAGTTACAAGGTTTTAGACCCATTCAAACATCCAATAAGGTTGTTGTGACACAACGAAATATAAAATAGTGACATTTAAAGGCAATGGAGGACTCTCTGGATTCCGAAGCGTCTTGTCGTGGAACGAACCAGGGGGCTATGCTTTCGTTTTTTTTTCTTTCTTTTTCTTCTAATTTAATATATTTCATTCTATTTTATTTAATTTCTATTGTGTTTTTTTTGTATGTTTGCAACTTTACGATTTTTTTAATGCTGTGATATGGCCCAAATAACAAGCCATAATATGTCGATGGTCATCAGGATAGCAGCCCTGGCATTGTTGTTTCCCTCTGGACCCTCTTCAGAGGTGATGTGGTTAGCTACCATATCATGGTAAACAGGTATTGACTTAAAGTAGAGAATAGATGAAGTATCTCATCTCTTCTGGACTTGTCGACTTGTCGAGTTGCCAGGTAAGACCACCCGCTCGCGCGGGATCGGTTTTTGTGGGAGGGGAAGAATGTCTGTATGGAAATGAAAAGATAGTAGTGTATAAAAGAGGGCTTTTGCCACCGGGCGATTGAGCGAGCGATTAGGGGCGGTTGGTGGTCGTGGGTCAGGAGAAATGGGCAGGGAACTCGGACAGCGGCGCCGACGGCCGGGATTAGAATCACCAAAAGTTGAGAAAATGGTGGGAGGCGTAGTAGTAGAGAAAGTTGGAAAAACGGAAAAATCTTTAGTGGGAGGTAAACTGAAATGAGAAGATGTAGTATAAAAGAAAGTTAGAAAGGAAGCGAATTTTAGTTGAAGAAAAAGTACGTGTAGATGTTTGTGTGTGGGGTGTGGTTATGTTCGTGAGAGGTGTGTGTATGTATCTTACGGGAAGTTAGTAGAGTTCACTACCCGCGTGTAGAGAGCGCGTTCCTGATTAGCCCAAGGTTAAGGCATAAGCGTCCCTGTTTAGCCCCAGGTAAGGCATAAGCGTCCCTGTTTAGCCCCAGGTTAAGGCATAAGCGTCCCTGTTTAGCCCTAGGTTAAGACATAAGCGTCCCCGCCAGGAGATTCTTCATGCGGCGTAGTAGGTCTGACGGTTTCTCGTTGCCAAGTTCTTCCTTAGAGAGAATATCTTGAAGGCGTGTAGCGACTGATGACTGGAATCTGGCAAGGATAGCGTCCTTTAAATCTTCGTACGGAGTGTCGGATATCAACGCTGTAGAAACAGCGTCAGATACACGAGAAAGGACGTCCGGAGGAAGAAGGGAGCAGACGTTGCTGAATTTGGCGAGGCTAGTAGAGATGCGCGAGGACTTGAAATTGCATTCTAGAATGTTGAACCACACAGTCGGGTCGTGACTGAGGAAAGGTGGAGCACGAAAGGCATGGGCGACAGATAGAGTTGCAGGGGTGGGTCGGTGGGTGGTTCTTCCATAGGAACCACAGCCGCTGAGGTAGGAACAGACTGGTCCATGATGGTTAGGGCGCCGGTTCTGTGGCGACGACTTTGGCGATCCACGTCTACTGTAGCAGCGGCTGGGGCTGGCGGCGGCAGGGCAGGGGCGGTCCAAGGCGACTGCGGCAGCGGCGTCTGCTGGGCTGTAGTCCTTTCCAGGCGACAGGCGGCGACTGGCAGTCCACTCTGGAAGGCGGCAGGCGGCGGCTGGCAGTCCACTCCAGAAGGCGGGGCATGCGGAGGCTGGCAGCCCACTCCAGAAGGCGAGGCAGGCGGTGGTGTCGGTTGCTGCGCTGTGGTCCACTATATGGGTCACCAGTTGATGTGATTAGCTACCACATCATGGTAAATGGGTATCGTCCTTAAGTGACGGATAAATGAAATATCTTAGCTCTTCTAGACTTTTAATTAGATTTCCCGTCCGCCATGACATAAATTATACGCAATGAATATATTAATGCTTTGTACAGAATATGCAAATAATGTTACATATAAATACATTTCACAATATAAGGGCTATCCTTGTATGTGACACAATATTTACAATATATAATTTTGGTTATAATTGACATATATAATTGTTTGACCAAGATTATAAATGTTATTATACAACAATGGTATATGCGTTAAGGGGACACTGCAGTAGTGGCGTGTTGCCACAGAGTATGTCACTCCAACTCGATCGGGGTCCAATTTGCCAATGTGACTTCGAAGATGTTAAACTTGATCCAAGCGAGACATCATGAATGTAACATGTGACTCAAGTATGACGTCATGGATGTTACGTGTGACCAGGTGTGACGACATGCAGAGTACACGTTCTTCAATCAGATAATGGAATCCGTCCACTACTAAAGAGGGACTCGAAGCATTGTTAGGGAGTTATGTTCAGCAGAATAACTTATGTATTTGTGAATGTATGAGTGTATGTATGTACGCATGCATGTATGTATGTATATGTGTATGTATGTATGTATGTATGTATATATGTATGTACGTATGTATGTATGTACGTATATATGTGTGCATGTATGTGTGCATGTATTTATCCATGTATGTATGTATGTATATATGTATGTATGAATGTATGCATGTATGTATGTATGTATGTATGTATGTATGTATGCGTGTATTTATATATATACCAGGTGCGGCAGGTATTTGAGAACACAATCTATCGGTGACGTAGTATTCTAGATGCCACAGTTTACCATTATAATTATTTTTTCTATCCAGGCTGAACATGGCGGAACCGGATATTGCTCAGGAAATGAAGAGGCATGCTGTAATCGTCTCCTTGGCTAGAGGGCACTCCGACTCCGAGATCGCTGCATTCCTGAATGTCGCCAGGTCATTCGTTTTTAAAGTTTGGAGAGAGCCTGAGGCTGCCAGTGGCGATGTGATAACCGTTTCTCACCGTAAATGACATTGCCGGCGCTCGGACAGTATCAGGACGCCTGAATTCATTAGTTCTGTCCAAGCTGCCATCAAAGAGGACTTTGGGAAATCCATAAGGGCACTGGGCAGGGAGTTGCACGTTGATGAGGCCACCATCCGACGTGTGGTTCATGAAAACCTCCGTTACAAGTTGTACGTGATGCCGAGAGAATAGTTCATGTCCCAGACAACCAGGGGGAACCGAGTGACCAGGGCCAAGTGTCTCTTAAACAAGCTGAAACATCCGGAGGAGCCAGTGGTTCTTCTTCGACGAGAAAAACCCCAGGACCAGAAGGTGAACCGCAGAAATGATCGGTGACTGTGTCAAACCACCGAGGAGGTTCCGACCGTCATGCACACAAAATTTCCAGCATCCGTAATAGTTCTGGGTGTCGTGAGCAATGTAGACGACGTGATGCCTCCACATGTCTTCCCTCAATGTCTTTGAGTCAACGCTGCTACTTACACCAATGTTTAAGACACATTTGTGATACCATGGATTACTGCTGTAGCACGTGGCAGGCCGTATGTTTTCCAACAGGACTCCGCTCCATCGCATACGGCCCACACCACCCAAGAATGGCTGGCCAACAATTTTCACGACCACGTCACTCCCAACATTTGGACCCTTAGCTCTCCTGATGTTAATCCTTTAGACTATTACGTCTGGGGCGTTATTGAGAGGGCCTACAATATGCATCCACACAACACCGTTGCAACTCTCCAGTAAACTATTGTAGCTACAATGGCAAACATTCCCAAGACCCACCTCATTACTGCCTGCCAGCGGTTTAGACGTCGTCTAGAAGTTGTCATGCGAATAATGGCGGCTTCATCGAATAAATACATGCATTGGGTAGGTATTTACCTGTACAGAACAGTAAATGGTGCTGAAATGCTCTATCTGCAGTGTCATTTTCCTTATTCCACGGACATTCCTTTGTTCTCAAATACCTGCCGCACCCGGTATATATGTATGTATTCATGTATCTATGCATGTTGTTACGAATCTCGCTCACATATCTGACTTAAGTATATGAAATGAGTTCCCAAGACCCCATGTCTTTGGGATAACTCAAATAGAAATTACAAAGCTGTCAGACTCGTAACACATAGTAAGAGTGATGGGTGACTAAGTTCCCAAGACCCCATGTCTTTGGGTAACTTAAAATAAATTTCAAGGCCGCCACTTGATTTTATAAAAATCAAGAAAAATGAAACGCACAGATAACGTTTAACACTATTCATTAAAGTTAATAGGATTACATGGAGGATTACAATCACTGAATATTCAAGTGAGTAAAATAAGTTTACATTCAAATGAGTAAATAAGTTTCAAAACAGAAGATTCCCGTTCGTAAAACTTTTAACGGGGGGTGAAAGAAAATTAATTGATTAATACTTTACCAACGAAAAACAATGTCTAAGTCACTACTATAGACATTTCCAACACTGCATGAAACACTAGATGAAACACTAGCTGAGTTAATTATCTTACGACTAATACAGGGGGAGTACAGAGGACTTACTTCAGCCGAATAATCCGCCCCAAGGCACACATACCTTTACATCGTACCCTCTACTTTCAAACTGATTCTTCTGACGCTCAAGGCGCCCTGGTTCTCCTTCAAAAACCCTCTGATTGGCCCATAGGAATTGCGTCTATGGAGGTTGAACCTCATTGGTCAATTAACTAAAAACGTTCTCCTTCGTTCTAGGCTGAGTGTTAGAACAAGTACTCCATTGAGTAGGTTTTCCTTCACACGCGTCCTCCAGTACTCGTCCTGTAATCTGACACCCACGTTAATGGCGAGGCGCCGTTATCCAAGTAATAAAATATTCCCGTCTGACATATATGGGAATATATGTGACAATGTATACAAAGGAATGAAAAAGAGATGCAAACAGCAGCAGACCTATTGGTCTTTACGGGACTGTTTGCGAATTGAAAGGGGGTGTAAACAGTGGTAACGCTTAAAACCACTGATTTAATATAAATGCATGATCGAGGTAGCTCAGTGGATACTGTATCAAACTCATGAGCAGGGGGTCGCGAGTTCGATTCCCGGGACTCGCTGCAAGCCTCCGGTGATAGTTCCCGACTGCCCTGGCCAGGCGGGGAGGAGACCCAACATAGGCCTTAAAAAATTATGCTGCTTACCGCAACTGATAAGGCTTTGTCCTAACAGAGGTTTCTCACTTCCCACTGCGTGGGAGTAGGATGGTCAGTGTATATGGGTTCACGATGTTGAGAAATAAAATAGATTGGGCTTGGACTTCAGATATTCATCTAGGTGTTTTTTAAGTGTCAATTGCATTCATGTATTAGTCTGACAGCAGTAACAACCTTGCAAAAATATCCTGAAAACATGCTATGATTGATATTGGTAGAAAAAGTTCCATAGAATCAGAAACTGAATGATGCCCAGCTGGCCTCTTTGGGCATTTTGAGAAATTCAACATGGCGTCCAAGATGGCTGCCGCGTAAATCCAAAAGCTATAAACGTCTCTCATTTCTTTATTCATTTTTTACCTATTTTATAATATGATACCTCAACTCTACAGTCTTCGGGGTCAAGGAAGCCGATTTTAATGGAAAATAAAATGCAAAACGAAAACTTATTGAGTTGTTCATATTCAGTATAAAAGTAGTTCCAAGATTATCCGTTATACTGGAAACTAGTTGGTCGTCTTTTATCTCACAACCTCACAAATTAGGTAGTTAACATTTCTGTGATTTCTGCTTGTTTTTAAGTATACTTAATTACATTTTGTTCACAAAGGGCAGTGGTGGTAAATGCTCTTTAATATGACTTCTTTTGCAGGGAAAGATGGTGATGTCGGTGCAATTTGCTTATGTAGCTCTTTCATCTCTTTTCAGGCAGAAATGGCTGAGTGCTACTTCAAACTGATGGGCCGGTGCAGTGAGGCCAAAAAACCAAGTTTTAACCAATGCAGGAAAAGACAGAATCCAGTCAGTCATCAACGCAAGCAAACGAGTCAGTAAGGACTGTACTGGTCAATGTCATCGATCATGTGTATCATCATACACATCAAAGCACAAAAGTACAAGACTTGAAGAGGCAGCAAAGATGTCTTGAACAGTCACCACCAAAACGAACTAGGTTGTCTCGAACTCATTCAGAGTTCAACTTTAAAGACCACTGTATATTTTGTGGTAAGGAATGTACAGAACAGAAGGAAGCCAAACACTCTGAAAGATGGAGACCTGTAAGCCGTTGTCGTATCATATATTCAGGGTAAAAGGACAAAATCTTCAAAGAAGCCATTCTTCAGGTGTGTCATGATCGAAATGACCAGTAGGGTAAGGATGTTGAAGTTCGTGTTCTTGGTGCAGTGAGTGATCTGCATGCAGCTGATGCACGTTATCATCGAGACTGCAGACCTTCATTCATGGGTTCGAAATCATTAAAAGTTGCAACGATCAAAAGTAAACTCCACAAGGATCCAGCATTCTCCATGCTCATCGAAGGAATGGAATCTGATCATCACCGGGTCAGATCCTGTACCATATTCCATTCAGAGAGGAAAGTATCAGAGAAGAATGGACTTGAAAGTAACACATGAAGAGGCAGATGTCATCATTGCCAACCATGTAGTCCACATTGCCAGACAAACCCAGAAAACGATCCATATAATTTGTGACGATACGGATATTTTTGTCCTGTTGGTCCACTTTGTTGCATCTGAAGGTCTCCATTGCAAAATTTTCCTTATTCCAACACGTCCTACGAGGAATACTATAAATATTGGCGCGACAGTCAACAAGCACACAGAAAAAATCAAGTATTTACTTCCTCCCCACGTCCTGACTGGTTGTGATACCGTCAGTACACTGTATGGAATTGGAAAAGTCGAAGCGTTAAAAATCCTCAAACAAGGACATCATACTCCTTTGCTTGGAGGCAATGAACAGTATGAAAAAGATTTGGAAACACAACCTGTTGCATTCATTGACAAGTGCTATGGCAGCAAGGAAACTGGCACCATGTCAGAGTCAACACAAGACGGCCAGAGTCAAATCTCAAAAATTCAAACTCGCAACCTTTTCACCCAGCTCAAGAATATTTAGTTTGCATGTCAAGAGAACCCATTACCAAGGATGCCTATGGAAAGCAGTATTGCAATCTGCTCATACAGCTTTGGCTTCCTCGGACTTTGGGTGGAAACCAAACCACGACAGTCAAATCCTTCTTCCAGTACCACTTCCACCTGACACATTGTCTACTCCTGAGGGAGTGCTGAACCTACTCTGCTCCAACTGTCAATCGTCAACAGATGGGTTTTCCACAAGGAGGTGTTCGTGTCGCGAAAATGATATTGCATGCAGCACCTTTTGCAAGTGCAATATCGGCTCCAGTCTCAACTGTTATAATCCTCTCAATGCAGCTTTCCAGGATTCTGAAGATGAAGCAGCTGACACTTACGACGAAAGGGATAACAATAATGAGGACTTTCTCGCTTGAAATAATTTATAAATGTTCTGTGGCATCATTTTCTGATATTAGTTCCTGATAAAGTGACCAAACATTCATCATGTGTTTGTGTTCTTTCTTTATCACCTTTTTTTGCAACCAATGTAACATTTGAGTTTTATACAGAATATGAACAATTCAATACGTTTAGAGTTTACACTTTATTTTCCATTAAAATTCGCTTCCTTGATCTCGAAAACACTAGAATTGATGTATCATATTATAAAATAGGTAAAAAAATAAAGAAATGAGAGATGTTTATAGCTTTTGGATTTACCCGGCAGCCATCTTAGACACCATGTTGAATTTCTCAGAATGCCCAAAGATGCTAGCTGGGCATCATTCATTCATTGTATGGATTTTTTTTCTAGCAAAATCTATAAAAACCTGCTTGGGGGTATTTTTGCTAGGTCTACTTGAAAATCAGGGTTTGGCTGCCAGACTATATGTAGATATATGTGTCAAAGTCCGTTGCCCGTGGTATGTGGAATGAGGTACATAAGGAATAAGAAATCTACATGGTACTCATGTCCGTTTAATAAGGACCCCTCGGGCTTGTCGTTGGTTCTCCTACAGATTATGGTATCTGTAATGTACATTCGTGAATCAAGAAGTTGCATTGATAACACTGGTCTACAAGGTTTTTGGTGTTCAGTAAATAAAAGTCATTCCTATAGGAACTTGGTCTCCTGAATCCAAAAATAACCTTCATTTTGACCAATCAGGTCTAGTTTTGAAGTTACCGAATTTTCGTATAATCACATTGTGCGTACGTCCACTCTAATTTTCTTTGCCATATCTAATTCTAATTTTCTGTTTTTCCAGATTTTTTGAGATGTGGTGAATTCAGCAACAGAAAATGAGCAAGATGTCGTCTTCCAGAAGGTTTTGCGTAAATTCTCCAAATGTGTTTTGTCACGTTTGTGGGGAATACACTTTACCTGAAAATCGGAAAACATCACGGACTTTGTTGAAAGAGCTTATATGGCATATTTTGGGGTCAAGCTGGGAGACCAAGATAAATACTGGGCACCGCATAGTATTTGCAAACAATGTACAGAGCATATGCGACAGTGGACTAAAGGGACAAGGAAAAGTATGAGATTCACTGTACCAATGATGTGGCGGGAGCCCAAAAATCACCTAGACGACTGCTACTTTTGTGCCCTAAATTTGAAGGGTATTAACAGGAAAAACCGACAAACGCTTGTCTATTCTAATCTTGCCTCTGCTATCAGACCGGTTCCACACAGTGAAGAGCTTCCTATTCCTGTCTTCAGTGTCTTGCCTCAGATAACTTTGCCCTCAACTGAAGAAATCTCATCACCTGAAGATGACACTGGAGACGAAGACTTTTCAGGTACGACTTTACCTCAGCTTTTCTCCCAGGAGCTGAATGATCTAGTTCGTGACTTGAACCTCCCAAAAAAAAAACTCAGCAGAACTGTTAGCTTCCCGACTGAAAGAAAAGAATCTTCTAGAGAATGGTGTCCGTATAACCTTTTATAAAAGAGGGAGATTTGGTTTATTGCAGAGATATTAGTGGGCTTCTTAAAAAACTTGGTATTGAGGAATATAAACCAGATGAATGGCGTCTTTTCATAGACAGCTCTAAGCGTAGTTTAAAAAGTGTATTGTTGCACAACGGGAATTTGTATGGCTCTATCCCACTTGCCCACTCAACAACTCTTACGGAAAAATATGAAGAAATTAAGTTAGTTTTAAAGAAGATACGATACCATGATCATAAATGGGTCATCTGTGTTGACTTGAAGATGGTGAATTTTCTCATGGGACAGCAATCTGGTTATACCAAATACCCATGCTTTCTTTGCATGTGGGACAGCAGAGACCGAGTAAACCATTATGCTAAGAAAGACTGGCCGCCTCGAATAAATATGGTTCCATGTAGAGCTGTCAATATATTGGAAGAACCTTTAGTTGAGCGAGATAAGATCATTTCCCCCCTTTGCACATCAAACTGGGACTGATCAAGCAGTTCGTCAAAGCTCTTGACAAAAATGGGGAGTGTTTCAAATATATCTGCTATGTATTTCCAGAACTGACGATTGAAAAACTGAAAGCAGGGATTTTTGATGGACCACAAATCCGTAAGCTCTTGAAGGACACAAACTTCATGAAAACGATGAGTGAACCTGAAGCATCAGCATGGCGCGCATTTGTTGAAGTAGTGCAAAATTTCCTTGGGAACCACAAAAGTGACAACTATAAGGATCTTGTTGCCAACTTAATATCAACTTTTGGTGAAATTGGTGCAAATATGAGCATCAAAATGCATTTTCTTTTCAGTCACCTTGATCGTTTTCCTGAAAATCTCGGAGATGTTAGCGATGAACAAGGCGAACGATTTCATCAGGACATCGAGGAGATGGAAACTCGGTACCAAGGACGTTGGGACTCTGTGATGATGGTAGACTACTGCTGGTGTTTTAAAACGAGATTCACCAGCGGCTCAACATTCACGGCGCACAAAGAAACGTAAATTTATTCCTTGAATTTTCTGCCATAAAGCTTTTATTTTATTTTTATATTTGTGCTCTTTTCTGTATAATGGCCTCGCTATTTCTTCCTATGTTTTGCTCATGTATGAATAAAATACTTTGTTAAGGAAACAGTCTTGTTTAATTCCAAAAGCCACCAAATATCAATTGTCGTATACTGTTCGAGAAGATTTTATGAGGATTTTTATCATCCAACGTAACTAAAATGGAAATAAGAAGAGTAAAAAAACTAGACCTGATAGGGAAAAACTGAATTCATTTTTGAATTTAGCAGGCAAAACCACACAAGAATTCGCTAAAATATCTCAAACACCAGGCAAAAATTTTGTTGTTGTTGCCCAGTGTAATCAATAAGTTACATTGGTAATCATTCCATTACATCAATAATTCGAATACATTTCATCAACAATTCGTTTACACCATGACTCTGTACTCCACACAACTGAATTAACAGTGACATAATTAAACATACCATGATTATTTCGTCGCCATGGCTTCACCATATATCAGCTTCTTACTATTTCCATCCATACATGGTCTGACAAACCAAATATACGATATTAATAATGTGACTTCTACATTTGACTTACTACTGCATATTCAAACATATTACAGAAACATTCTCACTTAATGCTCACCAAAAGGGGTTCCCTTGGCTATTTGCTCAACACACGCCTTCTCCACTTGAGTGACAGTAACTAAAAGGGTCGCTTAGAAGTGGTCTACTACCGACGTTATCTACGTCACCATTCAGTGTATTCAGAGGGTAACAATTTCACCAATCTATAATAACCCATACATGTCTTCTTCGGCTCACAGTATGTGTGTATGTGTGTATGTATGTATATATGTATGTATGTATGTATGTATGTATGTATGTATGTATGTATATATACGTGCAGGTTTATAAAAAGAAAAATGAACTGCATTTGCAAAAAAAATTGTACTCTTAGTGTTTTTAGTTTGATATGATATTTTTTCTGTACAATATTTGTCACATAACTTAGAAATGTACCATAAATTCAAACGTCTTATTTACATTGTGAAAACCAGGATGTCTCAATGTGTGTGTGTGTGTGTGTGTGTGTGTGTGTGTCTCCCCCTGTCTCGGTGTGTGTATGTGTTTGTCTCTCTCTCTCTCTCTCTCTCTATCTCTATCTCTCTCTCTCTCTCTCTCTCTCTCTCTCTCTCTCTCTCTCTCTATATATATATATATATATATATATATCTATATATATATATATATATATATATATATTTATCTCACTCTCTCTTTCTCTCTCTATTTATCTTTCTGTGTGTGTGTGTGTGTGTGTGTGTGTGTGTGTGTGTGTGTGTGTGTGTTTGTGTGTGTGCGTGCGCGCGTTCTTGTGTACACAAGTGCACACGCGCTCGCATCATCCAATTTGGATTTAAATTGGTGTATACTTTGTGCGCATACCACTTCCGATGGCAAGCTATTCCATTTCCAATTGCTCTATTTGGAAAGCTGTACCTTTCCCGTTTTCTCGTTTTTTTTCTTTCTTTTTTCTAACCAAGATTTGTAGTCATTTCTTCTGGTCCTTCTGCTCGCCGTTGGATGTAATTATTACTAAGTGCGTGTGTGTATGTGCTTGTTTTTGTTTACATGTATGCGTACATATGTGTTTGTGGCATCTCTTCCTGCTGCATATTGGATGTAATTATGAGGAAGTTTTCGTGTGTGTGCGTGCATGTATTTGTGTTTGTGTACATGTGTGATTCATCACGGTCATGGATCACGTGTTGGACTCATGATCGACATCAATTACCTTCCCGGATGAGTGCTCAAAGCTCATATATGGCCTGATCTGTGGATAATGCTGTGACCTTACACAGACATACACACACAACTCTTTGCCCACCAGAGTTGGGGTGACGGGAAGTAATAGCAAGTAAAGATATGAAAATGTACAGTAATGGTCACTACCCTTTCCCAAAACGGTCTTCGGGTATCAACAAATCCTTTAAATTTACTGTAACTAATATCTCTTGTGTATCATTAGCATTTGCTAATAACACATTTGTATTATTTTTACAATTTTGCTTGCCTGCTTTAGTAGAAGAGCAAAAATTTTTTTTTGTATGTTCGACTTTAAGCTAAAGGGTTGGAATGCCTTTTGCCTAGTCCAACAAGCTGCCAAAGTATTAACCTCCTGTATGGTTTTGACGATGCAAATATAACTTTTGCTCCTGAGTATATTATATATCTTCTACACATTAATTATCTCCTTCTACTCCTTCCTATAAAAGAGTAGAGTGTATCAAATACAGAATAATCAAAGTTATATTTCTCTTTGTGGATACCATAGGTTGGCCTCCTAGGAGTGCTGCAGCCGACTTGCGAGCTCCTCCAGCCCACAGGATTCCTCTCTCCTGGTTGTTCCTGTCTCACCTTAGCATGTGGCGCTTTGGCTTCCCGCTCCCGGTGGGGACATCTTGACTGAAGCCACGCTTAATGCTAGGGAGTCCGAAGGATTCACGGCAACACGGGAAAGACTCTAAACATAACCAGGACAGCGCTCGAACCACGGAACCATCACGTCATCCCCCTATTCAATTAATTTTGGACCAAATAAATTACTGTGGTTTTGAAGTCCCGGTCTCCGTTAGCAAGGAGGAAGGGTACGGAGGGCAGATCAATTACATGTAGAAATGGTAATACTGCATACCAGAAGGGTTTCGAACTTGTAACCCTCTAAGCCTAGAGAGAGAGAAGAGAGAGAGAGAGAGAGAGAGAGAGAGAGAGAGAGAGAGAGAGAGAGAGAGAGAGAGAGAGAGAGAGAGAGAGAGAGAGAGAGAGAGAGAGAACCTGGGTTTCAGGTTTCTGTGCTCTCATCCCCTCCCATGTGTTCATGATTTTATATGATTTAGCGTACGAGCACACGCAAAGATATACATTCATCGCTCTAAAACACTCTACTCAAATACCTGCGTTCGTTTCCTTGAAGTTGTGAATAAAATAGTTTTCTAACAGCGAGAGGCACCCACTGAAAAATAGACGCGTGTGAAAAAACAAGAGAAAAAAATGGGGTGAAAAAGAGGGACCGGAGCACACTGCATAGATAATCGCCTTCGACTTCCAACATTCTTTCTCTGCCTCTCTCCTCCAGCCTGCCATGGAGAACAACCTCCTCATCTCCTCCTCCTCCTCCTCCTCCTCCTCCTCCTCCTCACTACACCATGTCAGTCCAGTGCCCTACAGACACTACATTTTCGTCTGTTAGCTTAACGGCAATTTTTCAGTGAAGTCGTAGCATAACATGATAGGTATTTATGTGTTACTAACGCACTCCAAGACTAACGACCGCATTTCTAGTTGTATGTACATATCTCCAATATGATGTGACCTTAGACATTACTACTCACTGTCACGATGTAAATGCCGTCTTAACCAGGTAACATCTTAATGAAAAATGTTGCCGCAAACCCCCAGTGTATCCACTCGAGTCACGGCGAGCCTCGACGAGCCGCTGGACGGTACTTGAGGTCGATGCCGAGGGATAATCGATGTCGAAGGATTGATATATACTCGTTGAGGAATTGGCGCTTAATCAGCCAAACCCAAAACTGATGATCGGACGAGTAGCAAAAGTAAAAAATGTGACAGATCTTCTGTCTCCGTTTTTGGACGGTAGTCTGGGGTGTACGCCAGGAAGCGCTGAGTGGCTGCGGCCGAAACCATCACCTTTGCCCTGTGCACTTACTTAGGGCAGTTAACAGTCACTGCTAGTAATCGGAAGTATTTTCGGGATTCGAACACACACCTAAGTGAATACGAGACCAGCACGTTCAAGATTACACCAACAGCGCACTTTGTTGTTTGGAAGAGCAGAGACAAAAAATCCACAGAGCTACGTACGCTGGATAGGAAAGTTATTCTGATAACGCTTGGCTGAATTAGTTGGGTAAGGTCTAGGTTAGTATTGGCTAAGTTTACCATTCATACAAAAATATGAAAACCTTAAAACGAAAGCCTTGCTTATCGGCCTATGATTGGTGGCAGTTACCCTATGAAATGTACCTTCTCCGTGCATTTTCTCCTATTGCTTTCCGGATGTAGTTTGGTGCTTCGGCTGGTGTCTTCATCGAGAGATGGATCAACTCAGAAAAAATCGTGATGCATGGGTATTTCAATCTCTGCATTCTTATTTGATGTGGATAAACCTAAGCACGCTTACGGGGACCTCAACTTATTGAGACTAAGGTGTTAGTTTTATTTCTTAATCTCTCACTGTGTTCCTGCAAGCACATCAGTCCGATCAACTTCTATCATGGTGTCGTTGGACTGCAGATAAACAAATCACGAGGTCACACATAATTCTACATTTCACAAAATATATTTTGTGTCACCAAATTTTTACACCTGTTTCTAATATCATTATACGCTTATCTTGGGTGCCCATCAGCTCTCAGTCTTAACAGAGGGAAAATCAGGGTGTTGAAGCACACATAGCCTGCTTCAGTTTCCAGTTCTGCTTTTTCACTATTGCGCAGTGCGGCTGCTTTGAGGACTGCCAACTTTCATGAACAAACACGTGACCTTACTCTATAAATGTTATGTTCTTAAAGTAGGAATAAGTCTATAATGGATGTTTTAAGAAACAGAAAAACAAGAAAAGTAATACGGATGTAAAACTTTAAGTTTTGACTAATAATGTTGAGATTAATAGTTATCCATGCGACAATTTTACTTGAAGACACTAATCAGAGAAAACGTACTCATCAAAGGGGTGACTACAATAAAACTTGCCTTCATTTCCACGATATAATTTTCGATTTTCAGGACTGATGTTCTTCATCTCTCCCTATTTTCTCTTTGTCTTTATAATGAGGCTGTATCTGACTACAAGCCTTGTCATTAGTCCTACTGCTTGGCTGTAAATCAGACCTTAGTGGCCCATGCGCAATCCGAATTGGGACCTTTATTTGCCCGTTCACACACATTCTGTAGATTAAGAACATTGACATTTCAGTATGATGATTATTTGTTCTTTTTCCTGTTCACAGTGAGTCCGCAGATGGATGGATACTCATTTCAGTCCAGGGCATCATAATGATGAGCCCTTCCTACAAAAATTGCAGACATTTTTCCTTTCTATCGTGTTCATAACCAGGATCGATCTTAGAGTGTATGATATCACTTGTTGAGGCTGATTGATAAGATGAATACTTGAAGTCAATCATCAGGCATAGTGATAGTATGGCATATAACGTATGGTGAGTATAGGGCCATATTTTCACAATTAAGAAAAGGGATCTTTCTCCAGTGTCCGATTAATAGACAGCCTTGATCGTCGCTTTGCTAGATGTATGTATTTTCTAAATCAGCTTATCTTTTTGCAGATTCCATGATGGAAAGTGGGGAGAACTTGTTCACTCACAAATTACATATATATATATATATATATATATATATATATATATATATATATATATATATATATATGCAAAGAAATCACAAAACACACGTGATAAAATATTTTTGCAGAAACCACCGGGAAATTGAAAAAACAGATACCGAACGTTTTCGTCTATTTAGACATTTTCAAAGGTACAAAAAAGCAATACAGAAAGAAACAATAAATACATAAGAAGACAAGGATACTCGGAGAGGTCCCATGTTACATTTTATCACACACAATTTTGTCAATAATAAAATTGTCCAATTTAAATAAACCCAAACTCAAGTTCATGTTATTTCCAAAATTTATTTTTATAAAACAAGATTCAATAATATTTCTTTCTATAATATTATTACAAGAAGTAATTATTTTAGAATTTCCCCAGTCAATATTATGACCATAATCCCTTTGGTGGACAAATAATCCACTGGACACTTGCCCCGTTCTAATACTATATTTATGTTGGCCTATTCTTTTTTCTAAGCCTTTGCCTGTTTGGCCTATATAAATAAAATCACAATTTTTACATGGTATATTATAAATACATCCTTCTTTACTTCTTGGGGAATTTTTAATTAACAGACTCTTAATGTTGTTATTATTTTTGAATACTATCTGGATACCAAATTTTTCAAAAATGCTAGGAAGATGGATTAAATTTTCGTGGTACGGAATTGTTAGCATATTTTTATAATTAAATGGTTTGACCTGCGACGTATTAAGAAAACATTTCCTGGCTTTGGTTTTTGTTTTATCAATAAGATGTTTTGGATATTTTAAATTTTCTCCAATGTCATAGATGAATTGTATTTCTTGATCCAAGAACTCAGGGGAACAAATTCTATAAGCTCTCAGGAACATTGAAGAAAAAACTGACAGCTTGGATTTTTTACTGTGATACGAGTAAAAATGAATGTACGAGAGGACATTGGTCGGCTTCCTGTAAACGTCAAATTTAAAGTATCTTCCACATCGGTAAATATTTACATCTAAAAATGGTAACATATTATTTTCTTCAACCTCTACTGTGAATTTAATGGAATGCACCAAATTATTTAAATCTGACAAAAAAGTATCCAAATATTGATCATTAGGCCAAATGCATAATATGTCGTCAACATACCTGTACCAAACTGCATTAATTGGAAGAATGTTTGGCAATAACTCTCTTTCAAAAAACTCCATATACAAATTGCTAAGAATTGGAGACAGACAGTTCCCCATGGCCATACCAAATGTTTGAGTATAAAAGTTTCCATTAAAT
>NC_134799.1:24664231-24679231 GCF_046742065.1 Oratosquilla oratoria
TGGAAGTGGTTAGAAAAATTGTAATATTGATAGCTAGTCCTAGATACGAAGACGAATCATTCCATGGATTCGGAACAGGAAGAGGTATCGACCTCAAAAGCATACTAATAAACCAAGAAATATTTGAAATGAAAAGGGATATTGTTCATTGGAAAAAGGAACACAACCAATTATACAAAGAGATGAGTGAGTTGAGGAAGGAAAATTCACTATTAATTAGGGAATGGAATGAATGAAAAAGGAACTGTCTAAAGTAAAAAAATGATAATGAAAGATGAAAAGTGAAGACACAAATATAAATGAAACTTTGTTGAGGGAAGTTAATGAGAAGATACTAATACAGACAGGCAAAGTTGATGAAAATATGAAAAATAAGACATGATGGAAATTAGAAATAAATGAAAGAAGACAAAGAAAAAGAATAATATTTAAAGAAATAGTCAAAGAAGAAACGAACGAAGGTCCAAAGAACACGGTGATAGAAATAATAAAGGAAAAAAGGAGATTGGGTAAGGAACACAATAGAAAAAAAAAAAAAAAAAAAAAAAAATTAATCTATGGTATCAAAGAGAAAACATGGAGTAATAACAATATAGTGACGGAAATGTTAAAAGAAATGCAGGAGGAGCCACAAGGACTTTAAAAGGGAATAGAAGAAATCTATAGGATGGGGAAATATTCTGAAGAAAAGAATAAACCTCTCAAAATAAAACTTAATTCACAGAGGATAGCAGAAGAAATATTAACAAACGTAGGAAAACTAGCAAAAAGTAAAAACTACTGAGTGATGAGGAAAAAAAAACAGTTAAAGAGGAAGCTAAGGAAAAGAACGAGAAAAGAACTGAAAACGAAAGGAAGGATTTTTGTTTTTTTGAGGGTGATGCACTTGACTGAGGAAATGGTACATAAGGGAAAAGGAAATGCAGGAGCAAGAAAAAAAAAAAAAGATAAAATAAAGATAACATGTACCAACATAGACGGATTGATATCAGGAATAGATGAATTGAATGACTATCTGGAACAAGAAAAAACAGATATAATGGAGATTGTGGAGACAAAATTGAAAGGATCATTACCATCAAATAGTAAAGGCCAAGGATTATATAGTTGTTGGTTCAGAAATAGAGAAACAAAGCAGGGTGGAGGAGTCATGTTGCTAACCAAGAAAGGCCTAAATGCGACAAAAATCACAGAAGGAGAGAACAATGTGGAGTTGATTATGATAAGAGTTGAGGATAGAGATATGAAAAATAGAAAGTATGCAGTGATTTATGTCCCGCCTAAAACTCACGCATGGAATGAAAGTGAACACTCCAAAATGCTGGAAGACACAAGAAAAACACTAAATGAAATACTAAAGAAAGAAGGAAATCTGGTAATTATGGGTGATTTTAACTCGAAAGAAATATGTTGGGAAGAAATGACTGTGAAAGGTGGAGAAGATCACTGGGGAAACATATTACTGGAAATGACCATTGATTACACATTGACGCAATGGGTCAAGGAAAATACCAGATATAGAAATAACGATGAACCCTCAAGATTGGATTTGATATTCACATCAGAACCCGAAATTGTGGATAAAATCGAATACAAGACACCAATTGGAAAAAGTGATCACATACTACTAGAACTAGAATTAAATGAAGAAACAAATATAGAAATTAACGAAAAACACAGAAAAGGAAGACTAATATATACCAAAACAAAACTTGGGAAACTTAGAAAACTCTTTTAAGAAGCAAACTGGGAAAAATACAATTTGTTGAGATCAATAAAGGTGGCCTTTAAATACCTGGATAAGGAAATTATTAAGAAAATATTACAAACACTGACAAGGCCAAAACTGGAATATGCAGTGCTGATATGGTCACCCAGTACAAAAAAGAATGTAAGGAAATTAGGAAGAATACAAAGAGCAACAACAAAGATGGCACCAACACTTTCAAACCTGACATATGAATAAAGACTGGCCGAACTGGAATTGTCGACCTGGAACAAAGAAGAGAACGAGGGAACCTACTAACCATCTACAGAATGATGAAAGGAAAACAACGCCTTGATAGAGAGGACTTAGTGGGGCAGAGGAAAAACAAGAGGACATGCAATGAAACTCAAAAAGGGCAACTACAGAAGAGACCTGAAAAAGAACAGCTTCCCACACAAAGTGATAGATATATGGAACAAATTGGATGAAAAAATAGGGTGCAAACACAATACAAGAAATTAAGAACAAATTTGATCTTGCAAGATAAAAAACGGGTCACCACGAGCATATCTCTCCTTCCCGTATAATACAACTAGGTAAATAGAACTAGGTAAACACACACACACACACACACACACACACACACACACACACACACACACACACACACACACACACACACACACACACACACACACACACACACACACACACACACACACACACACACACACACACACACACACACACACCCGACAGTCGAAGTGACAGCGAAGATTAGACCCCCCCCCCAGAAAAAAACGGATCTCAACGGCGATGGAGTACTTGTGTTGTATTAGTAGGGAAGGGGAAAGCTCGTGGTGTAGTGGGAAGATGAAGAAAAAGGAGAAGGGGAGGGATTACTGAGGAGAATGGAAAGAAATGAGGATGGGGACGAACAGGGGACCCGGAAGACAGAAGGAATGTCAACAAAAGATGCGCAGACGATAGAGGTGAAAGCAAAGAGATTAGTAAAAATATAAAAATTAGAAATATAGACAAGAGCAGCGCAATGGAAGGTGAAGACAATTATTTCCATGGATTTAATGAGGGAGGAGATGAAAACCTCCCCCGATTAGCAAGTCTAGAGGAATAACTAGAGGAAATAAACGAACAGTGGGAGGTTAGGTTCACTCAACTTACATGGATTACACAAAGAGTTTATAAATTGGAAGACCTAAAGAAGGAGAAACAAAACCTAAATAAAGAAATAGAAGAATTAAAAAGACAGTTAAAAGAAGTAAAGGATGAAAATGAGGAATTAAAGAATAATAATAAAGAAAATAAAGAGTCCACAGGAAAAGAGGTACAGGGTTAGAGAAGAGTTCAAGAGAACAACAAAATTGAATATAGAAATATAGTAAACAACAGATGAAAGAACAAACTAAGGACACAGTTATTAAAATGATGAGGGAGAAGGAGAATATAGTAAGAGACTTTGAGGATAAAAAGAAATGTATAATTATATTAGGGATGGAAGAGAAGCATAATCCAAGTAGGACTACAAGAGTAAAGGAGGAGAAGGAATAAGTAAATAAGATTTTAGAAGTAGTTCAAGAAGAAGAACAAGAAACAGGGAAAGAAATTGAAGAAATATATTGAATAAGGAAATACAATACAGATAAGACCAGACCAATTAAGGTTAAATTCAGGTCACAAACGACAGCAGAGAATATCTAAGCAAAAACAGGGAAACTAGCAAAAAGTGATCAATATAAACAGGTATGGATAAAAAGAGAGATGAATAAAGAGGAAAGAGAGGATGAGAAAGCAAAAAGACTAGAAGCTAAGGAAAAAAACGAGAATAGAACAGATTCAGATAAAGAGAAATTCTATTGGAGAGTGGATATGAAAATGAGGAAATGGTTCATAACAGAGAAAAACGGAAGGAAAACAGAAAACACGATGGAAGTAGCAGAAAATTAAAAGTGTCTTACACAAATACAGATGGCCTAATAACAGGCTTGAATGAACTGAGTGATTACCTGAAGGAAAAAGAACCGGACATAATGAGAACTGTAGAGACAAAATTGAAAGGTCCACTACCACCCAACAGTGTAGGACATGGTGCATATAATTATTGGATTAGAAACAGAGAGGTAAAACAAAGGGGTGGAGTTATGTTCCTGACTAAGAAGGATATAAATGTGAGGAATGTCACATGCGGAAAGAATAGAGTAGAGATGATTATGATGGAAGTGGAGGACAGGGATGGGAAGAGCAGGAAGTTTGTGGTAAATTATGTGCCTCCTAAAACGGCTTCATAGGAAGAGAGAACACAAAAATATGTTAGAAGACACAAGGATAACACTAAATAAGATAATGGAAGATGGAAGAAGAATAGTTATAATGGGTGACTTTAATTGTAAAGAAATCTGGTGGGAAGAGATGACAGTGAAGGGTGGAGACGACCTATGGGGAAATGTACTACTTCATATGATTATAAAACATACTATGACGCAATGGAGAGAAGAGAATACTAAGTATAGAAATGAGGAAGAACCATCGAGACTGGACCTAATAATCACATCAGAACCTGAAATAGTAGACAAGATTGAATATAAGACACCAATAAGTAAAAGTGACCACATGTTGGTTGAACTGGAACTAAATGAGGAAAAATACATGGGAAAAAACGAACAATATAGAAAGGGTAGATTGATGTATGGAAAAACAAATTTTGATAGAATAAGATAATTCTTTCAAAAAGTAGACTGAGAAAGGAGGAAACAACAGTAGAAGAGAAATGGAATATTTTGACCAAAAAATATAAAGAAGGAATGGAAAAGTATGTTCCAAGACAAAAACTAGAAAAAGGATATTTAAAGTACTGGTACAACAAAAGATGTAGGGAGTTAAAAGACAAAAGGGTATAAAGTTTGGATAAAATGGAAGAAAGACAAAAGACCTGATATATGGAAAATATATATTAGTTATAGAAATCAATATGTACAAGTGTGCAGAGAAGAA
This sequence comes from Oratosquilla oratoria, assembly GCF_046742065.1. Lineage (NCBI taxonomy): Eukaryota > Metazoa > Arthropoda > Malacostraca > Stomatopoda > Squillidae > Oratosquilla > Oratosquilla oratoria. The sequence continues at coordinate 24,668,949 of NC_134799.1, forward strand.
AAGAGAGAATACGAAAAAGATGTCAGAAAAATATAAAGATCAACCAAAAATATTTTATAGATTTGTAAACAACAATCTGAAAAACAAACAAGAATTAGAGAAACTACGACAAGGAGGAACTGAATACACAGAGAAAATAGAGATGGCAAAAATTATGAACAAGCATTTTAAATCGGCGTTTACGAGGGAGAACATACAACTTAGAGATGTCGAGTGGGAGGAGGAAGTCCCTTCTATGAAAGAGATAGAAGTAATAAGGAAAGAAATAATGAATCACTTGAGTAATCTCGATGTCAGAAAATCGCATGGACCAGATGAAATGGCAAACTGGATTTTGAGAGAATGCAGGAACGAACTAACAGACAAAATACATAGTCTAATAAGCAGTTCCTTGAAAGAAGAAAAAGTTCCAGAAGATTGGAAAAGAGCAAATATAGTACCAATACATAAAGGGGGAAACAAGGAAGACCCTAATAACTATAGACCGGTCTCCCTTACAAGTAAGATAGCTAAAATTTGTGAAAGAATGATCAAAATTAGATGGGTAAGGCATTTGGAAAACAACAACAACAACAACATACTAAATGCAAGGCAATTTGGATTCAGACAAGGACGACCATGCGTCACAAACTTAATGTGTTTCTATTCAAGGCTAATAGATGTAATACACGAAAGAGATGGATGGGTTGATTGTGCTTTTCTAGACCTGAAAAAAGCCTTTGATAAGGAACCACATAAGAAATTGCTAAAGAAATTAGAAACTGCAGGAGGAATACAGGGCAAACTGCTGAAGTGGATGGAAAACTTCTTGCATGAAAGAAAAATGAGAGTGGTTATAAGAGACAAACATTCTAATTGGGATAAAGTGATTAGTGGAGTTGCACAAGGAACAGTTCTGGCCCTAATAATGTTTGCTATATATATTAATGATATGGATAAAGGAATTGAAAGTTACATGAGCTTCTTTGTGGACGATGTAAAATTGTTGAAAAAAGTGAACACTGAAGAAGATTGTGAGTCGCTGCAGAGTGATCTCAATAAAGTATGGGAGTGGAGTAGGAAGTGGGAGATGGAAGTCAATATTAACAAGTGTAGTATAATGGAATTTGGAAGAAGCAAAAAAAAAAAACAATAGTGGGATCATATGAATTGGGAGAGGAAGAAATTAAAAAAGAAGAAAATGAAAAGGACCTGGGAGTCATTATTACGAATAATATGTCCCCTGAGAAACATATAAACAAAATTTTTGGAGAAACTTATAATTTGATAAGAACAATCAAAGTGGCATTTACATACTTGGACGAAGAAATGATGAAGAAAATACTAGTCACTTTGATAAGACCAAGATTGGAATATGCAGCAACGACGTGGTCATCAAGTGCAAAAAAGTGTATAACAAAACTTGAGAGAATACAAAGAACAACTACGAAATTGGCACCAACACTCTCAGAACTATCATATGAGGAAAGACTAGCAAAACTTGAGCTACAAACATTAGAGCAAAGAAGAGAGAGAGGAGAATTGATAACTATTTATAGAATAATGAAAGGCATAGAAATTATTGATAGAGAGGATCTAATATAATGGGATAGTGGGGATACAAGAGGACACGGAAAGAAAATCAAGACAGTTATACTCGTAGAAGAGACCTGAAAAAGAATAGCTTTCCCCACAGGGCAATAGACGTTTGGAACAAGTTAGATGAAAATGTGGTGTGTGCAAAAACGATACACGAATTTAAAAACAGTCTAGATAAAACGAGATACGAAGACGGGACACCACGAACATAGCTCCCCTTCCCGTAAAATACAACTAGGTGAAGATACACACACACACACACACACACACACACACACACACACACACACACACACACACACACACACACACACACACACACACACACACACACACACACACACACACACACACACACACACACACACACACACACACACACACACACACACACACACACACACACCTTTTTCTACCAAACACACACCTTTTTCTACCAAACACACACCTCGTGACGCAGTGGTAGAGTCCCTGGCCGCCACTACGGCGGTCCGGGTTCGAATTCCGCCCAGGGTTGAAATAATTTCAGTATCGCTGCGCTGCGAGCTGTTACTCCAACTCTCGTGGGCGGGGAGTTGTGTGTGTGTGTGTGTGTGTGTGTGCGTGAATGTCACAGCATTACCCATAGATCGGTCATATATGAACTCTAAGCTCTCTTCCGGGAGGGAAATAGCTGTCGATCACGAGTCCAACACATGATCCAAGACCATGATGAATCTCTCTCTCTCTCTCACACACACACACACACACACACACACACACACACACACACACACACACACACACACACACACACACACACACACACACACACACACACACACACACACACACACACACACACACACACACACACACACACACACGCACATAGAACCCTAAGAACCCCTGATGACGTCACCAGTGGAACACTCACTCTGTGGCGACCTCTTCAATATTAACACCTTCAGCTTCAAAGACAAACTGCTGCTCGGAACTGGCGGGGTCCATTCCCTCCTTGCCGTCAAGGACAACGGGCTACGTTATTCAAAAGATCGACGGACTACCCCCAGCCTTTGTCGATATAGCACAAGACGAAGACTACTTCGACGTTGGTGGTGTCGGTGATAATAAGATGCCGAATAAGTATTGGGAAGAATATGAAGAGAGGTAGAGAGAGAGAAAAGAGAGAGAAAAGAAGTTATCTTTTTCTTTACTGTGGCATTGTGGCTACAAGAGGTACGTTTACTAGAACTTCGCTTGTTTTTTCTTCAATTAGTCCCTCTTATACAGATATTTTCACTCATGAATATACATTTTTTGTTCTGTGCGAGGCTATCTCATGTGTTAATGCTGTATTCGTTTTTTTATTCATTCTAAGATATGCAAAATAGCTAAGGGTTTTGTGATAAATAATTTTTACTTGTTGAAAATAAGTCTGTCTTTGATTTTTAGCGTCAGTTGAAGAGTTGGTGAATTTCAAAAGCTTCTTTCTGCATTAAATGAACGAAATAAATATAAATCTCAGATATTCGCATCGCCAAATAGCTTATGAATCCTTCGTCGCATATGATGAATAACGCCACCTAACTGTTTCAATACTTTCGAGGGAATTGACAACGACCGTGTGTGAAGGCATATTTCATGAGATGGGCTTATAATCCAACTCTCGAATGTCTCGCTTGTGCTTATGTAGTTACCTCTTTGTAGTACACAAGATATATGCTATATACTCGTGGGTCACGTCTCTGTTATTCCGATGGTGAAATACAACATGTCTGTTTAATTATGCGTGCGTGTGTTTTCAATATTCTCTCGTCTTTCCTGCTAATTCATTACTCCTTTATTTACCATACGTACATTTATTTTCTCGTATCAATTGTTCTTGCCTCTTGTTTCTTAATTCCACGTTTTCTCATTCCTATAATTACAACAATATATAATTTTTCGTTTTCTCTCTACCTTATTCTAGATTTATACCCTTCAAACTCCTGATCCTCGACCTTTCTCATGTCTCCTCTCAGCTTTAGCATCTTCATCTCTTTCCTGAATGTCTCCTCCACTAATCTTGTTTTGATGAAGACCCCGAGACCGCTGAACTGATGCTCCTGATTTAGCAAAACATGTTTATGTTGCTGATTGAGTCGTCGTCGTCGCCGTCGTCGTCGTCGCCGTCGTCGTCGTCGTCGTCGCCGTCGTCGTCGTCGCCGTCGTCGTCGTCGCCGTCGTCGTCGTCGCCGTCGTCGTCGCCGCCGTCGTCGTCGCTGTCGTCGTCGCCGTATTCGTCGTCGTTGTCGCCGCCTTCGTCTGATCGAAATTATTGAAAGAAGTTACGGTTTATCGGTTCGGCTGCGTCTGTATTTCGATACAAACAGGAAACGTCTCTCCTAGATGCGAAATTGATAAACGATGAAAAAAATAATCTTCCTATCTCCGAACGAATGCATTATTTTTTTACTTTCTCTATATCTTGTTTATAAGGAGCCATTCAATTTTTGCCCGGGAAGTTTTAGGTGAGGTTCATTCAAGAGAAAGCCGTGCGCATGCGTGTGCATGTGTGTTTCTCTATGCATGTGTACACACACATGCATATTTTTTAGCGTGTATGTGGGAAGTAAAGATTGTAATTTAAATGAAATTACATTTGAATGCTTCCACGAATTCAGCAGTTGTTACATTACACCTGCCATTATGAATGTGTTGATATACAACCCTTTTTTTCTGTGTGAACTAGTGAGCTGCAACGCATTGGATTCATTAATCACGCAAGGCACACGAATGTCTGCGAGGCCATTTTCTGCCTACCCCCCCCCCTCCCTTCTACCCTTTTTCTTTTATTACCGTTCACCTCTCGTCCTTTTTCGTCGTTTGAATCCTCTTGTTTAATGCCGGTTTAGTCGATTTTTATTAATGTGAGCGTGCGAGACCCATTCCCTTCGATTATCACTAATATTATACTACTTGTGCATAAATAATACATTTCTACGTGAAGACAAAGACTTATTCTGTTGTATTTCTTCATTGGTTCACCTTCCTATTTGTATATATGAATGTACTTATATATAATTTTTCTATGATTATGAAGTAAGTATGCATTAGTAATATATACACCCATGGGAGACAGGAATGTGGCAGAATGGTGAGGGAAACACAGAGAACAGTTGGAGTTTTTATTCACTAACGTTTCGTCCTTACCAGGACTTTCTCAGAGAAGTCCTGGATGATACGTAAGGGAATAAAAACTCAAAATGTTTACCGTGCTTACATCACCACCACGCCACATATACCTGTCTATATTTATATACCAAAAGCCCTTTTCCCCCTTATAAGGAAGGTAACCACACAAGGTAAACACCTTCCTACCCATCCCACAGGCATCTATTACCTATCTCTTTCCTTTTATCTTAGCTCCTCGTGGATGATAGGATATCCCTGACCCACTCACTGCCCGGGTCTACCGGACCTACGGTCTCATCAGAGGAGACAAAGGTTCAGCAGCAGCCAGGTCACCGACCCCACGTTGTCGTACATTGGAGGGTCTAATATGTGTACACAGATATGACAAAATTGAATAGACACCAAGAAAAATGCGTTTCTGTTCTTATCTAATGCTTAATGTTATTCAAAATTACCTAATATGTTATATTTACCTAAATCTATGTTTCAGATTACAAGTTGGTGGGTCTTAAAAGATGTGTCAGGTTGGTGGCAACGTCGCCGGTTGGCAACACGAGACGTCTTGTTGTGCTGTCCTGCTGCCTACGGCTTTCCCGAATCTTAGCGGCCTGCTGTCTGCAATTATCTAAAAGAAATTCTGGAAATTTTAGTGTTAAAGAGGTCTCTTTAATAAACCTGCACTCTTCTTCTAAGTATTTTGCACTACATATCCTAAATGCCCTAAGGAAAAAGCCTATTACTCCTCCTCCTTTTTCCTTAGGGCATTTAGGATATGTAGTGCAAAATACTTAGAAGAAGAGTGCAGGTTTATTAAAGAGACCTCTTTAACACTAAAATTTCCAGAATTTCTTTTAGATAATTGCAGACAGCAGGCCGCTAAGATTCGGGAAAGCCGTAGGCAGCAGGACAGCACAACAAGACGTCTCGTGTTGCCAACCAGCGACGTTGCCACCAACCTGACACATCTTTTAAGACCCACCAGCTTGGAAGTAGTGTGCCAGACAAGCAGAACGATAAAAGACATCACGAAGACGAAAATACACAACAACCAGACACCGGTCACCAAAGCCGGTGTTTATCGTATTCCGTGTTTAGGATGTGATAAAGTTTACATCAGTGAAACGTCACGCGACCTGAATACACGAATACGTGAACACCGTTGCGACGTCAGGCATGATGTCACCACCAATGCATGTGTGACACATAGAAACAAAGAAAACCATCTTATGGACTGGAAGAATGCAGAGCTGCTGATACGAGAACCAGACAAAATCCGCAGGAAGTGTTTAGAAGCAGCAATCATTCAAGGAACGAACACTATTGAACAAAACAGGGGCATGTTTAACATCTCGCCTCACATTATTCCCCTAATACCCATGGCCAGCAAAATTTTAAATATCTAAACCACCCTTTGTGGACATTTCGCCCACGGACGTTTGGGCCAGCATTCTCATCCTTTCCCAGTGTTCAATCCCCCCCCCCTTCTCCTCCTCCTCCTCTTCCTTCCCCCCCTTTTCTCTCCCCGTTCCCTCCTTTCCCCTTATTTAATCTCAAGCATTTGTATCTCAACTTGTACTTGAAAAAGCTGTAATAAGCGAAACGTCGTACAAATAAAGGCTCCGTCCTCATATGGTGTTTAACTCGTCAATCTTGTCGGCAACTGCCACTTTCAAGGATGTACATATATATATATATATATATATATATATATATGTGTGTGTGTATGTATGTATATATTAATCTTTTTCAACCACATTAATTTTTCACTTTAATTCCATGTCATCACGATCGAGACTGATGAGGAGCTCGAAGGAGACATAAGCGGAAACTGATACGTAGTGAAGCCAAGGACTCGAACCAAGCTCAGACGTAACAAGTGAACAGTGACTTAAGCCACTGCACTATCAAGATGGTTTAAGTCACTGTTCACTTGTCACGTCTGATCTGGGTTTGAGTCCTTGGCTTCACTACGTATCAGTTTCCGCATATGTCTCCGTCGAGCTCCTTGTCAGTCTCGATCGTGATGGCATGGAATTACAATGAAAAATTAATGTGGTTGAAAAAGATTTATATCTGTGCACTGGGGACCATTCAGTATATATATATATATATATATATATATATATATATATATATATATATTATATATATTATATATGTATATTATATATATGTATATATATATATATATATATATATTGTGTGTGTGTGTGTGTGTGTACGTGGGTGTGGATGTGTGCGTATGTACAGCTACACAGAAACTACTATCGTTAGTAGGGGTGTCGAAATATTCGCTAATGAACATAACCTTATGATACCGAAGGGTTGGTATTTCTGGGGTTCGAATTGTTCGAATTCATTCAGAATCAATATGAATCTAATAATAGTTCCGGAGATCATAAGTATTAACAATGAAATTATAAAATAATTTCCGAATGATACAACAACTTGTCACAAATATATTCGTTGTTTTGTGTCAAAATTATTAGCGTGATTTAAACGATAGTTTTCTGTGCAGCTGTACCTGTGCGTGTGTGGGTGTAGATGTATCTGAAGGAATCCTATCTCAGTCAGTCCTTTTCAAATCGAATGATCCTTTTTCCTTCCACTCTGGCTACCACCAGACTATCTCACAATATTCAAGATATTCTCCTTGGTAGTGAAGAGGTGAACAACGATGATTAAACCCTCCAAGGTACAACAACGTAAGGTCGGTGACCTAGAAGCTCCCTAGCCTATACAGTGTCTCCTTTGGTTGGAGCGTGAGTCCAGTGGAGAGGCCTGTCTCCTGAGGCATCTGTTTGAATACCTCTGCAAGCCTCGTTGGGATTCTTATTGGAAGACGCAAAGGTTAATTTTCCTGGTCCTTGTTGTGCAAGTATGTAGGGACGGGTCCTCAGAGAGGAGGTATATACATTCTTTTCCAGAGAATATTCAGGCTAAATTGATAATGCAACATTGCAAGGGATGTCGCAGGAGCAGGTATGTCTGCTGTATCGCATACGATAGAAATGATTCCGTGTGTGTGTGTGTGTGTGTGTGTGTGTGTGTGTGTGTGTGTGTGTGTGTGTGTGTGCGTGTGTATGTGTGTATGTGTGTGTGTGTGTGTGTGTGCATGTGTGTGCATGTCTGTGCACGTATTATTTTGTTTTACCTCTCACTTCATGTTACCATCGCAAACTGACCAGTGGTAAAGGCCAAAGACTTTTAACTATTTACTGGTCATGGGTTCCTCGAAGATGAACTAAATTGTCAGGCACAAGAAAAAAATGAGAAAAAAAAATCATATGAACAAACAGATAAAACTGAATAAATACAAATAAATGTTTAAATATATAAATTATTACAAGGTATTAAACCCTCTCATCACGGCGACGCATCTCATATGTTTTGCTCTGGCTCAGGACATACAATGGTTTACAGCTGGGAGGACTTCGGAATCTGCACAAGATCACCTAAAATCCTTTCTTGCCGGAACAAAGTCAGTAAAAGGCGTCACCTTGTCGTCGGGGTTAGCTATTATATATATATATATATATATATATATATATATATATATATATATATATATATATATATATATATATATATATATATATATATATATATATATATATATATAGACTTCGATACCATAGGGAAAGTATAAAAAAGGGGGGAACGATTTTGACTTAACGAGATTTGTACAGCAATCGAGGGGGGCGGGCGAGAGGGAGGGTCTTGCACCAAGCATCACTTTCATCACAAATTGACTCACAAATGTGATAATCTATGCACGTATTGGTGCAGGGGGCAGTCGAAGGGTAAAGGTGGGGGAGTCGAGGAGGGAGAATGAGTGCGAGGGGAGAGGTACAGGCTGACGGGCGTTGTCAGGTGGAACATTGGATCACCCCTTCCGTATCAGGAGGTCCTTTTCCTTTTAGTGCGTTGTCTGCCCGAATGGTGTACTCATGTCCGTAGCTTCACATCTCCCCCACCCCCTCCTATGTTAAAGCCGCTCTTGGCTAAGACATTCCGCACCAGAAAGCACTTTTGGTTTTGTGCTGCCAGACGCGAAGATATTGCATACATGTATATGTATATGTATATGTATATGTATATGTATATGTATATGTATATGTATATGTATATGTATATATATATGTATATGTATATTTATATACATATATACATAAGACTGAAGGTGGAGGAAGCAGACGAGGAGTAATGGGAGAATTTCACAATTTAACGTATCGGACCGCAGGGTCTTGATCACAAAGCTAACAACTCAAACATAACAGGAGATTTTGTACATAGACGGGTCATCTCATGGGACACTTCGGAGAGCTTGTTATTTTATTTACGTATTCTTTTATTATTAATAAGCTTGTGGCTTTTGCTACACATATAAAGCCTTCTCTATGGTTAATGTTGTTATTAGTGTTAATGTATGCTGCCTCAATTGTCTTTCTCAGTTTCTTGGGTGATCCTTTATTTAATATGGTTGTGTTGTTCCAGTCTGGAAGGTGGCCATGGTTATCCACATGCATTACTATGGAGTTAGATGATCTATGGGCTTTTATGTCATTTTTATGTTCATTTATCCTTTTATTAAGTCCGCGACCAGATTCACCAAAATATGAAGAGGGACAGCTTTTACACGGGATATTATAAACAATGCATGGAAATACTTGAAACAGAAGAATACATGACAATAATGGGTAGGAATAGCAAATGGTTTAGGTATGTTGATGACATACTTGTAATTGTGCCTAATGATTTAGATATTAACAAACTCAGGAGATTGAACAGCATACATTAACGCTAATAACAACATTAACCATAGAGAAGGCTTTATATGTCTAGCAAAAGCCACAAGCTTATTAATAATAAAACAATACGCAAATAAAATAACGAGCTCTCCGAAGCGTCCCATGAGATGACCCGTCTATGTATAAAATCTCCTGTTATGTTTGAGTTGTTAGCTTTGTGATCAAGACCCTGCGGGTCGAAACGTTAAAGCGTGAAATTCTCCCATTACTCCTCGTCTGCTTCCTCCACCTTCAGTCTCATATATATATATATATATATATATATATATATATATGTTTATATGTATATATATATGCATATGTATTATATATATGTATATACATGTATATCATACATATATGTATATATATATATCATATATGTATGTATATATATCATATATATGTATATATATTATATATGTATAATATAAATACATATATGCATATGTGTATATATGTATATTTCTATGTATATGCATATGTATATATGTATATGTAGTTTCATGCAGCTGAGAGTGAGACTCATGAGAAAATGAAGTCTGACGGACATCAAGCAGAGATCTCTGTAGGTCAAGACCTGCGCTGATGTGACGGAAGTTCATACTCGCATTCTTATTCAGTAGAGCAGTGAATCAGTCCGAGAGGGGTCTCAATCGACCGAGACCCTGTTCAAACCGGAGAGGGGTGCGCATGCGCACAGGAGGGAAAAGACAAAAAAAAAAGACGAGGAATTTGGTGGTGGGGTAATGGAAGTGG
>NC_134799.1:24684231-24696731 GCF_046742065.1 Oratosquilla oratoria
TGTTGAGTATTGAATAAATTGTTTAAGAAAAAAATAAGTGAAGTACATATTTTGTAAGAGGCTGGGAGGTTAAAGTAGACAAGTAGGTAGATAGAGGGGTAGGTGGCGAGAAATTCATTTTACGACTTAGATGTTTTGAAAACAATGGCTGCTACGGAGTTGCAGAGTTGAATATTTTCGCTCACCACCCAATGTTTGTAAACCCAATCTAGGGTATCGATGTATGTGCTGATGTTACGAATTGTTAACGCTAATGCCTCTTCGCTTCGTGACAAGATTGCTTGCGTAAGCAGTATTGCTTGAGACAGTATAACAGTCTTTCTGATTGGAGAAAAGGGTGTAGGAGGAGAGAAATTATTGGTGCACGGAAGTAAAGTCACGCCCTGAAAGGGTGGCACTTATTTGTAACGTTCAAAATTATTGGATGAATTGAATAGTGAGATCGAAGCAGACTTGGCTTGGTGGGTGTATCAAGGATCCCATGTGGGGAATCCTCTGGTGTTCCTAAGACAATACGTTGTAGAAGAATTAGTGAAGAAACTGAAGAAATGTTTAAGTTCAATTTAATTACCCTTCGTTTACTGAGTAATGGAACCTGACTAAGTAGGATGAAAGAGGCATGAGGCCTACAAATGAATGACTTTCAATTATACAATGATGAAAAGGAAGTGAAGAAAATTGAAAGTGAATGAAGAAATACAATACTACAGAAGGGAACTGAAAGTGTTGGTAGCAACAGAGCTAACATATTTGAATGATTCTTATATATTATGGGTCAGGTTTAGGGGGTCATAGCGCCGTCGCGGCATGAAGCATACCTACTGCTTCTCTTGCCAAATCCCGACCTCCTTCCTGAAGCAACCTTCTCTCAAGTCCACCTGTTTCTATTTCCAGCGGAGGAGTCTTCAAGAACTTTTCTTTTTCCAGTTCGGGAGATTATCGTTCCATGAAGCTTGAGGGCTCTGCACGGGGCTCCTCACCCGAGTCGTCGCTTCTCCTCCTTCCCTCTCGTGTCCTTAAATCTCCGAAATCAATTTCTCGTCATCTCCGAGGCACTCCCACTACTCGCCCTCCTTATCCACATCAACTTCCCACTACCTGGGCTTTTTGCGTAGTCAGTATTCTTGAGGGGATGGTACTTCCCACTACCTGGGCTTTTTGCGTAGTCAGTATTCTTGAGGGGATGGTACTTGTCCGTAGCCTGCTCGACAAGTGAATGAAAGTGTACATTGGTAATCAGAACGACATAGTAGACCAAGTTGCGAGTCTTCATCTTGGTGCTTTTAACCCGGATAGTGTTTCAGTTGATCTGCACGTCAGATACTGATCAAAAGCCCAAGACAGATGTTACTAGAAGGAACTGGCAACCCTTTCACCTCCGTATGAAGTAGGTCTTGGTTTATAGACAGTGAGAACAGGATAGACGTTGATGGTGGGAAAGATGGTACGGTGTCCCGTGACGCTCTGTTTATTGACATCACCGTCCTCAGCCATCACTCACTCTCCGACGAGACAGTCGAGCCAGCCAGTGATTCTGTTTATCTATTCGTGAGGTTTTTTGTTGTGTCTTGTTGTAACTTCACTCCTCCTTCGTTTGGTCAAGATACACATTTGGGTAAATAAACACGCTCATGGCACTCATGAGCAGTTTACACATGCGCTCACAAAAGCTCGCACAAACCACATAATACACATAAACGCACATACCCGACGGTAACAGTGCAAAGATTACTTGGTCCTTTGTTATATGTTGCATTTTTCCATCGTGTAAACAAGTAATGCGTTTCATTTTTCTTTTCAGTTACTCTTTCCTCACACGTACGCACGCACGCACGCACGCACGCATGCACGCACGCACACAAACACACACACACACACACACACACACACACACACACACACACACACACGCACGCACGCACACACACACACACACACACACACACACACACACACACACACACACACACACACACACACACACACACACACAGACACACACACACACACACGCACACACACGCACACAGACACACACACACACACACACACACACACACACACACACACACACACACACACACACACACACACACACACACACACACACACAAACACACACACACACACACACACACACACACACACACACACACACACACACACACACACACACACACACACACACACACACACACACGACTCGTGGCGCAGTTATAGAGTTCGTGGCTGCCACTACGGCGGCGGTCTGGGTTTGAATCCCGCCCAGGGGTGAAATAATTTCAGTATCACTGCGCTGCGGGTTGTTACTCCAACTCTCGTGGGTAGGGAGTTGGGTGTATGTGTGCGTGTAAGATCACAGTATTACTCACAGATTGGTCCTATATGAGCTCTGAGCTCTCTTTCGGGAGGGAAACAGCTATCGATCACGAGTCCAACACGTGATCCAAGACCATGGTGAATCACACACACACACACACACACACACACACACACACACACACACACACACACACACACACACACACACACACACACACACACACACACACACACACACACACACACACACACAGATGTATCACAATTTCATCAGGTTATGATGTATGATACCACTGGTATGCTTTAATGAATATCGCATGGCATATGTTGTATGGGCTCCGAAAGGCCAATCTGATGGTGGAAGGGGTGGAGGAGGGGCCACTGGGTGATTAGAAAACGGAAAGTAAGATTCACAAATGAGTTTTTTATCTTAAGTGGTCATCAACTTTACTGGCACGTTCTTTGTAGAGTACTTTCTTTTTCTGGCAGAGGGTGTAGGGGAAGGAAGAGTTATGTTATGATGATGTGTCGTGCGAACTCTGTATGGGATTGGACGAGATCAGAATGGACAACCAGATTCCGAAATTCGCGGACAGTCTTACGGCGTTCTCATTTGCTTATGGGTGATGATACCATTTCAGTTATTATCTTTGCAACATTTTAGTATGATACTGATTTGTCATCAAACACATTTATACTATAAGAGTATGCAGCGACCATGATGCCATCTATTAGGAGGTAGGGATGATGCATGGTTGTCGTCGTACTTTTGAGTCCGGTTTTATGCTCGTTCACAATTTTGGGAGGTCTGTTTCACTTATGCTGTGCTGTTCCGAGGTGTCCCTGAAATATTTCTTAAATTCAATTTTGAATTGCATCATTCTGCTGAATGAAATAGTTTGGCCTTTGCCATTGTAAAATCTAAAAAGATGGTGTGTTAAAGGAGTTAATGGTATGAGTATAATGTTATGGCTATGGGATGCTGTTCAGCGTTGTGGTTTTCGTGTCCTTTAAGTGCATGTTTTTTTTTGTTATTTCTTTATTGGGAGTGAAGAGAGAGAGAGAGAGAGAGAGAGAGAGAGAGAGAGAGAGAGAGAGAGAGAGAGAGAGGAAGAAAGAGAGGAAAGGCGAGTGAGTTACGGGACACTGCTGGTTTTATCACTGGCTTCTGTGGTGACATATTGGTTTCATCGGCACGTAATGGTATTTGCATCTTTTATGGTGTTTTGGTGGATCGTGTCGATCAACCCTATTATGGTAGTGCGGTGGTTTTGTAGAAAATCATTTGCCCTTCAAACTTGCCGCCCATGTAACGTTTTGTTTGATTATGTACAGTGACTTCCGTATATTTATGATAAAATGCCGCCTACTGGATCAAACATGATAAACATGGCGAACAGGAGTGTATATCGGATGACTGTTTTTACTTCGTCGCGAGCAGTCTGTCGGCTGTGGTGATGTGCGCATGCGTAGGACAGCTTGTCAACGATTCTTGAACTTCTCTTGGTGTAGTGTAGTTTTATTCTTTATTTTTTTTTTAACTTTCACCAGCTAAACCCCAAAAGATAGTCAAAGTCTGGTGAAAAATTTAAACCTTTTCTCGTCGCCTCGCAATTCTTTTATGGGTCCGCTCTGGTCACCGCTGTCCGTTGTGCTGGTCTATCTAGTCTCATTTTATTTATTCATCTTTTTCTTCATCCTCTGAGGATGATGGGACACTACTAAAACAAGACCTCATTATCGATCAGCGCCATTTTGTGGACTGATTAGACCGTAGTCAATTTACATAAAGGTGGCAGTATCTAGCCTCCAGAGTAATGATCAAGTTACAACCAGAAGGAAGTGCTGTAAGTTGTTTCGACTCGCGAGGCGGTTCGCGTCCCCCATACCACTCGCTATCTGTCGCCATGCGATTGATACACTGAGCACCTAGCTTTAGGCATGGGAGTATAAGACCCGTAGATTTCTCGTTATATACAGTAATATGATTAAGTCACTGTGGTTCTGTGAAAACACTAGCACGATGATATGGAGGTGGTTCTGTTGAAGCAGTCTAATGGAACAATTACATTATAATTTAGATAGTCACCTATTCCTGTTTTCTAGTTTTCATTTTCATTTATGAGCACATAATGACAAGGATGTTAAGCGACAAGGCACTGATATTTTCTGGTGATTTAGTCGTTAAGATTTTGTAAACTACGGCTTGTTTTTGGGAAGGAGAGTTCAATAACAATGTAATGAAAAGAGGAATCAGTAGTAGATCTGTCGCCAATAACAAGGTTGGAATAATAATGTATTCCGGCTCATATTTCTGGGATGGTTAAGACTAATCGTGCCCTTGTTCAGAAGTTTTGTTTTAACCTTATCGTTTGACGCCTGCTGTGTCTTTAGATAGTGAAATGGGTTCGGTACTTACGTTGTGCTTGTATAACTGAAGTTCGTTTGATGCTTGCTGAGCAGAACCTTCAGTGTGGCTTTCCAGAAGACAACAAAAATTTCGCACCACAAAAATAATTTGTCTTGCAGTACTCTGTTGTTATGACGTGGCATGGGGTGGGGCCGGTTGGCGACATGACGCAATTTGGTGTAACTGTGCCTTAATGATCTCGTGTGTTGAGGGTTGCTGTAGGTAGTGATAGTGGCGTGGCCTAATGCAGTCATACGCGGTGGCCTGCTAACGGAGGCTTGATGTGGTCACACAATCATCATAATGCACTTGGGGTGTGGCAGCTCTAGGACTTACCTTTACCAAATATTTCTGGCCAGTGAGTATAGGTGACCTGTCGGTACATTCGTGTAGTTAGTTTCTGATGGTAGTTATCGTGGTTGTAGTGGTAACAGCGGAAAGCATTCGGGATTGCAGCTGTGAGCTGTGGTAGTTAAGGTGGCTGTGGTTATGGTTGTGGATATAACTGTGGTGAGGATCCGACTAATCCTACCATGGCAAGGTTGGCCCCCAGTCCTAGCAAGCACTTTGTTTTTTCGGCTAAATCCACAGTGGGAATTACATCAGTTTCTCTACTCTTTCGTAGGGCTCTGCCGTGCTTGGCTTTCGAAGTAGCCCCTCCTCCCCCCTAAAACGACCAAGGGCAGTGTCTGCCTGCACAGATACCACATCTGCTATGTCCGAGGCCTGGAAGTCTATGTCGGTGGCAAGATTGACCTCAGTCGCAGCGCTTATTATTTTTTTTTCAAGAAAATCATGGGGTCGTGTTGGAACGGGGTTAGGGGGAAGGTGGCAAACAGAAGTCTTATCTCTCTTGCAGAACATTGCTATAATTGGATTTGTGAGTCTCTCTCGGTTATAGTTGTGGCTGTAGTTGTAGTATGCATACATATTTTCATCTTATGTTTTTATATTTTCACTGAAAGTGTTACAAATAAGTCTAAAAAGATATATATTTGAATAACTAGGTCAAACAAACAAAAGTGTAAATATGTAGATAGACAAGAGTGAATGAAAAGTTACAAAAAAAAATCTGATACGAGTAGATAAATACGCAAGGAATAAATAAGCAAAGAGCATGGTTAAAAGAAGTACGTTTTTGCAGCCGGTGTTAGGATAGTTATAGTCTTCGTCCAATTATCCAAAGTTGTTTATAATCGGTTTAGACGTGGACTAGGGGGAGGGGGAGGGGGAGGGTTGTAAGAGGGAGGAGAGAGGTTTCACGTGTCGAGAGCCTTTCGACCTTCTTCTACCCTTTGATCATTTTCACGCCCCTGTTTTCTCAAAGAGAAGTGGTCTTCCTCCCCCAACACCCTCCCATTCTCTCTCTCTCTCTCTCTCTCTCTCTCTCTCTCTCTCTCTCTCTCTCTCTCTCTCTCTCTCTCTCTCTCTCTCATTCACTCTTTCTCGTTCATTCCTCCTCTTTACACAAACATGTACACATTCATACACGCATACACACACAAATATATATATATACAGTATATATATATATATATATATATATATATACTATATATATATGTATATATATGCATATATATGTATATATATATATATACATATATATATATATACATATATATATATATATATATATATATATATATATATATATATTGAACATTTTTTGGAAGCTCCGCCATGGGATACGAACCCTGACCCGTGCGTCGAAAATCACGAGGGCAAGACGTTAGCGACCATGCTACATCGTGATTTTCGACGCACGGGTCAGGGTTCGTATCCCATGGCGGAGCTTCTAAAAAAAATGTTCAATCTGTCTTAAGAAATATATACATATATATATATATATATATATATATATATATATATATATATATATATATATATATATATATATTAATAACGAAGAACCCACAGTCGGAATAAAAGGAAACTTTAGAAGAAAGTGTAGCTTCTATATTTCGGCTAATAGCTATAGCCCTCTTCAGGGTTCAAATCCTGCCCAGGTCTGAAATAATTTCAGTATCACTGCGATTCGAGTCGTTACTCCAACTCTCGTGGGCTGGGAATTGGGTGTGTGTGTGCGTGTAAGGTCACATCATTATCCATAGATCGGCCATACGAGCTCTGAGCTCTCTTACGGGAGGGAAATAGCTGTCGATCACGAGTCCAACACGTGATCCAAAGACCAAGGTGAATCACACACACACAGAACAATTATGAATAAGCCAAAAATTCTTTGAGAACGTTTATATTCGTGTGTACAATCCAAAACATGTTTCTTCTTTCCGAGTTGAAAGTCTATCGGCGTCTACTTTGCATAGACATATTTAGATTAACTGTACATATGCATATATGTATATATACATATATAGGTGTATATGTGCATATATGCGTATGTGTATATGGACCACAAATTGAAGTGTGAGGATAAAGGTTCGTTTTCATTAATGTTTACTTTATTGATTCGCTTCTTACCGACTTCCCTTTCACCTTTACGAAGTGGCTTTGTCGCCTTCCAGTTTAATAGACTCATTATAGGGTTACTCATTATACCGAGGCCGATACTAATTTTATTATGGCGAGAATTATGCGATATAATTTTCATTTAAGTAATCCATTGACATTGATTCTGTATTTCATGTGTTCGTCGCAGCGTAGTACTCAATGAAGAGACTAGAATTGCTTAGTAGAAGGAGACGATATGTTGTGTATTGCTAAACTCTTTAGATTATGCAATAGTTACGGTATGCACATTACATTATTCATAAAAACCGATACACATGTTATTTTATTCATCAGGCGCCGCGTAAATAATACTTTTCATTATTCATTTGGTAGAATAGCATAGTACTTGGCGGATAAAGTTGCGAATGGATGAGGGCCGTAGCACTCGCGAGAGTCGCCTCCATCCGGGCTGCACACGGATCTCTTCCGAAGGATACCCCCGGCCACCCGTGTCCGTAGCGAAGTGGGCTCGACGAGGGAACCACACAAAGGCAGCAAGCAGGCACCTGGCCAGGCGACCGGAGTTCTCTACCTCTCTCAGCTCCGGTTATCTTCGTGGGAATCTTCTTCCGAGGACCTGCTACATCGTGCGAAGACGGGAGGGCAGAAAAAAATGGAACTTTCGACGGGGCAATGCATAGTTTGAGAAAATAACGAACCGGGTCAGTAGCCTCTCAAGGACCCCTGAGGTCACGAGTAAGCGCCCGTAAGTTACCAGTTTATTTTGAGACATTATGTTTACAGTCGTTTGTTGAACCTCTTCCATGACGACCCTTTCGGCTTAAAAAGAACTTGTGATAAGCAAAATCGGAGGAGCAATACTACGTGTTGATTTATCATCTATACTAGCCAAATTACCCGCTCATTGCTGCGAGTTCGTGAATAATCCCTAACCTAACCATACCACACCTAACTTTAACCCCCCTCCCAGGTGTGCACCCCCCTACCCGAAGGTTGGGAAACCCTAGTTTGAAAATACATGCATACACAAATACAAATATCATATGTACACATTCTTTTTGCGTACGTGTGTATGTGTGTGTGTGTGTGGATTGACAATAAATGTCTACAGCTAAAAGGTGAAGAAATGTATCTCGTACATCTATCTTCAGAATGTATATGGTTATAGGGGTTTATTTGGAAAAACCTGGGAGGAATTTGTGAATGATAAATTTCCACTCGCACTAAAATTAAATGAAAATAACCAATATTTCAACATACGTTAAAATTGTATAATCATTTTACATTTACATGGTTTCTTCTTACAAAAACTATCATGGTTTGTGGCAACAATAATTTGACAAATATAGATAATATTTATAGACACACACACAAAACACACACACACACACACACACACACACACACACACACACACACACACACACACACACACACACACACACACACACACACACACACACACACACACACACACACACACATATATATATATATATATATATATATATATATATATATATATACATATACATATATATATGCTCGCTAGCCGAGTGGCTTAGGGTGTCGTTATTTGTGGTGGAGGTCGAGGTGACGGTAGTTCGAAAATTGTCACCGGCGAGTTGAACCAAGGGATGATTAATTAAATTCCACGCTACAAAGTCCTCTGTAAAGGGGCACCGTCCTAGCCTTTTCATAGGGGGAGTTCAGCGACATTAAACCGAATCGTAGGAAAAATAATGGAAACTATCATCAGAGATGTTATCGAACATCATTTAGAAAGTAACCGTTTGATAAATGATAGCCAGCATGGTTTCAGACGGAAACGTTCTTGCGTGACTAAATTACTCGAATTCTACAACACAGTTATCTCGAATTATGACAAAAGAAACAATATAGATTTAATATATCTAGACTTTGCAAAAGCTTTTGATACCGTCCCACACGAAAGACTACTTACTAAATTAGCTTTGCATGGAATAAGTGGTAGCCTATTAGGTTGGACTAGTAATTGGTTCAATGGTCGAAAACAGAGAGTTGTTTTAAATGGAAAAACTTCTGGATGGAAAAGTGTTGCAAGTGGAGTTCCTCAGGGTTCCGTTCTTGGGCCACTTCTATTCATAGTATATATAAATGATATAGACCATGGACTAAAATCTACTGTTTCCAAATTTGCTGATGACACAAAACTGTGCGGAGTGGCAAATGATCACTCAAACCAATTAGATATTCAAGAAGATTTAGATCAATTACAGCAATGGTCTGAAAAGTGGCTAATGAAATTTAACACAAGTAAATGCACATAGGTAAAAATAACAGTAAGTACGATTACAAGTTATTTGGAAATTCGTTAACAAAAGTGGATAGTGAAAAAGATCTCGGCGTAATTATCAGTAACGACCTCAAATCATCCAAGCAGTGTATTTCAACCTCTGAGAAAGCAAATAAGATTCTAGGACTGATTGCGCGATCTTTTGATTTCAAAAGTCCATCACTCATTAACAAGCTATATAAATCGTTAGTTCGTCCACATTTGGAATATGCTGTTTCCGTATGGTCACCGAATCGCATTAAAGACATTGACAGACTGGAAAAAGTACAACGGCGAGCCACAAAACTGATTCCAAATATCAAAAATAAATCATACGAAAATCGACTAAAACACATGAATCTGTTTTCCCTAAAAAAGCGTAGACTCAGAGGTGACTTGATACAGGTCTTTAAGATTTTACAGGGAATTGACAACATCAAAAGTGACCAAATTTTCACATTGAATGAGAATCCGACAAGAAACAATGGTCTCAAATTGTCCGGAAATAGATTCAATTTGGAAGTAGGTAGAAACAACTTTGCCAACCGTGTAGTTAATGAATGGAATAAACTTCCTGCACAGGTAGTGCAATGTATTTCAGTTCGAAGCTTTAAGAATCATTTAGATAAATACCTAAGTAAGATGCTGTAATGATTATAATTTATCTTATATTATTTGTTTTTGCTTTGTTATCATTTGTCTGTCTGATTTTCATCTATTAATTATATGTCAATTTATTATTATTTACTATTTACCTGTTTGTTTATTATTTAACCATACCTATGCATTTATTTATGTATTTTATTTGTTATTTACATTATTATAGTTTTTATTTATTATTTTATTATTAATATGATTTTCTTTTTTTTCGTATCCGACCTAGATATGGATGAAAAGGTCTCCTGTCGGCATGCTCCACCTTTGTAATATATGTATATATATATATATATATATATATATATATATATATATATATATACATACATGAAAATGAAAATGAGAGTGATGAGTGAGGAGAACGGAGGAGAAATAAGGAAGGATGAGGTGAAGGCAGTTGTAAAGATGATGAAAGCAGGTAAGGCACCTGGTCTGGATGGATGTCATGCAGAATGTCTGAAAAAGGGAGGTTCAGTGATGGTGGACTGGTTGGTGAGATTATTTAATGTTTGCTGGAGAGAGGGTAAAGTACCGGAGGACTGGAGTAGTGCCTGTATAGTTCCTCTTTACAAGGGAAAAGGGGACAAGTGTGAATGTAGTAATTTCAGAGGGATTAGCCTGTTGAGTGTAGTAGGGAAGGCTTATGGGAGAATCTTAATTGAGAGGATTAGGAGAGGAACAGAAGGAGTAATTGGTGAGGAACAGTGTGGATTTAGGACGGGTAGAGGTTGTGTAGATCAGATCTTTGTGGTAAGACAGATATGTGAGAAAGCTATAGGAAAGGGGAAGGATATTTTTTGGGCTTTTATGGATCTGGAAAAGGCTTATGATAGGGTAGACAGAAAGGCACTGTGGGAGGTTATGCAGATTTATGGGATAGGAGGAAAGCTTTTGGGAGCTGTCAAGAGTTTTTATGTGAGTAGTAGAGCATGTGTTAGGATTGGAAATGGAGAGAGTGAGTGGTTTGAAGTAAAGGTGGGACTTCGTCAAGGATGCGTTATGTCGCCCTGGCTGTTCAACTTATACATGGATGGGGTGGTGCGAGAGGTGAATGCTAGGGTAGTGAGTCAGGGATTGGAGATGGTTAAAGAAAATGGAGAAAAGTGGGAGGTGAGCCAGCTGTTGTTTGCGGACGACACTGCGCTTGTGGCAGGGTCAGAGGAGGGATTGAGGAAGCTGGTGGCAGAGTTTGGGAGAGTATGTGATAGAAGAAAGCTAAATATAAATGTGGGTAAAAGTAAGGTGATGAGATGTACAAGGGGTGAAAGTGGCAGTAGACTGGAAGTGAACATTAAGGGAGAGCGACTGGAGGAAGTGGATAGTTTTAGATACTTGGGTGCAAGTGTAGCAGGAAAAGGTGGAGTGAAGGTGGAGGTAGAATGTAGATTGAGAGAAGCGAGTAAATGCCTTGGTGGTTTAAAGAGTGTAATGAGAAATAGACATTTGGGAATGGATGCGAAGAGGAGACTGTATGAAGGAGTGATTGTGCCAACAGCACTGTATGGGGCAGAAACGTGGAACATAAGAGAAGAAGAGAGAAGGAGTTTGAATGTGTTTGAGATGAGGTGTCTGAGAAGTATGGTGGGGGTTACTAGGCTAGATAGAGTGAGAAATGAGGAGGTGAGGAGGAGAACAGGGGTGAAAAAGGATTTGGGAGAGAGGGTTGATGAAAGAATATTAGGATGGTTTGGACACATGGAAAGAATGAGTGACGAAAGACTAGTAAAAGAGGTATGGAAGGCAGATGTGGAGGGAGTGAACATGAGGGGACGTCCTAGGATGAGGTGGATGGATGGGGTGAAGGGGGCTTTGGGGAAGAGGAGAATGTCTGTTGAGGAAGGAAGGGAGAGGACGGAAGACAGAGGTGAGTGGAGAATGGTTGTATATGGATGATGTTGTGACGACATGAGGAGGAATAGGCGGGGGGGTGTGGGGTGGGGTAGTATGTGTGAGTAAATTTTGACGCAGCCCGAAGGGATTTCTCCCCGTCCTCTCCTTATATGCAAAGGGGGACGGAGAGGGGGGGTCGCCGATTAAATGAAGCGGCCTTGCTGTGGATGTACTGTGTCTTGCGACACTGCTTCTGACCCAGGGCGGTGGGCAGGGTTCAGGGATGACCCGTCATCCAGGAGGTGCTCAGATGAGAGGAGGGGTGGGAGGGGTGTGGAGTGTATTTAGGGATGAAATGGGTGGGAGTGTTTTTATGCCTTTCCTTTTGTGGCTACCTCCCTTGGAAGGGGGAAGAAGCCTTGGTATATGTATGTATGTATATATATATATATATAAATATATATATATATATACTGTATATGTATATATATACAT
>NC_134799.1:24704231-24716731 GCF_046742065.1 Oratosquilla oratoria
TGATAAAACTAACTTTAAAATGCCGCAGCATTGCTCTGTTCCACTGTGTTCAGCACATAAGGGTGGACACAAGTTTCCGTTAGATGAGAAGATGAATATGAAGTGGAGAATAGCGATAAAACGCCTTGAACCAGATACAAATAAGCTATGGATTCCAAGGAAATACAGTGTTGTCTGTGAAAACCATTTACAGCAGATGACTACATGCCTGCTGGTCTTTTAGGTAAGTGATATTCAACTTTGTTGTCATTTATATATAAAGAAAAATAACAAGTACTATTCTTTTTTAACAATTCAGCAAGATAACCCGTTCCCCATGCTGGGTCATCATGTCAAGTGTGTGTAGTAGTAAGTATTTTGTTATGAGGAGCAGCCATTATTTTTTAACCCATGTACCTGTCATTGTATATTTTCTCAGGAAGGTAATTATGATTTTAAAGGTTTACTATTTAGATTAGGATATTTCTACAGTTACGTAGGTTTTTAACACACTTTCATTGTGATGTCACGTAAAAAATTAATAGAGCTACGTTTTTTTTTTTCAAAGTTCCTTTATGACTCCCAAACTCAAACCCTGACCTTACCACTTAACCTAACCTTACTCTATTGCTTCCTAAGATAAACAAAGAACTAAATTTTTCTTTGCTTCAATTTCAGGTTCTCGTAAGAGGCTGAAACCTGGTGCGATTCTATCTATTTTATATTTTAATACAACACCATCCACGTTCACTTCAACACTAAATGCAGAAAGAGCAGAAAGGGTAGCTAAGAGGAGACGTTTATTTCAAAATGAACCAGATATTCAAGATGTTGGTAACGAAGAGGTAGTGTCAGCTGAAAGGGAAAATGAGATTCTACAAAGTGACGCTGACGGAGAGAAATTGGTCCAGAACCACGGTATTCAGTGTGAGATACTAAATTCTATGAATGCTAGATTCTCTATCTTCCGGTTTAGAAATGACAATAAGGCCATTCAGTATTTACAGTATTTAATGACTGCACATTTTTCCTTAATATTCTCTGTGCTTGGTCCAGCTGTCAATAATCTTGATTGAATGGACTATGATTTATTATTAGCGGAAGATCAGTTGTTTTTAACTATAATCAAATTGAGACAGGCCAAAGATGATATTGAATTATCTGTTTTGTTCAGAATCAGTCAAACTTATGCGCCAAAAGTTGTGAATGTATGGATTAATTTTATGTTTTTCCAACTCCAAGAAATCAATTTTTGGCCAGAAAGAAACACAGTGCAGGACTTAATGCCAGTGAACTTCAAAAAACAATTTCCATCAACAAGAGTAATTTTGGATGCAACAGAGGTGCCGACTCAAAAACCCAGTAATGTTAATCCACAAAGTGCAACTTTTTCATCTTTTAAAAATCGCAACACATTGAAGACAATGATCGGCTGCACTCCAGGTGGACTAATTTCTTATGTGAGTGATAGCTACGGTGGCAGCGCATCTGACAGACAGATAATCGAAAGATCTTGTTTAATACAAGTACATATGTTTGAAGCTGGGGACAGTATTATGGCAGACCGTGGTATTAGAGCACAAGATTTGTTTGCTTCGTTAGACGTTAAGGTGAACACTCCGACCAATAAAATGGATATTTACACAATAACAAAGGACTATTGTTACTTGAAATCGTGTTGAAAGTAAGTACGATATCTAACCTTTATCAAATTCTCTTTCCTCCCTGAGACAAGTACCCCTCTTGTTGCCAATTCAACTTTTAAATGATGAAATGTCCAATTTTCATAGGACGCCATTGTGTGTTTACTACGACTGATGGTACAGTGGAACCATCTACCGGGATAAATTGTGATGCTTACTCCCATTAGTTCCTAATTCTTTACCAGACAGTAGGAGTTCGAGTATTGTCTACCGTCGTCAAACAATTTGATTAAGTTGTGGTACGTGCCCTCTGGTCGTGAAACGCGACTGGGGACGTCCTCAACATATTAGTATAAAAAAAAAAAAAAAAAAAAAAAAAAAATATATATATATATATATATATATATATATATATATATATATATATATATATATATATATATATATATATATATATATATATATATATAGAGAGAGAGAGAGAGATTGTCATCGGTCTATGATTTTTTTTTTTATTCGCTGATTGTGCTCATGGTACTTTTTATATCTGCTTATGTCATCATAAAACCAACGGTCTGGCTATTAATGCCCAATTTCTCTTCTCCTCTGCCTCGAGTTTTGAATGATGCTCACTGGAAAAAAAGGTGAATTACGTGACCTTGGCTCGTGAGACGAGTCGACCACTGCTGAATTCTGGGGTAACGCTTTCGTTTCTCCTGCGTCATGGCAAAAGGGTTAGTTTCACTCTGTTTCGCATGATGTGTTGAGATTGTGTGCATTGTGACGACCAAAAGCTGGGTCAGATACAGACTGAGTACAATCAGGATGGCAAGGGCCTTCCAAAGAACGACATTTCCTCCTTATTCTTTTTCTTTGTTATTCTTTTTGCGTTTAGTCTTCCTCCATTTTCCTTTTTCTCTTATTCTTCCTTTTCTCTTCCCCCTCCTCCTTCTGCTTTTCTTCGTCTTCCTCTTCCTTCTCTTCTTCTTCTTCTTCTTCTTCTTCTTCTTCTTCTTCTTCTTCTTCTTCTTCTTCGTCTTCTTCCTCTTCTTCTTCCTCTTCTTCTTCTTCTTCCTTCTCTTCTTATTCCTCTTTTTATTCTTCCTCCTCCTCCTCTTCTTCTTCTTCTTCTTCTTCTTCTTCCTCTTTTTCTTCTTTTTCTTCTTCCTCTTCCTTTTCTTCTTCTTCCTTTTCTTCTTCTTCTTCCTTTTCTTCTTCTTCTTCCTTTTCTTCTTCTTCTTCCTTTTCTTCTTCTTCTTCCTTTTCTTCTTCTTCTTCTTCTTCTTCTTCTTCTTCTTCTTCTTCTTCTTCTTCTTCTTCTTCTTCTTCTTCTTCTTCTTCTTCTTCTTCTTCTTCTTCTTCTTCTTCTTCTTCTTCTTCTTCTTTTTCTTCTTTTTTGTTCTTTTTCTTGTTCTTTTTCTTCTACTTCTAATTTTTCTTCTGTTTCTTCTTCTATCTCTTCTTCTATTTCTTCTTCTACTTCTTCTTCTTCGTCTACTACTTTTTCTTCTACTTCTTTTTCTATTTCTTCTTCTTTCTTTTCTTCTTTCTCTCTTCTTCTTCTTCTTCTTCTTCTTTTCCTTCTCTTTTTCTTCCTCTCCTTTTTCAAACTCTTTTTCTTCTTCCTATTCTTTTACCCCTTCTCCTATTTTTTTTTGCGAACTAGTACTTCTCGCAACAGTTGGCATTTCAGTCTGTGTCCTGGCTTTTGAAGTCAGCTCAGCTTCAAAGTAATTTTTCTCCATTTGATCCTGACACCATCGTGCTTGAAAGCCTGGGGTGAGTACAGCAGCAAAGAGAAACGATTTGATTGTCTCTCACAGGGTTAATTGATTTTTGAAGAATCCCGTTACTTTTGTCATAACTACCAAATGCTGAATTCTATTTCTGAGCATAGACAGTTGTCTCCTTAGAATATTTAAGAGCATCCAGTATGCTATGAGACTTATTCCTTGCATGGAACCCAAGTGAAATGTCGTCTATCTTCAGCACAAACAATTTGTCTCCGGAAATAAAAATTAAGGCTGGAAACCTTTTCGCGTGGGAATTCCATCAAGCAACGATTGTAGAGCTGCTGTTTGTTCTTAGCTTCTTGTAAATCCGTAGATGCAATGAATTTACTTTACAATCTTTACCCGTTTACAATGGATTACAATGGCGAAGTATAATGACAGACCTTTGACCAATAGCAAGGACGAATACTAAAAAAAAAATCCATTTGAACGACACTTTTAAACACGCTAACTACGGAGTATTTCGTTTAGATGAATACGCTTGCCTAGCGGCTAGCAGAATAAAATATAAGTGGCCAAAATCGAGGTTTAGCGTGTTGCTAAGAACAAGATAATACGTTGGCTGGAGGGGGGGGGTTCTTTTTAGTGAATAAGATTTCTTGTTGACAGCTAGACTAATAACCACGAGTGAACCAAATCTTCGCAAACGCGTTTGTCTATCACTGATATCCATTTGCAAATCAATATTAAAGAAGAAATGTAAGCTGAATAGGGAGGCCTGAAGAGTTCTCAACCTTCTCTCTTTTTGGCTCTTTTTTTTGTTACAAAATTTATTCTGGCTGCCGCCAGGCGACTTTGTTAAAATGAGAAATCCGTTGGAAATCAAAGGTTTAAAAACAAGCTCTCGATTTGATATTGTGAAGGTAACTTTTTTTTTTTTATAGATTAGCAAAGAGCAGTGTTTACGCGTTGGCTCGCGTCTACAGTTTGCAGATTAGATTCATGCATCTGAAAAAAAAACGAGTATGTCTAGAAAAATTATATCTAATCTTTCTGTGACTTAAACATAATAATTAGTCGTTTTGAGATTTGTATTAATGCTGCATTTTTTTCATGAAATCTTCTAAATGCAAAAATAAAATAATTTCTTATCGAGTCCCTTCTTCAACCCGAAGTACAGAGGGAACGGGTACGAAGTACCCGCAGACGAAGAAGAGGCCCTCTGGTAAAGAATTCTATCATTGCCTCCAGAATAGCCGGTCTGGAATACTCTTATCTAGCTGAATATATATGTCCTAATTTTGTTATCAATTCTTAATACTACACATGCATTTCATCCTGTCATCACAGGTTCTTACCCTCAGAGGAATGAACCTTGTGTCGACTGGAAGACAGGTTTCGTTTCACACGTTTCGACTTTTTACCGCGCGTCGTCAACACACGAAGTCGTACTCTTAAATAATAATGGGTGTCTCTATGGACGCTTTCACACGTGGTCGTGGTCGTGACATGTGAAAGCGTCCATAGACACCCATGGCTAATTAAGAGCATAACGTCGTGTCGTAGACGACGTACGGCGAAAAGTCGATACGTGTGAAACGAACCTTTGAGTCCCTGTAAGGCGATCATTCTTTAGGTTGAGTCCCGTACGTACTGGGTATTTCTTCTTCTTTTACTCTGACTGCAGCCAAGGTTATTTTATTCACATCTCTTGCTCCTCTTTGAGGGCGAAAGAATTATTTTGCCTATTCCAATGAGCTCTTCCCGTATCGGGTGAGAGTTAAGATGAAATAGTGATGGTATAATCGAAAAACGATCATTTGTAAGGAAGGTAGGAATTAACTGATTATGGTAATGTGGTTGTATATGATATGGTACATGATTGTGGCCACGCCCAGAGGCGTTACCCCTGACATGGAAGCTATTGATATGCAAGCAGTATTTGTCTTGTCAGCCAAACCTTGTATTTGTAAACATCAGATAAGTTATTGTCTCCTTACACCGTTTAGGGCATTTGTTGTTGGAAACAGGAAATAATATAAGAGCAAAAAACACTCAGTATAAGATGCTGAAGGAAATAGATATGGAAGAACAGCGAACCAGTCTAAGATTGACAGTCTCCAAACTGAACTTAAGCTACAGACAATATCTATGTCGTTTTGTTACTGGTGATGAAGTAAAGATAGCCGTTATATAGTACATATCACAACCCACATGTCTGTGCAGTAAATAAAGTTTACTTTTGGCTGCAATAGAAGGAGAGTTACGTCTGAGGATGCTGAAAACGTTAGATAATATTCTTTACTCTTTTTTGACCTTTTGACAGCCGCCATCGTTTGCACAACAAAAACTAAAACTATCCGTTGCCGACTTACTTTTCAAACGTGAATGACGATGACGTCAGATCGCCTATCTTTCCCTCCCCGCTCATAAAACCGTCAGCGTCAGTATAGAAATCATCGGTTGCAATCGATAGTTGATTTCAACATTTCCAATTATCATATATAGTGGTTTGTTGGACTGCAGTCCCCATCTCGTCTCACATCACCTCCCCTCACCTATCCCCTCCTCTTCTCCCTTTTCTCTGCTTGGAGAGCTCCACAGGAGATTCCAAAATTCTTAAAGAAAGTGAATTAATCATGTTCTGAGGCAGTGGGGGAACGTCACGCTTCTTAGCGCTGAATTACGTGGTCTAATTAGCTTGCGCAACGCATCTGCTTGTTTCTTTTTCCTTGTTTTTCGCCGTTTCCTTTTCGTAGCCAATACTCAGCTCTAGTAGGTGGTTTCCCTCGAGTTAAATGACATGTTTTGATATTTTTTCCTTAATACCGTTGTTTAGTGGTGTGTGTGTGTGTGTGTGTGTGTGTGTGTGTGTGTGTGTGTGTGTGTGTCTTTGGGCGTGGAGGTGATAGATGCAGGTTGAGTGATAGACACAAAAACAAATCACTAATAAGTAATCTGACTAAAAGGATATCCATTTTCGGAGGCAAATGAATAATCTGAGTAAATATTAGCATTTTTCAATTTTACTGAATGTAACAGATATGACGATAGTACTATAGCGATGACATTTTAATGACTAAACGCAGTCTTACACGAAGAACTTTAACGACATTAGTTAATAATGATAATGATGATAATGTTAAAGGTAATAAAAATGATAACAATAATGATAATAATAATGATAATAATAATACATATACCAAGGGCTTTTTCCCCCTACACGGAGGGTAGCCAAAAAGAAAAAGCCACAGAAACCACTCCCACCCATTCCATCTCCTATATATTCCACTCCCCTCCACCCTCCACCCTCCCCCCCTCTCTCTCATCTCGGCACCTCCCGGATGACGGGCCATCCCCGCATCCCGTCCACCGCCCTGGGTCAGAAGCAGAGTCGCAAAACACAGCACATCCACAGCAAGGCCTCTTCATAAATTCGGCGACCCCCCCCCTCTCCGTCCCCTCATGCAGAAAAGGAGAAGACGGGGAGAAATCCCTTCGGGCTGCGTCAAACTTCTCTCACACATACCTCACCCCCCACCCCCCACCCACTCACCCCATGCATCACAGCATTATCCATACACAACCCCTCTCCATTCACCCCTATTTTTTGTCCTCTCCCGTCCTTCCTCCACAGACATTCCTCTCTTTTGTAATGCCTCTTTCACCCCATCCATCCATCTCATCCTAGGACGCCCCCTCATATTCACTCCTTCCACCTCTGCCTTCCACACTTATTTTACTAATCTTTCTTCACTCATTCTTTCCATGTGTCCAAACCATCCTAATACTCTTTCATCAACCCTATCTCCCAACTCCCTTTCCACCCCTGTCCTCCTCCTCACCTCCTCATTTCTCACTCTATCCAGCCTAGTAACCCCTATCATACTTCTCAGACATTTCATCTCAAACACATTCAAACTCCTTCTCTCTTCCTCTTTCATGTTCCATGTTTCTGCTCCGTACAGTGCTGTTGGCACAATCACTCCTTCATATAACCTCCTCATAGCATCCATTCCTAGATGTCCATTTCTCATTACACTTTTCAATCCACCGAGGCATTTACTTGCTCCTCTCAATCTACATTCTACCTCCACCCCCACTCCTTCATTTCCCGCCACATTCGCTCCAAGTATCTAAAGCTATTCACTTCCTCCAACCTCTCTCCCTTAATATTCACTTCTAATTTGATGCCATCCTCTCCCCTTGTACACCTCATCACCTTACCTTTATCCACATTTATCTTCAACTTCCTTCTTTCGCACAGCTTCCCAAAATGTCACTAACTTCCTTAAGCCCTCTGATCCTGCTACAAGCGCAGTGTCGTCAGCAAACAATAACTGGCTTATCTCCCATTTTTTCCATTTTCTTTGACAATCTCCACTTCCCGGCTCATTACCCTTACATTTACCTCTCGCACCACTCAATCCTTGTATACATTGAACAGCCATGACATGACACATCCCTGGAGAAGTCACACCTTTACCTCAAACCATTCACCCTTTCCATTTCTATTTCTAACACAGGCTCTACTACTCTTGAAAAAACTTTTGACTATTCTTGACAACTTTCTTCCTATCCCATATATCTGCAATACCTCCCACAGTGTCTTCCTGTCTACCATGTTATTAGCCTTTTCCAAATTCATAAAGACCCAAGAAACATACCTTTTCCTACAGCTCTCTCACATATCTACCTTACCACAAATATCTAACCCACGCAACCCCTATTTTTCTTGGACCCACACTGTTCCTCTCCTAATCCTCTCAATCAAAATCCATAAGCCTTCCCATCTACACTCGACAAACTACTACACTCACACTTGTCCCCTTTTCCTTTTAGATTGGAACTATACAGGCATTCCTCCAGTCCATTTCATCTTTTCTTATTACTCCTCCATTTTCCTCACTCATCACGGTCCTTTTCTTAGAGCTTTCCACTGCAACTACCTATAAATTCCTATCCTCCTTCACATTTAGCAACTCCCAACAGCACTCTGCCCATCCTTCTCTTACCGCCGTCTCTTCCATTATCATCTCTCTATCTGCACCTTTCATCTTTTCTTCTCTACTTGATTCGCTTCTTCTTCCTATCTTAATTTCCTTCTAAAACATATTTTTATTACTTTAAAAAAATTCTGTCACACTCTTACCTCATTTCATATCTGCTCTCATTTTTGCCTTCTTTATCTTACGTTTTACTTCTCTTCACTTCTCTTTGTACCTCTCATGTGATTCTCTCGGCCTATTTTGTAACCAATCTGAGAATGCTTGTTTCATCTCTTCTACAACCTTGTTTCATCATCATCGTCCCTTTTACCCCATCCATCCATCTCATCCTAGTTCGCCCTCTCATGTTCACTCCTTCCACCTCTGCCTTCCACACCTCTTTTACTAATCCTTCTTCACTCATTCTTTCCATGTGTCCAAACCATCCTAATACTCTTTCATCAACCCTATCTCCCAACTCCCTTTCCACCCTTGTTCTCCTCCTCACTTCCTCATTTCTCAATCTATCTAGCCTAGTAACCCCTATCATACTTCTATGGCATTTCATCTCAAACACATTCAAATTCCTTCTCCCTTCCTCTCTTATACTCCATGTTTCTGCCAGTACAGTGCTGTCAGCACAATCACTCCTTCATACAATCTCCTCTTAGCATCCATTCCTAAATGTCTATTTCTCATTACACTTTTTAACCCACCAAGGCATTTACTTGCTTCTCTCAATCTACATTCTACCTCCACCCCCACTCCTCCCTTTCCTGCCATATTTGCACCCAAGTATCTAAAACTATCCACTTCCTCCAGTCTCTCTCCCTTAATACTCACTTCCAGTCTGTTGCCACTCTCTCCCCTTGCACATCTCATCACCTTACTTTTACCCAAATTTATTTTCAACTTCATTCTTTCGCACACCTCAAACTCTGTCAATAACTTTCTCAATCCCTCCTCTGATCCTGCTACATGGGCAGTGTCGTCAGCAAACAACAACTGGCTTATCTCCCATTTTTCTCCATTTACTTTAACTATCTCCAATCCCTAACCCACTTCCATTGCATTCACCTCTCGCACCACCCCATCAATGTATAAATTGAACAGCCAGGGTGACATAACACATCCCTAACGAAGTCCCACCTTTACCATTCACTCTCCATTTCTAATCCTAACAGAAGCTCTACTAATTTCATAAAAACTCTTGACTGCTCCTAACAACTTTTCTCCTATCCCATATATCTGCCAAACCTCACACAGTGCCTTCCTGTCTACCCTGTCATAAGCCTTTTCCAGATCCATAAAAGCCCAAAAAACATCCTTACCTTTTCCTATAGCTTTCTCACATATCTGTTTTACAACAAAAATCTGATCTACACAAACCCTACCTGTGCTAGACCCACACTGTTCCTCACCAATTACTCCTTCTGTTCCTCTCCTAATCCGCTCAATCAAGACCCTCACATAAGCCTTCCCAACTACACTCAACAAGCTGATCCCTCTGAAACTACTACACTCACACTTGTCCCCTTTTCCCTTGTAAAGGGGAACTATACAGGCACTCCTCCAGTCCTCCGGCACTCTACCCTCTCTTAAACAAACATTAAATAACCTAACCAGCCAGTCCACCATAACTGTACCTCCTTTTTCTGACATTCTGCAGGACATCCATCCAATCCAGGTGCCTTACCTGCTCTCAGTAATTAACAGCTGCCTTCACTTTATCTTTCCTTATTCCTCCTCCATTTCCTCATTCATTACTGTCATTTTCTTAGCGCTTCCCACTGCAACTACCTTTCCCTCCCTATCCTCCTTCACATTTAGCAACTTCCTAAAATACTCTACCCATCTTCCTCTCACTGCCTTCTCTTCCATTATCATCTCTCCATCTGCACCTTTTACCTTTTCTTCTCTACTTGTTTCGCCTCCTCTTCCTCTTCTAATTTCCTTCTAAAACATTTTTTATTAGTTTCAAAATTTTCTGCTCTCTTCTTTGCCTCCCTTATTTTATACTTTACTTCTCTTGTCTTTAGTTTGCACCTTTCATATGACTCCCTCGTCCTAATTTGTAACTAATCTATGAAATCCTGCTTCTTCTCTTCTATACCTTCTTTGCTTCCTCATCCCACCACTCACTACCCTTCCTTCTATTTCCTCCCATCCTCCTTGTTCCACACACCATCTTTACACACCTTATGACTCCCTCCTTGAACCATCCCCATTCCTCCTCCACTCCTAGTTCTACTCTATCCATCACTCCCTCCCACTCCTCTCTCAGCTTCTTATACTCCTCCTTTTCTTTCTCATCTAAGCAGTTCACGCTGAGTACCTCCCTAACTTCTGTCCTTTTCCTCTTTCTCCACCTATTTTCCACTCTGAACTTACCTTCCACCAGAAAATGATCTGATATTCCCCCACTCTCTCCCCTTAGAACATGTACATCTTTAACTCTTCCTACTATACCCCTGGTTACCACTATATAATCCATTAATGCTCTATCTGACACCCTTCCATCCACTACCCTCTCCCATGTGTACTTATGTTTGACTTTCTTCCTAAACATTGTATTTGCTATCATCATCTCTCTTTCGAGACACATCTCCACCATCAACTCTTCACTACGATTTTTTCCTGGAACTCTCTACTTCCCAATCAATCCGTCTATTGGTTCATTTCCTACCCTAGCATTAAGGTCTTCCAATACAACTACATTGACATTTCTCCCTAATCCCTCTATGCACTCATTTAAATCCATCCCAAAAGCCTCCCTTTCCTCTACGCTCTTCTCACTAATAAACCCATACGCACTTACAAAAACCCACATCTCCCTTCCCAGCTTCACCTTCATCCACATTAACCTTGAAGAAACCTCCTTCCACTCCACTACACGCTTACCTATCTCTTTACTTACTAGTATAGCCACCCCTTCTCTCCATCGCCCTCTTTGAACTTAGTTTCACACAATGCCAACACATCCATCTTTCTTCTCACAAATATACAGTCTATCTCTTTTCATTTACTCTCATTTGTACCACATCCACGCACATTAAAAGACCCAAACCTTAGGGTACTGGTTGGAAAACTCCTAGGCCCTTTTATGGCTTTATTTTTTTTTCTAGGAATGTCCCCTTTGGGGCCACAGGTAACAGGATTCCTAGTCCTATCGCCTGTCTCGTTTTTGTCGCCTCGTACGACTCAAGTGGGAAGACTTGGTGGCAGCATTCTATCCCCCACCACAGGAAGGCGAAAAAAGAAAATTGATATTCAGAGAAATGGAATAGTACAGTAACATGGGGTTGGGGGACAGCATAACGGAGGGACAGTCGCAGTATAATAAAAGTGTCATAATTTCTCTATGAACAGAGTCTTCCTTTATCATAGACAAAAATGATGTGTGGTTCTGGTCCGTAGGGGGCGCCCCATATTGACCCTAAAATATCAACTGCATGCTACTTTGCCACAATAACATGCAGCCAATACTCCAGACGGGGATAATAATGATACTAATGATAGTAATGATAATAATGATAATAATGATAATAATGATAATAATGATAATAATGATAATAATGATAATAATGATAATAATGATAATAATGATAATAATGATAATAATGATAATAATGATAATAATGATAATAATGATAATAATGATAATAATAATAATAATAATAATAATAATAATAATAATAATAATAATAATAATAATAATAATAATAATAATAATAATAATAATAATAATAATAATAATAATAATAATAATGATAATAATAATAATAATAATTATCATAATAACAATAATAATGATAATAATAATAATTATAATAATAATAATAAAAATAATAATAATAATAGTAATAGTAATGATAATAATAATAATAATAATAATAATAATAATAATAATAACAATAATAATAATAATAATAATAATAATAATAATAATAATAATAATAATAATAATAATAATAATAATAATAATAATAATAATAATAATAATAATAATAATAATAATAATAATAACAATAGTAATAATAATAGTAACACTAATAACGACAACAATAATAGTAGTAACAATATTAACAATAATAATAAGAATACGCTAATCTGAAAGTTATCACCGTATTTTTCGAATCAATGACACGTAAGATTGC
>NC_134799.1:24724231-24731731 GCF_046742065.1 Oratosquilla oratoria
ATCCGGAGAGCCCTGAAAAGAATTGTAGAGAAGAGAAAATTCTGTCCAGCGCTCTCCATACCCTTTCTTTTCCACTTGACCTGCATTTCCACCTCCACTTTTCTCCAAGACCCAAATCCACAACGATGAATCTTAACTACTAAAATACAGATATTCAGATACTGCTGTACGTAATAATACTCGTATTATAACTGATACAATATATAAAGGTTTACGGGTTGAATATAAATTTATGTTTAGTTCGGTAATAATCAAAGTCACAAGGAAAAAGATGAGGAGCCTACGTTAGGAGGCGTGTGGCTACGGCCGAAGCCTTCACCTTAGTTGTACGCTCCTGGACTGCTGAGGCAGGTAACAGTCACTGCTGGGAGTCAGAGAAGTGCGGGATTCGAACTCGCAACCAAGCGAATGCGAGACCATCACGCTTCCGACCATGCCACCAGCGGGAAAAAAAAAAGAAAGGCTATTGCAAGGGGTGACTATGATTATTTATTTATTTATTTGTTTATTTTTATTTCTAACCTTCCTTTCGACCCAGTATATGACCTTTCATGACCAATGATATGAGGAATATTGAGTCAGACTACCTAAAAAGAAAAAAATCGAACAACTAAACAAAACAGTAGAACTAGTAGAATTAAACTAAACTGAATAATACGAACATTTATTACAATAGATCACAACAAAGGCAACAGAGCAGACACAAAATCACGAGAAAAATATACATATATATATATGTGCGTGTGTATGTATATGTATATATATATACATATATATATATGTATGTTTCTTAAGACAGATTGAACATTTTTAGAAGCTCCGCATGGGATACGAACCCTGACCCGTGCGTCGAAAATCACGAGGTCAAGACGTTAGCGACCATGCTACATGTGATGTTTCAAAAGGACTGTACTAGTCCCCGACCACGCTTCACGTAACATTGGAAGATCTAATCTCAATTTCATCTAATCCCGTATTAGGCGCGCCTTCCGACAAGTTGTATGTTTCTTAAGACAGATTGAACATTTTTAGAAGCTCCGCATGGGATACGAACCCTGACCCGTGCGTCGAAAATCACGAGGTCAAGACGTTAGCGACCATGCTACATGTGATGTTTCAAAAGGACTGTACTAGTCCCCGACCACGCTTCACGTAACATTGGAAGATCTAATCTCAATTTCATCTAATCCCGTATTAGGCGCGCCTTCCGACAAGTTGTATGTTTCTTAAGACAGATTGAACATTTTTAGAAGCTCCGCCATGGGATACGAACCCTGACCCGTGCGTCGAAAATCACGAGGTCAAGACGTTAGCGACCATGCTACATGGGATGGTTCAAAAGGACTGTACTAGTCCCCGACCACGCTTCACGTAACATTGGAAGATCTAATCTCAATTTCATCTAATCCCGTATTAGGCGCGCCTTCCGACAAGTTGTATGTTTCTTAAGACAGATTGAACATTTTTAGAAGCTCCGCATGGGATACGAACCCTGACCCGTGCGTCGAAAATCACGAGGTCAAGACGTTAGCGACCTCGTGGTTTTCGACGCACGGGTCAGGGTTCGTATCCCATGCGGAGCTTCTTAAAATGTTCAATCTGTCTTAAGAAACATACAACTTGTCGGAAGGCGCACCTAATACGGGATTAGATGAAATTGAGATTAGATCTTCCAGTGTTACGTGAAGCGTGGTCGGGGACTAGTACAGTCCTTTTGAACCATCACATGTAGCATGGTCGCTAACGTCTTCACCACGTGATTTTCGACGCACGCGTCAGGGTTCTTATAACATGGCGGAGCTACTAAATATATATATATATATATTATATATATATATATATATATATATATATATATATATATTTATATATATATATATATATAATTCCGACAGTCGTCCCCGGACGCTCTACCAAGGAAAATGGTAAAATGAAACAAAGGCAAAAAATCCACTCCCACCCATTCCATCCCTACATACTCCACTCCCATTCACCCCCTCCTTCACTCTTATCTTGGCTCCTCCTGGATGACGGGTCATTCCTGCATCTCGCCCACTGGCCTGGGTCAGAAGCAAAGCAGCAAGACACAGAACATCCTCAGCAAGGGCACTTCATTTAATCGGTGACCCCCACCCTCACCGTTCCCTCATTAAGAAAAAGAGAAAACGGGAGAAATCCCTCTTCCCACCCATTCCCCAGCCACTACCTTCCATGCATCACAACATCATCCATACACAGCCATTCTCAAATCACCCCTAGCTTCTGTCTTCTCTCTTCCTACCTCAACCGACACTCCCTTCTCTCCCAATGCCCCTTTTACCACATCCATCCACCTCATCCTTGGTCGCCCCTTCATGTTCACTCCTTCCACCTCTGCCTTCCACACCTCTTTTACTAATCTTTCTTTACTCATTCTTTCCATGTGTCCAAACCATCCCAATACTCTTTCATCAACCCTATCTCACAACTCCCTTTCCACACACGATCTCCTCCTCAACTCTTAGTTTCTCACTTTATCCAGCCTAGTAACCCCTATCATACTTCTCAGCCATTTTATTTCAAATGGATTCAAACTCCTTCTTTCTTCCTCTCTTGGAACAATCAGTCCTTCATACAATCTCCTATTAGCATCCATTCCCAAATGTCTATTTCTCATTACACTTTTCAATCCCCCAAGGCATTTACTTACTACATTCTACCTCCACCTCCACTCTTTCCTTTCCCGCCACATTCGCACCCAAGTACCTAAAGCTTTTCATTTCCTCCAGTCTCTCTCCCTTAATACCCACTTCTAATTTGCTACCACATTCTCCCCATGTACATCTCATCACCTTACTTTTACACATATTTATCTTCAACTTTCTTCTTTCGCACACCTTCCCAAACTCTGTCACTAACTTTCTTATTCCCTCCTCTGATCCTGCTACAAGCGCAGTGTCGTCAGCAAACAACAACTGGCTTATCTTCCATTTTTCTCCATTTTCTTTAACCACCTCCAATCCACGGACCATTATCCTTGCATTTCCCTCTCGTACCACCCCATCCATGTATGAATTAAACAGCCAAGGTGTCATAACGCATCCCTGGCGAAGTCACACCTTTACCTCAAACTACTCACTCTTTCCATTTCTAATTCTAACACAGGCTCCACGACTCTTGTAAAAACTCTTGACTGCTCTTAACAGCTTTCCTCCTTGTATAGACACGGTAAAGGAAACATGGACTGGAGGTGAAGCTTTTATTCCTGACGTTTCGTCTATCGACTTTCTCAAAGGTCCATGTTTCCTTTACCGTGTCTATACAACTTGTTCACATGGATTTTCAGCTTTCCTCCTATCAAATATATCTGCAATACCTCCCGCAGTGTCTTCCTGTCTACTCTGTCATAAGCCTTTTTCAAATTCATAAATGTCCAAAAAACCTTATCTTTTCCTACAGCTTTCTCACATCTCTTCCTTATCACAAATATCTAATCCACGCAACCCCTACCTGTCCTAAACCCACAATGTTCTTCTCCTATTACTCTCTCTGATCCTCTCCTAATCTTCTCAATCAAAACCCCTCCATAAGCCTTCCTAACTACATTTGACAAATTGATTCCTCTGAAACTACTACACTCACACTTGTCCCTTTTTTCCTTGTAAAGTGGAGTTATACAGGCACTCCTCCAGTACTCCGGCACTCTACTCTCTTATAGATAAACCTTAAATAACCTCACCAGCCAGTCAACCATCACTGTACCTCCCCTTTTTAGACACTCCGCATGACACCCATCTAACCCAGGTGTCTTACCTACTCTCATAATTTTAATAACTGCTTTCACCTTATCTTTCCTTATTTCTCCTCCATTTTTCTCATCAATCACTGTTATTTTCATAGCGCTTCCCACTGTATATGTATGTGCGTGTTTGTTTGTGCGTGCGTGTGCGTGCGTGCGTGCGTGCGTGCGTGTGTGTGTGTGTGTATGAGTGTGTATGTACACAAACCAAATTCATACCTTATATATTAATATCCAATCATACGACCAAAAGCATATGTACTAAAATCCCATAAACAAATGAAGAATGTTGTGTAAAAGATTGCAAAGAAATTTAAAAACAGCAGTTTCGCATTACAGTTGTATTGTATTTTCAATAACAAATATTTTTTTCATCAGGTTTGTTACTCGCCGAGTCCTCAGCAATATTCCGGATATACAACGTACACGTGAAAATTAATCTATGTTTGCGTATAATATTTCTATTCATCTTTGCCTTTCGCTAATCAAACTAATGAATTTGGCGAGGTCACCTTTGTCCGAACCGATCCGCTACACATTGTCTTTGGTAGGCAAAATAAACCCAAATGAATACTTGATATCTGTTTCTATTTGTGTGTTTCTATCTTTTTCTGTCTGTCTGTCTCTGTGACCATCTGTTTGTTTTTCTGTCTGCTTTTCTCTCTGTCTCTGTGTCTGTCTCTCTTTCTCTCTTCCTTGTATTTTTCTTCTCTTCGTCTGTTAATAGAATCTTGAAAACAAACATGCATTTATCTCAGTACAAATGGATAAAATAGAAAAACAAAACCAACATTGAATTTTTTCTACATCTACGTGGATATCATAAACACACATACACACACAGGCGCGCGCACACACACACACACACACACACACACACACACACACACACACACACACACACACACACACACACACACACACACACACACACACACACACACACACACACACACACACACACACACACACACACACACACACACACACACACACACACACACACACACACACACACACACACACACACACACACACACACCGACTCGGTGGCATAATTGGTAAAGCGCTGAACTGGGAAGCAGAAGTGCTCCCAGCACCCAGTTCGAATCCTGCCCAGGGCCGAAATTATTTCGGTATCGCTGTGCCTCGGGTCGTTACTCTGACTCTCGTGGGCGGGGAGTTGGGGGTGTGTGTGTGTGCAAGGTCATAGCATTACCCATAGATCGGACCTACGAGCTCTGAGCTCTCTTCCAGGAGGGAAATAGCTGTCGATCACGAGTCCAACACGTGATCCAAAGACCAAGTGAATACACACACACACACATACACACACATACACTACAAATACACCTGTGGGTGCTCATGTGTTCATTTTCTGTTCATGAATTTACGTACACGCCACACCAATATAACTCACTTATTTGCAAATGTTTGGCAATGTACTTTGAATTATTTTGCTGGAAAAAGTACCACCTACCCGTGAGTGCTCGATGTTTTTTGAACTAAATATGTAAAATGAATATATTACGATATCAGAACGAGGGAGGGCTTGGAGCGATAGTAATGGAATTCACTCTGTAGCAGAGGAACTGTTTCTATTTTCAATCTGAAGCAGTGGCTCTCTACCTGGATTCCATGGGGGACCCCCTGGTGGTTTGCGGAGGTTCAAAAGTGGGATCACAAACCAAAGATCATTGGTAGTTTGGGGATGCCTGACCATTAAATCGAAATAGAGTCCAGGAATCTGAAGAAGAGCTGAAGACCCCTTGTCTAGGGACTTTGCTTTAACGCCAGATGACTCTATTCCGAAAAGGGGCAACTCCAGGTGTCAGTGGCTAAAGGGTGTCTCTGTTGAGTCATGAAAGTCCGTGTTGTCCTTTCGAGGTTTGATTACGGCTCACACAAGATGGTTTGCTTTGTTGAGTAGGACCTACCTGCATGTGTGAGGGCCCTTGGAGGCGTCACATCATCAGGAGATGTGACACATGGTTCGGTTTCTGTCCCCCGGCGTCATGCAAAGCCGCCATGCGCCGTTGAACCCCTTTAACGTGCATAAATTATTTATTTTTCAGGGGTGAGGGGTGGTGAGATCGAGACTAAAAGGGATTTTGATCCATCGAATTTCTCTTAAGGTTGAAATTCGCCCTCATCAACTGCATAAAATCGTCTGTTTTGTCCAAAATTAAAATAAAATGAAAAATCGTATGGAGGCGCCACTGTTCTGAAGAGTTTAATTAATAGAAAAACGGTGCCGATTGTTATTTATTTATTTGTTCATTTATTTATTTACTTTTTGCCCAGGCTGGTTTAATTTTGCATCTGTCCTTCTAAAACTCGCGTCTGTCCTTCTAAAAGTGCAACACACTTTATCTATTAGGACACATTTGAAAATATGATACAACAAAAATCCCAGAGTGAAATAGAATCCCCAATTAAAAGCTCAAATCAAAGCATTAATTTGTCCTTGCTGTGGGGCATTGTTGCGCCAGGGTAGTATACTCTATGAGGACACACCTAACATGATATTTTTTTTAACTACATTCTTTTCCCAGGTTCACCGCGGCCCCGGGGTGACCGCCACTTGTCTACGGCTCTCCAGGTATGAAGGGTGAAGTGAGATTGACGGGTTCGGCTGCGCCTCAGCGACTCCTGGCTTATGCGCTTCATCATTTTTCTTGTTTTATTTCTTCACAAGGGCGATGTATAGTAATGAGTACATTAGTGTTGACACGTTATTAAGCGCGATGATGGAAAACCATAATACACACGTAGCATGATCAATACTTTTTGAGTATGATCTTGAGAGGGATATATATATATATATATATATATATATATATATGTACGTATCAAATAATTCCGACATTCGTCCCCGGATTCGAACCTAGGCTCGCGAGAACCCAAAGCCGTCGCTCTACCAACTTAGCTATCTGATGTGTAAAATTCA
The DNA here is from genome assembly GCF_046742065.1 of Oratosquilla oratoria. Lineage (NCBI taxonomy): Eukaryota > Metazoa > Arthropoda > Malacostraca > Stomatopoda > Squillidae > Oratosquilla > Oratosquilla oratoria. Next base: position 24,730,960 of record NC_134799.1, read on the forward strand.
TCAACCTGGGAATTAATCTACCTCCAAGGAACTAAGTCGACTGCTAACTGCCGTCCTTACTTAGTTTTTACGAAGAATTAACATCACTCGTAGCTTCGTGGTTAAGCTAGTACGTTTCCTTTGTGGACTTATCGTCGTTGTCATACCTGAATAGAATCACCAGTGACGGTGTAGTCAATCAATTAATTCCGACAGTCGTCTTCCACACCTTTTTTACTAATCTTTCTTCACTCATTATTTCCATGTGTCCAAACCATCCCAATACTACCGGATCCTTGTTATAAACCTTGAAAATACAAATAAGGAAATTATCAACTGTCGGTTTCAATACTACTTGTGTAGAAAAGGATGTGCTCCCATTTTTTTTCTGGTATATACATACATACATACATATATATATATATATATATATATATATATATATATATATATATACATATACATATACATGTGTGTGTTTATATAGGAGAGAGAGAGAGAGTGTGTGTGTGTGTGTGTGTGTGTGTGTGTGTGTGTGTGTGTGTGTGTGTGTGTGTGTGTGTGTGTGTGTGTGAGAGAGAGAGAGAGAGAGAGAGAGACAGAAAGAGAGAGAGAGAGAAAGAAGTGCACAGGAGTGCAATAAGAGTACAAATGCAGTGGTGGTCCACGGGACGGCGTCGTGCAAATCGCCTTAGCCCTCTTCAGTTTATTCTCATCCGCTTTCTTTCTCTTTCATTCTTTGCTTTCCTCTTAAAGAGCACTCCCCCCTCCCTCCTCCTCCTCCCCCACCTCC
>NC_134799.1:24736731-24754231 GCF_046742065.1 Oratosquilla oratoria
TCCTATTTGCATAGTTTTCATAATGTTTATTGATATCATTAACATTGATCTGTATATTTTTTAACTCTGATCTACGTTATTACTGCTGCGCATGAAATATTTTGTAGAGCAATCGTAATAATGATAATAAGCAAGTGACGGTATGAGGCATATTAATGTTTCATACCACAGGAATGATTTGTCGTACAAGACCTGAACATCCTGGACTTATACACCAGCTCTTACGCCTAAATTCCAACTTCTTGTTTTTAATAGTCCGTCTTAGCGAGAGAGAGGGAAATTGTCGCACATTTTTACACGAGCAACGATTACGGACATACTTTTGAGTATCCGACCCAGGAGCTTAGGCCAAAAGGTGTTTTGAGATAACAGACTTTCAAACTACAACAACGTTTTACACTGCAATTAGAATTTTAGAATTAAATTATCGAATATATGAGAAATAAAATTCAGAGCGAGTGTACGATCGTATCATATTCAAGTTGAGTTCTTGTTTACATGCAACGGATGGCCATCTTGATTATTGGCGCTCTCTTGGGAACAACCAGGCCTACCAATCACGCTGTTTCACGACTACGACGAAGCTAACTTGATGCGAAACCAGTATGTAGATTTAACTGTTGGAAAACAACAGTGAATTAAACAATCGATCGTGAATATCGCATATTATTACAGTAGTTACTCTTTTATGAGCCTGAAATCCAATTTTCACTGCCATAATCCGTATCGAGTGTAAATTTGCATCGATGATATCGAGCACGACGGAATCGGACACTTCTGTTTATCTTCAGGAATCAAGTTTGTCGACTTGGACTGAAAAGGTTGTTTTTAACTACTGCTTCAAAAGTGATTTACGGTGTCTTTTTTCATAGTGTAAACCCCTCAGAAATGTCGCAACAATGGTGTTGCAAGAGTCTTTTTGAAGAGAAAAACGTAGGCAGAAATTCAGATGAGTAAAAATGCACTGTTATCATTGTCTTGCCCGCTCACAGCGGCTTCTACAGAAATATGTTGCCGGAGTAAAGGTGATTTAATTAATTACAATAATATTCATAAATTTCATATTTGTCTACCTTTTAGTATGAAGTGATTTAGCGAATAAGTCAACTTGTGAAAATTCATACACAATGCCAATAAGAGTACTGTATTAACATGTACGTGCATGGGCTATTTTTGATTGATTTCTATAACTCTACCATAATCTGTTTATAGAATAAAGAATATAAAGACAGTCTCACCAAGATCGCTATCATCTCCTGAGTCTTCCGAGGCCTTTGGTTAGGTTAAGTTAGGTTAGGTTAGGACAGATATTATCAAACACTATTGTCTTTTGATGGAGATAATCTCAGCTTACCAGATCAAACAGTTGTGTTGGTAATTCTGTTATCACATCCAGGTTGGAAAAACGATTGACCTACATTGACGATGAAGTAGAAAGGATAAATGTAAAACAAAATATTTCTGGGAGAACAGATTAGAGCTTCGTGTTTCTAACAGGTTTCATAAATGGATTGCATGTCGGGGAATAAATCCAGCGATATGTACATCAGCGTGTGCATGTTATTATCGACATATAGATAACCCATTAGTTAAAGACAAAATGATAACAAATTAAACTTGTTTAAGAACCTGGGGCGTTAGCCAAGTGTGGTGATAGTAGTAAAAGATAAAAAAAAATCTTAGTTCAGGCGTACAGCCATGTCCAGGAAAGCCTTTTGGATCGAGCATGTTCTTATCAGCTGCGTTCGTGCGAGTGTGAATGTGGGCTTGCTGCGCTCGGAACGGTTGCCTGTTCCTTGCTTGCTGGTGCTCGCCGTGCGCTGGGGAACGACTACAAGCGTGCTTGCATTCCCAATTGGTGTTTTTACCTCTTATCTCTCTCTCTCTCTCTCTCTCTCTTTCTCTCTCCCTCCCTCCCTCTCTCTCTCTCTCTCTCTCTCTCTCTCTCTCTCTCTCTCTCTCTCTCTCTCTCTATATATATATATATATATATACATAATGTACTTATGTATATTATATATGTATATATACATATATATACATATATATATATATATATATATATATATATATATATTTATATATATATACAGTACATGCATGTATGAATTAGCATTAGCGTTAGTCTGCCTTCCCGTGATCGAATAGGACTGGAATCCTGCTGCATCGCCAAATAATACAATGGAAATTCCATTCCACTCCTGTGAGCATAAATATATTTTCATGAATTTCAGAAAATATGTTGATCTGGAATTCTGCTTTCTGTGTTTTTCCTTTTTGGACTGAATGAATCATAGACCCGTGTGAAGGGCAGATGGGGAGAGGTTAGGGTGGGGGCTGGGGGCTGGGGGGCTGGGGGGCTGGGGGGCTGGGGGGCTGGGGGGCTGGGGGCTGGGGGGTTGGGGAGGGTCTGCATCTTAAAGTTGCCTAACACTGCTTTGTCAAAAGATGCCCCAGAAAGGTCGAGACGAAATCAGAACGCGTTGGTAGACTGCTTATCCGTCGTGACAACCCTACGGACCAGAGTCACTCATTATTTTTTATTGTTGGAGAAGAATCGACATTAAAAGGAGACTGTCAATTACTTTTAATTTCTGCCGTCATTCCTTTCTGTTACCTTTCTTATTTAAATCTCTATAACTTCTACAACTCCGCATGTTTGGCGCGATATTGTTCTGAAGTACAGAAACGCGGCTTATTGCCGACGAAATGCATTTCCTATTTTCTATAATTATGTATGCATTATACCAATAACTATAATGTAGCAGCTAAGGATTAATTTATTTTCGGTATTTATGAACAAGAGTACATTTGTTAAGTATTTCTCTGAGGGCAAACAATTTCTAAAATGGACTCGATTGAAGCAAATGTTTCTTGCGCTGTTTTCCTTTGTATATATATTTTTTCGTGTAATATATACCTTAAGGTGGTATCACAATGGGCTATTTTCTTCCGATTGTTGGAGGAAGCTTTCGGGAAGGAATCTGATTAAATGCTGGAGGAAAATGATTTTCCCCAGCATGTCAAATGACATTCTGTGTATTTTTTTTTGTCGAGAAAACAAAATAGTCTTCTATAGTGATTTTACGGCTGAAGAAGTTCTGGAGGCGGGTGATACTGCCAGTTAATTGGAGGTCGGAGGGAAAATGGCACAGTGTGATAGCCCTTTTACAAGACTATTTCTTCGGAAATTATCGTATATATGGATCACCGTTACTTGCTGGCAATTGTGTATGTTTTGGTTTGTAGATGTTTCAGGATAATGCTAAATCTAATCATTGATACCGAAAATAAATTAATCCAAAGCTTCTTTGAAAATTATAAAATCTATAATCTGTTTACATGGCAAGACTTGTTGTTAAAAAAATCCTTAGCTGCTACATTATAGTTATTGGTATAATGCATACATGATTATAGAAAATAGGAAATGACAAAAGAAAAAAAAAAGAATAAAAATCAACGAGATTTACGAACGACAAATTCCACAGGGGAACAGTTTTAATTACATTTTCTGGTGACTTAGATTTACATCTTCCGATTTTAAGTCGTTTTATCCATGCTGATTTTAAATATATAATCCATTTTTACCTACATACTATAGTTATTCTGTAATTTCTATTTTCTCGTTTCCCCGAAAACTGCCCTCCGGACGGACAGAACATAATAGTAAAATAGAAATAAGTGTTATTGTGCAAAATATTGACATTATTGTTTCTTATTTTAGGTCTCATGTTAGAGTGAAAACTTCGTCAAGAGGAAATTGCGTTAATGATCCAGACACCTTTTGCTACATACATGTGGCTGTTACATGCTGATTCGTCAAAGGCGCCGCAATATATCAAACTTTGTGATCCGCACATATAAGGCAGCTTTTGATGTTCTTGGCGATCAAGATAAGAAATGGGCCCCACATTCTGTTTGCCATAGTTGTGTGAAACATCTTCGTGAGTGGACGAAAGGAAGGAGAAATGGTCTTCCTTTTGGAATCCCCATGGTGTGGCGAAAGCCAAAGGATCATGTATCGGACTGTTATTTCTGTATGGTCAATACTAAAGGTATTGGCAAGATAAATCGGCACAAAATCGACTACGCCAACATTCCCTAGGCGATCCGGCCAGTAGTACTTCATTCTGAGTCTCTACCAGTTCCGATTTTCAGTGGATATGCTTCCTCCAAGGATGAAAATGATGTACCTGATATGGACGTCTACGGAATGGATTCAGAGTCTGCAGTCATTAGCTCCTCACTGTTTCAATCAAGAGAATTTGAATGACTTGATACGTGATTTGGCGCTCTCCAAGAAAGCTGCAGAACTAGCCTCCAGGTTGAGTGAAAGACAATCTTGACAGGGCGGTACGGGTATCGTATTACCGAACAAGGGAGAGTACATTTGTTAAGTATTTCTCTGAGGACAAACAATTTGTATACTGCCACGATGTTCCTGGTTTGTTGACCAAGTTGGGACTTGACATCTACAGCCCTGCTGAGTGGAGACTGTTTTTGGATAGCTCCAAATGTGTCTTTTTGCATAATGACAGTGACTTTGGTGCAGTTCCTCTCGGTCACTCAGTCCATCTGCGAGAAACTCACGATGACATAAGAATGGTCATGGATTTACTTAAGTACCATGAACACAATTGGATCATATGTGTAGATCTTAAGATGGTCAACTTCCTTCTTGGCCAGCAGAAGGGATGTACAAAGTTTCCATGCTATATCTGTATGTAGGACAGTCGAGCCCATAGAATGGATTAGAGCTTGGATTAGTAACAGAAAACAGTGGGTCACCATAAATGGATTAAAATCTACGTGGGGCAATGTTACCAGTGGGGTCCCCCAGGGCTCGGTTTTGGGTCCCTTGTTTTTCATTATGTACATAAACGACTTAGACGACGGGATGAATAGTGATGTTAGTAAGTTTGCGGACGACACTAAAATAGGACGCCTAATTAGGTCAGGAGACGACGCAGAGATTCTGCAGGATGATCTTAACAAATTGTTCATATGGTCGGTGAAATGGCAAATGAACTTCAATATCTCTAAGTGTAGCGTGTTAAACGTAGGGCTACACAACCCCGAAAATAGATACAGCTTAGATAACACGCTTTTAGAGAAAACTGAGTGCAAGAGAGACTTGGGAGTTCTAGTGAGTCCGGACCTTAAAACCAGGAAACAGTGCATTAGCGCCAGGAATAAAGCTAACAGAGCATTAGGTTTCATTGCTAGGACGGTAACGAATAGAAGTGCAGAGGTAATTATTAAACTCTATCTAGCGATAGTTAGACCCATCCTTGACCATGCGGTACAGTTTTGGTCTCCGTCCTACAGAATGGACATCAATTCACTAGAATCAGTACAGAGAAGAATGACCAAAATGATACATGGACTCAGAAATTTGCCTTACAAAGAGAGGCTTAGGCACCTTAACTTACACTCTCTGGAAAGACGCAGAGTGCGGGGTGATCTAATAGAGGTGTTCAAGTGGATCACAGGCCTTAACAAGGGTGATGCAAACAAGGTCATTATATTAAAACAACAGGACAGGACTAGCAGTAATGGTTATAAACTGAAAAAAAAATAGATTTAAAAAGGAAATAGGCAAGAATTGGTTTACAAATAGGGTGGTCGACGAATGGAATAAACTTAGTAATATTGTAGTATGCGCTGAAACTATCAGTTGTTTTAAGAAACGATTAGACAACTTTATGGATGGGGATGACAGGTGGTGATGGATACGGAGCTGCCTAGTGTAGGCCTTATGGTCTCTTGCAGTCTCCTTCATTCTTATGTTCTTATGTGTTCTTATGTTCTAACACTGGACCCCAAAAGATTGGCCAGTTCGGGAAACTTTGAAAGCAGGAATGCCAAAGATTATTAATGAGCCAATTGCAAGTCGAATGAAGATCGTTTTCCCTCCACTTCATCTCAAACTGGGGTTGATGAAGCGGTATGTCATGGCGTTGAGTACTGACAATGATTGTTTTCAATACATAGTATCGGTGTCTCCTGCTTTGTCATACGAAAAAATAAAAGCAGGAGTATTTGATGTTCCCCAAATCCGAAGACTTCTGAGTGTTTCTAGATTCATGAACATCATGAATGGAAAAGAGAAGGCAGCCTGGCTCTCATTTTCTGCCGTTGTTCATAGGTTCTCGGTTAAAAAAAAAAAAAAAAAAAAAAAAAAAAAAAAAAAAAAAAAAAAAAAAAAAAAAAAAAAAAAAAAAAAAAAAAAAAACCGCATAAGTACGAGGATTTGGTTACTAATATGTTTTTAGCATATCGCGATCTGGGGTGCAACATGAGTGTGAAGCTGCATTTCCTAAATAGTCACCTCGACCGATTCCCAGAGAATCTGGGAGCCGTGAGTGACGAACAAGGGGAACGCTTCCATCAGGATTTGATGACGATGGAAGAGCGCTACCAAGGTCACTGGGATAGACACATGATGGCGGACTACTGCTGGACGAGGTTAGAAGAGATCAACCAGAGAAGACTTAAAAGAGAAATAGTTACAAACGCAAATTTTTGCCCGATTGAAATTAAGAAGAGGTCCTCCAGCCTAATGTACGGTCATTAATAAATTAGCGTCTATTTGATTACAGTATTTGTAATCCTAATGTGTAATTCAAGTTTCTTCTTATATGCAATAAAATGTTTGTGCAAAGAAAACAAAAAAAATGCTTTACTATAAATAACGCAAAAGGATAATTTAAAATTACTTTAGCGCATGATGATCGGCGTGATAAAATAAAAATTATTGTATAATATGTTATTGATATTACGAAAATCTGTAGCATTTAGAGAGAATCTGATTTCAGATTTGAATTCAATATGCTCGAATTAGGTTAGAAAATGTACTTATGTCAATTCACCAAATACATTGTTCCCCAGTGTTATTTGTTCAGAAACATTAATGAAGAACATCTCCTCCTTGATTAAATGAACTGATTCTAATCTCACTACGATAAAGTTGATCTTGCTCCACAATATGTTCATTGAGCAAATGTCGGGAATAATCTTGATGCAGAAGAAATCCAAAAATCTTTGGAACGCAAACAGGGGGGATGGAGAAATTGATAAATTTGATGAACCACCGAGAAGCGACGTTCAAAGCTTCCTTTGAATGGCTTCCTGCGCAAGGGTGAGGTCACATTTGTTGCCAACACGTGTCAAACCCGAGGGAAGAAGAGACCCAGGGGTGGGCGTGGGGGTGGGTGGGTGGGGGGGGGTTGAGGGGTGTGCAAATCTCATCACCAAAAAGGCAGGTGCAGGTGAACTAAACCGGTTTTCTTTCCTGTTTGCTCCTTGATGGTGACAGGTGTCAATATAAATTGGAATACAGGGTCGAGCAGAACCACGAATGAAATCGTCTGTTACCACAACAGAATCGGCGTTGTCCGTCACTGCGTTGAGAGGGTTGAGTGCAACTGCTGTCGACTAAGTAGAAGAGAGACTGAAATAGGCAATATCTAGTGTACTTTTTTGCGTTCGAAATGTTATAGGTGTGTTTGAGAATGACAGATATTAAGAGACATGCAGAGAAGTATCAGGGCACCAATTTTAAAGAACGTGTACACATCTGATGTAATTTTTTTTTAATATATAACTTTACCCTTTTCGTTATGATAAATAGATAACCTTCGTGATTACATTTCTATAAAGAGGATCTGTAATTGCACAAACACTGTGAAAGCCTAACCTACATTCTGTAAAATATGCGAGTCGTATTCTGGGTCATGACGCCATTACACTAAAAAAGATTGGTCGTGAGTAAATATTCCCCTCCCCCCTAATATATATATATATATATATATATTTATATATATATATATATATATATATATATATATATATATATATATATATATATATATATATATATATATATATATGTATATATATATATATATATATATATATATATATATATATATATATATATATATCGAAGAGGTTACCAGAGCGCCCTGGCTCAGTCCGATCCGAAGGGGCGCCTCGGCGGATGCTAGGCAGCCACGAGTGATTGTGACTGTGATGCCAAATCCTCGCAGCTGTGAATTGCAAGAGGCCGTTAATTGCTTCGGTTCAACACCCTCGGGGCCGGCTCACGCGTTTAACTCTTCGACACGCTGAAGAAAAAGCTAGACGATCTTGCTAAAATGAGGGACGGACTCGAGACCTCATTGTCCCGAGTCAACCCCGAAATTGCACCGAGTCGCCTGTCATTAGTCGGGGGAAAACTTGATATAGCGCGCCACAGTGTTTAAGGAAATCACGAGAGTGTCTGTCAGTCCTGGAGCTGCGACGAGAGTAGACTCCGTTTTAAACAAGAAAGTGAAAATTGAGAATAATATCACTCGCCTTCAGCAACCCTCTCCTCCGTAGCGGGTATCACTGAATATTTTATTCAGGTGGTGGTCGACAGACTATTGTGTTCATCCACGCATAACCCTCTCTATAGGGAAATGCCCAGTGTTGCGAATGCGCTAGTTGCAAGCTTAATTTCAGGAAACGTATTATTTGGACTTTTTTTTTTAGTAATACAAGAGCGTTTAGAATGCGATATATTTATTCATTTATTTATTTTTTGTAAAAGAGTAACATGCAATATATCTAAACGAGAATGCTTACCGCTTGTTACTATGGAAATATATATTTGTATTGTAGCAGGGTTAACTGCATACGTACCCAATATTAGTGCTCCCCTATTTCTCATTTCTCTCTCTCTCTCTCTCTCTCTCTCTCTCTCTCTCTCTCTCTCTCTCTCTCTCTCTCTCTCTCTCTCTCTCTCCCTTTCTCTCCCTTTCTCTCCCTTTCTTTCTCTCTCTCTCTCTCTCTCGCTCTCTCTCTCTCTCTCTCTCTCTCTCTCTCTCTCTCTCTCTCTCTCTCTCTCTCTCTCTCTCTCCCTCCCTCTTTCTTCCTCTCTTTCTTTCTCTCTCCCTCTCCCTCTCTCTTCCTCTCTCTCTCTCTCTCTCTTCCTCTCCCTCTCTCTCTCTCTCTCTCTCTCTCTCTCTCTTCCTCTCTCTCTCTCTATCTCTTCCTCTCTCTCTCTCTCTCTCTCTCTCTCTCTCTCTCTCTCTCTCTGTGTGTGTGTGTGTGTGTGTGTGTGTGTGTGTGTGGGTGTGTGTGTGTGTGTGTGTGTGTGTGTGTGTGTGTGTGTGTGTGTGTGTGTGTGTGTGTGTGTGTGTGTGTGTGTGTGTGTGTGTGTGTGTGTGTGTGTGTGTGTGTGTGTGTGTGTGTGTGTGTGTGTGTGTGTGAGTGAGAATGAGCTGGGTTTACTTATGCTGTTTGATTGATATTCCCTCTCGTATGGGGGAGGATATTCGGTCTAACGCCAGATTATTTTATTCGTTAGCAGAAAGATCAAGGACTGACTACCTTAGTTAAACGCTTCCACAGTAAGGAAGGTGGTTCTTGATATTTCGCTCTGGTTAACGACAGGCGATTTTGTGTGAAGGGACGGACTCCCTCCCTAACCGAATGGTCACACTAGCTGAATAAAAGAAAAAGCTTGTCGGCATTCGGAATGGAAGGAAAAGAGCCACCTAGCACGGAAGGGGCCAGGACTGGTCTGCCTTTGGTGCCTAAAGGCCAAAATCACCTAAACGACGAGCGGAAGTGGAGTCAGCTGTTGATTCCTTCAATATGTATTTGTTTAGGCCTATCATTATATCTATGCCCATCTTGTTTTCATGTGTACGTACGATTGGCTTCAGTGATAAGTAGTGCAGTGGCTGGCGTCATCAGTGAAACTGAAGGCAGCGTATTCGTCGAGCGTTTACGATGCATATAAATCTTTCAGGTCATAAAGGACACAGTCAAGTCGTAAATCTGGTACCCAGAGACCTACGCCTCCCACAGTTTCCTAGAAGTTGTCAGCCTTTGTAGACCTTAGACCTCGAGGCAATTGTTCTTCTAAATTTATTTCTTTCAAGGTAGAAATGTTCAGGCGACAGTGACCACAGCAAATGTCACTTCATATAGATATGTATGTGGTTAGAAGGAGTCGATATAGATTCTAGTGTCCTTGTTTAGCCCCAGAACGAGTCGGCAATGACCTCCTCTGGACTTGACCTGATAATTTATGGTGCAGTGGTGCCCCTCCAAGTACCGGGTTGGTTCGTGGCTTTCTTGCCTCAGTTCACGTGGGTTTTGTCTGCTTTTCAGGACCTTGGGTCGTATCGAATAGACGGTGCATTCAACCTACAGGCTCTCTTTTTCTTCTTCGAATTTCTGTGTTTGTTAAGCCTTCCTCATATATTCCGCTCCTCCTCTCTGTCTGTCTATCTCTCTCTCTCTCTCTCTCTCTCTCTCTGAGTGTCTTTCTCTCATTCTGTCTTTTGCTCTCTTTCTCAAACGCACACTGTACAAGCACACGCACGACTTACTGATAGAGTGAATATCTTCGAGGACTCGCAGTGATGCAAGCCGATGAATTCCCATTCTGGGGTTAAAGTATTCATTAACACTGCAGGTCGTTACTGTCCCACTGAAGCAAGGGAGTGGTGTGTGTGTGTGTGTGTGTGTGTGTGTGTGTGTGTGTGTGTGTGTGTGTGTGTGTGTGTGTGTGTGCGCGCACGTGTGTGTGTGTGTGTGTGTGTGTGTGCATGCGTGTGTGTGTGTAATTCACCTTGGTCTTTGGATCACGTGTTGGACTCGTGATCGACAGCCATTTCCCTCCCGTACAGCTATTTCCCTCCCGGACAGGTATTTCCTTCCCGGATACGTGTGTATTCACTTGGTCTTTTGGATCACGTGTTCGACTCGTGATCGACAGCTATTTCCCTCCTGGAAGAGAGCTCAGAGCTCGTAGGTCCGATCTATGGGTAATGCTATGACCTTTCACACACACACACCCCAAACTCCCCGCCCACGAGAGTCAGAGTAACGACCCGAAGCGCAGTTGTACCGAAATTAATTTCGGCCCTGGGCAGGATTCGAACCAAGCACTACGCGCACCACCATGCTAGTAGTTCATCGTTCTACCAACTGCGCCACCGAGTCGTGTGTGTGTGTGTGTGTGTGTGTGTGTGTGTGTGTGTGTGTGTGTGTGTGTGTGTGTGTGTGTGTGTGTGTGTGTGTGTGTGTGTGTGTGTGTGTGTGTGAACACTTACATTAACTTTTAACTTTTTATGAAAATCTACAATAAGTTAGTGTCCAATTATTTGGGTAAAAACACTGATGTAAAATTTTGGTGTTGCTCAAGCCCACTAACATTACTCTCTAAACATTGGTGTATTCATCTGGAGTCCTTCTGGGATCACAGAATGAAATAGCAAGAAAAATAATAATGAGAAAAATGCCATTTTTTACATGACATAAAATAACCTTTCTTTTTGTATGGGACTAAACTGACTCTCTTGTAACTTGGGTCTAACTGAACGGAAACTCAATTCATTTTATTTATTTTTATTTACTGCAATTATTTTTGTTAAGGCATATAAATAATTTTAGAAATTTCGCAGCCTCTTATGAGTTGCCCAAGAAACATTATTTTTTTTTGCTAAATTGATTTATTTTTGGTAAAAGCAAATGAAAGAATATGTTTTGTACTTTATGTATATGATTTTGAAATTGGTGAATTTTGAGTGTAGGTATGTTTTATTGTGTTAATGTGACGCAAACATAACGCAAGTACGCTAGGGTTTAGTATCCTACGTTAAGAAACGAGTTTAGGGAACGTCCAACCATCTTGGAAAATAAGTAATAAAGAAGCGAAATTTATCTGTCAGATTTTTCTCATACAGTTAAAAAAAGAATCTTGACTTTCGTTATACAGCGACATCTGTCTCCTGTTTACTATTTATTCGTGGGTGTGCAGGTTAGTCATCTAGCTGAGGCATCTTCCATTAGAATGAGTCAAGCGAATGTCTAACTCTCTTGGGAAAAAAAAGAGTGAAATTAGTCTGTCAGATTTTCTCGTACAAATAATATAGCCTTGATTTTCGTTATACAGTTACATTTTGCGAAAGCTTCATGTAATACATTATCGCTTCAGCCAATAACCAAATTGTTTTGAATCAAGTCACTTGTTTCGGTCAGTGTGCTTTTCTTTACAACCAAAACAAAATCGGCCGAGCGCCATCCTAGTTTTGAATTGGTTTGTGCCGAGTGTGGATGTGTGGTGTCTAAAGATTTGTGACCATTTTTTTTTGTATGTACTGGTGTTCTGAATGCTTCCAAAAGGACAACAATGTCGTGCCAATATTAAATTATGGCCAATCGTGTGATGACTGTGAGTATTACTTATTCATAATGTTTTGTAGAACCAGTGTTGGAAACGGCTCGGGGGCTGGAGAGAAGCAAGGGTATAGCATATGACCCGCTTCTCAAATTCATGTTTTTTCTTCTGTTCAGTCTCTGCACTAATGGAGACATCGTTTATAATTATTTTTTTTTAGCAAATACCGTGTGTACAGCATTCAGGCGTATACCACCTGGTTTCCAAAGCCCATTTCTTCCATGATTTATTTTATAGATGAACGAAAAAGATCTACTCGCTCGCCAGGGTACTAGATGAGTCTCATCACACTACACCTAAAGTAAGTTCAAAAGAGTTTCCCAAATTCTTTGCATCGGACTAACTAGATAGCCTAATTTGTTGTTAGGTTAATTTGGGGCTAGAATGCAACAGATGGGCAGGTTCTGCCATCCCAACTTTGGTCCGGTATATAGCCCAGTTAATGGTGTAATCGGCAACCCAAAATCTCCCAGTTCTCCAACCATTTCCAGGAGATCATATAAGGTGTTAAAAGTAACAAAGCAGAATCTAGTCTATCATGTACAAGAGTCTAGAAATAATGCTATATTATGCGCTGTTAATATGACTTGTAAGCTCTAACATAGATACAACACCGACAGACCGAATAAAGCACTTTTTCATGTAGATGGCGTCTGCCGTTTTGACAATTCACGTCCATTCTTCGCATAGCTAAAAAAAAAAAAAAAAAAAAAAAAAAAGGAATTCTAACTCAGGAGTAATTAATGTTTATACCAAAACCCAGGAAGCTATCAGGCATTTTAGGAAGCGAACTGAATATATTCTGTTAAAAAATTCTCCTTCGTTGGAACGTCAGCATGCAACCAACTGTTAATGTCACTAATATCTCCATAGTCTTACAGACGCCAAAGGTCATATGTGAGTATTGTATATGTTATATTGTGCAATATTATACTACATTATATTATATCACATGATATGACATTATATTATATTAATATATATATTATATTATCCTCTCGATCAAGACACTCCCATAGGCCTTCCCAACTACACTCAAAAAGCTAATCCCTTTGAAACTACTACACTCACACTTGTCCCCCTTTCCCTTGTAAAACGGAACGAGAGGATTAGGAGAGGAACAGTGTTGTTTTAGGACAGGTAGGGGTTGTGTAGATCAGATTTTTGTGGTAAGACAGATATGTGAGAAAGCTATAGGAAAAGGTAAGAATGTCTTTTGGGCTTTTATGGATTTAGAAAAGGCTTACGACAGGGTAGACAGGAAGGAACTGTGGGAGGTACTGCAGATATATGGGATAGGAGGAAAGCTGTTAAGAGCAGTCAGGAGTTTTTACGAGAGTAGTAGAACTTGTATTAGGATTAGAAATGAAGAGAGTGAGTGATTTGAGGTAAAGGTGGGACTTCGTCAGGGATGTGTTATGTCGCCCTGGCTGTTCAATCTATACATGGATGGGGTAGTGCGAGAGGTGAATGCAAGGGTAGTGGGTAGGGGGTTGGAGATGGTCAAAGAAAATTGAGAAAACTGGGAAATAAGCCAGTTGTTCTTTGCTGACGACACTGCGCTTGTAGCAGGATCAGAGGAGTGATTGAGGAAGTTAGTGACAGAGTTTGAGAAGGCATGTGAAAGAAGGAATCTGAAGATGAATGTGGGCAAAAGTAAGGTGATGAGATGTACAAGGGGAGAGAATGACAGCAGGCTGGAAGTGAGCATTAAGGGAGAGAGACTGGAGGAAGTGGATAGCTTTAGATACTTGGGCGCGAAAGTGGCAGGAAAGGGAGGAGCGGAGGTGGAGATTGAATGTAGATTGAGAGAAGCGAGTATATGCCTTAGTGGATTAAAAAGTGTAATGAGAAATAGACATCTGGGAATGGATGCTAAGAGGAGGTTATATGAAGGAGTGATTGTGCCAACAGCATTGTACGGGGCAGAAGCATGAAACATAAGAGAAGAAGAGAGGAGTTTGAATGTGTTTGAGATGAAATGTCTGAGAAGTATGATAGGGGTTACTAGGCTAGAGTGAGAAGTGAGGTGAGGAGGAGAACAGGGGTGGAAAGGGAGCTGGGAGATAGGGTTGATGAAAGAGTATTAGGGTGATTTGAACACATAGAAAGAATGAGTGAAGAAAGATTAGTGAAAGAGGTGTGGAAGGCAGAGGTGGAAGGAGTGAATATGAGGGGGCGTCCTAGGATGAGATGGATAAATGGGGTAAAGGGGGCGTTACAAAAGAGAGGAATGTCTGTTGAGGAAGGACGAAAGAGGACAAAAGATAGGGGTGAATGGAGAAGGGTTGTGTATAGATGATGCTGTGATGCATGAGGGGGAGTGGGTGGGGGTGCGGGGGTGAGGAAGTATGTATGAGAAATTTGACACAGCCCGAGGGGATTTCTTCCCGTCTTCTTTTCTGCATGAGGGGACGGAGAGGGGGGTCGCCGAATTAATGAAGCGGCCTCGCTGTGGATGTGCTGTGTCTTTCTTCACTCATTCTTTCAATGTGTCCAAACCATCCCAATACTCTTTCATAAACCCTATCTCCCAACTCCCTTTCCATCCCCGCTCTCTTCCTCACCTTGTTTCTCATTCTATCCAGCCTAGTAACCCCTACCATACTTCTCAGGCATTTCATCTCAAACACATTTAAAATCTTCCTCTCTTATGTTCCATGTTTCTGCTCCATACAGTGCTGTCAGCACAATCATTCCTTCATACAACCTCCTCGTAGCATCCATTCCCAAATGTCTATTTCTCATTACACTTTTTAATCAGCCAAGGCATTTACTTGCTTCTCTCAATCTATATTCTATATCTACCGCCACTCCTCCCTTTTCCACCACATTCGTATCCAAGTATTTAAAGTTATCCACTTCCTCCAGTCTATTTCCCTTTGTAGATCTCATCACCTTAATCTAACTACATTTATCTTCAACTTCCTTCTTTCGCACACCTTTCCAAACTCTGTTGCTAACTTCCTTAATCCGTCCTCTGATCTTGCTACATGGGCAGTGTCGTCAGCAAACAACAAATGCCTTATCTCTCTATTTCTCCATTGTCTTTAACCATCTCCAATCCCCAGCCCATTATCCTTGCGTTTACCTCTCACACCACCCCATCCTTGTATAAATTGAACAGCGAAAGCGACATAACACATCCCTGGTGAAGTCCCACCTTTACCTCAATCCACTCACTCTATTTTCAATTCTAACACAGGGTTTACTACTCGCGTAAAAGCTCTTGACTGCTCTTAACAGCTTTTCACCTACCCCATATATCTGCAATACCTCCCACAGTGCATTTCTGTTCACCCTGTCTTGCTACATTGCTTCTGACCCAAAGCAGTGGGCGAGATGCAGGGATGACCCGTCATCCTCCTAGAGCCAAGATAAGAGGGAAGGAGGGGGGGGGGGTGAATGGAAGTGGAGTACGTGGGGATGGAATGGGTGATAGTGGACTTTATGTCTTTGTTTTTAGCTACCTCCCTTGTAAAGGAAAAATCCGTTGGTATATATATATATATATATATATATATATATATATATATATATATATATTATAAAAAAATATATATATCTATATACACACACACACACACACACACACACACACACACACACACACACACACACACACACATATATATATATATATATATATATATATATATATACGTATATTATATTACCGTATATTATATATTATATTATACTATATTATGTATTACATGATATTATACTATATATTTATATTATATTATATTATGTTATATTATGTTATATTATATTATATAATATAATATTATATTATGTTATATTGTATCAAGAAGGAGAGTCAGGGTTGTTGAGGAAGATTGTTCTGTCCAGCGGGACTGAAATGTTGTTCTGGACTCTACTGTCGCCTGTCTCTTCGTATTCGGTCACTCTATCCGGATATGGTACGAAACTTGGTCTCTGTTGTGAAGGATTATTCCGTAGTGGGGAGGAAAACTTATTTTTCTTTCTGTGTCTTGTCCTTCCCATTGTAAGATACAGGTGCATATTACTGGACTAGGCGACGTAGGGAGAGATTGACACTTGGTGTGGCTTATGCGCTTTATTCTGGTGGATACTTGTGCGTCGGCCTAAGGACTGACGTGGCGTGGTCCCCACGAGGGAGACCGACCGCGAAGGCCTAGCGACGCGCTACAATACAGAGGTAAGAATGACTGAATCGTCCGGAGCTTAATATCTGAATCTGACTGACTGGCCTGCCCGCTCGGGGTAGGCGGTATATATATACCCAGGCCCGGTCTGACGCCTTGACCGAACGCGACCTAATTGGGGTGACCCATTCTAGCCTTCGTGCGTTGAGTCAGGTCAGACTGCCACACAACTCTATCATGCATCAATTTGCACCTACAAGCATACTTGTGGGGTACATGTACAACACACCATCCCCCCCCCCTCGCCCTCTCTTTTCCATCCTCTCCACCTCCTCTCTGCCTTTTCTGTTCTTCACACCATCCCCCCCCCCCTCTCGCCCTCTCTTTTCCTTCCTCTCCACCTCCTCTCTGCCTTTTCTGTTCTTCATTTACCCCTGGATAACATCATGGGATGTGACATTTGAAAAGGAGAGAGTTGCTGTTTACAATCTTTTTAGGAATATAATGAATTTAGATTGTAACCTGGAAGCGGCAAATATTACTTTTAATTAAGATTCAAAAAGTCGGTAAAGATGATCTCGGAAAGAAGGTGTTACAACTATCTTCACTTCCTCTGCCTAGAACATGTAGATTTAGTTATCACAAGATTACATAAAAGCGAAACTAAACTCCTCGTTTAGATATGAAATAATGCATAAAAATTTTGTGGGGTGGATAAGAACAGAACAGAAAGATATTTAAACTAAAATAAAGTGGAATAAACTAAAAGAGAATAAGATTATATAGAGTAATAGAAAATAAGGGAAAAAGAAAATCTAGTTCAGTGAAATAAAGCGAAATTGCATAGAGGAGGATAGGGAGGTGGGGGGGAGGAAAGGAGGACGAAGAGTACGAAGAAGATGAGGAATCGGAGGAAGATGAGTAGTAGGAAGAAGAGGAAGAACAGGAAGAAGATGTGGAGTAGAGGGAAGATAAGGTGTAGGAGGAAGAGGAGGAGGAGGGAAACTTTGGTCTGGTTCTCGTTGTCTGTTTCTTTTTTCCCATCACGTCTTAAGAGCAAATCCAATAAACATTTATTAATCTGGTACATTTTCTTTGCAGGGCGGTAATGCTGCACATTTTTTCG
>NC_134799.1:24761731-24769231 GCF_046742065.1 Oratosquilla oratoria
ATTTATCTATTTGCTTATTAATCTATTCATCTGTGTGTGTGTTTGTTTGTATGTGTGTGTGTGTGTGTGTGTGTGTGTGTATGTGTGTGTGTGCGCGTATGTGTGCGTGTATGTGTGTGTGTGTTTACGTGTGTGTATATATACGTATAACCTTTTATTACAGTGAAAGGCCAAAAATCTTCTAAAACTGGCCAAGCGGCATAATACAAGGAACGATTAGTCATGTCTATGACGATAGAGGAAGGGGAGCAGGGAGAGAAGGAGGAGCAATTGACCAGAAAGAGGAAGAGAGAGAAAGAGAGAGAGAGAGAGAGAGAGAGAGAGAGAGAGAGAGAGAGAGAGAGAGAGAGAGAGAGAGAGAGAGAGAGAGAGAGAGAGGGAGAGACAGAGAGAGAGAGAGAGAGAGAGAGAGAGAGAGAGAGAGAGAGAGAGAGAGAGAGAGAGAGAGAGAGAGAGGGAGAGAGGGTTTAATGATAACGACGAGGAAGAATAAAGAAGGAGATGGAGGTCGTTTCACCTCGTAGTTGGAAAGCCCAAAATCTGTAGGTCGGTGGTGATGGAGGAAGAAAACAATGGGAACAGAGGGTGGGTAAAAGAAGTAAAGAGAATTCAGTGATGCAATAAGAGAATGCGTGAGAGAGAGAGAGAGAGAGAGAGAGAGAAAGAGAGGATTTTATAAGTGAGTGGGCGAGACCCAACATTAGATAAGACGTTATAAGTCAACGTGAAAACGACCAAAGTTCAGGATTATAGTGATCTTGTACCAACAAGAAAACTGTCCAGAACCAAAATCATAAAGAGAAAGTGGTGGGCATAAGTGAAACAACCCGATTCTGAGAGTTGGGGTAACTCTAAAGGACGAGGAAGAAGAGAAGAAACGACGAAAAAAGGAGGAAGAACGAGAAGACAGCGAAGAAGAAGGAAAGAGGAAATCTACACGAGCAAGAGACTCCAATTGAAAGAAAACGGGGAGCAACTGGAAGCTCCTTTCCGAAGAAAACAAGAAGAGGGGAATCGGAGGAGCCTCGGGTCACACGGAAACGAGGAACAGCGGCCAAGGCGCCGCCAGCAGCAAATGGAAACCCAAATAATTTGTTTCTCCATACCAAACGGAATAAGCGAGAGCCTTCGGGAGTGGGGGAGGAGGGGTGAGGATGTAGGAGAGAAGGGGTGGGGAGACAGATTGGTTGGATAGGGCCGCGGTTGTTGGAGGGAGAGGAGAAAAGGCGGGTCAGAGGTGAGAGGGAGGGTGGGTGGGTGGGTGGGAGGGGGGGAAGGGATTCTTTGAGACTGGAGACACTGTTCAAGTCAGAAAAGGAAATAATAGGGAAGGGGAAAAGTAAACGAGGTTGGAGAGGTAACAGAAACTTGGAAGGATGGGGTAAGGAAATAGGGGTGGCAGGAAGGAAAGGGAGGGAACGGGGAAGGAATAAAAGGATATGGGAAGTATGGGAAGAAACAGAAAAAAAAAATTGAGAAGTGTGTAAATAGGGAAAAAAATCAAACTGATGTGTAAGAAAATAGGAGAACGGATAAGAAATAATACAAAAGAATGGTTATGTAAGTCGACATTAACGCCAGCAGTATTTTGGCATATTTCGTTGTCCTTGTTTCAAGAAAGGACTCGGGGACACTGACCTAAAGGAACTGGGATCCTCGTCAAGCCATGGTTCGTCCCTCATCTGTCAAAAATCTTCTCTCTCTAAATGAAACAAAATCTCTAAAGTTGATCATGGTTTTGAATGTATAGAAATAAAGGGAAGAATTGTGGAGTAAGGGAGATGAAAATAAGCGAGGGAGAAAGGAGTAATAAAGAAAGAAGAAACTCTAAAAATTGGGTGAAAAGGGGAGGTAGTATATGAGAATATGAGAAGAATGGTAAAGAAAAGAAGTGGGAGAAATAGACAAGAAAGAAAAAAAAATGTAAATGTATATTTTAGGAAGATGATGTTATAAAGTCGACAGAAGAGGGTCAGCATCATTGCTATGGTAATATCTTATTTTATTTTGTTCTACTTCACGCCAAAAGATTCAAGACGCCCTCTTCACTGAAGGTAAGACATTGTGCAGAACGAGAGAGATTGAGAGAGAGAGAGAGAGAGAGAGAGAGAGAGAGAGAGAGAGAGAGAGAGAGAGAGAGAGAGAGAGAGAGAAAGAGAACCGCAGTGTTGAGAAAAGTGGAAGCAGTGAATCGACGCATGAAATTCATCGGTTTCAGCCTGAAGGAGCAGCAAAATAACAAAATATCGTGTAGTTTCGTTGTCTTAGTAAGAAATGGGCTGCAGCTCGTAGTAAGAGGCTATGCAAGTTGCCAGATGAATAACCTCCCTCCGGTGCACTTTACCAAAGAAATCGGCCGCTTTCAGCATCCATGACGTCACGAGGTTTGACGCCGATGCATCGGGTTGCCAGTTGCACGAGAAGAAGCAATTTCTGCTCTGTTTACATATCTGAAAGAATTGCAGGACCGCATTTAACGATTTCATCAATATAATTCTACAACGTGGACAGGTTTTCAACTCGAATAGGTACGACATCCCACAGCTATCCACGAATATTATCATATCAAATAATTTATACAAAACCTTCACCTTGGCCAAAGCCTACAGACTGTCGTAGATTAAATAAATAAAACTTTGGGTTTACTTACACAAGTTATCTTTCCCTGTAATCAAACTTTGCCAAAGGAACGAACTTAGGAAAAAGTCTTCTACAGCAACTTAAAGTAAATATGGCGAAGGTAAATATGAGGAAGGTGTCTCCCTCCGTCAGCCACTGAAAGCGGTTGAGCAGTTAAAAGTATACGCGGAGAATGTGACTAGCACAACTTCTTTACATGTTAAAAGAAGTGTTCATATATTATTTCCGCACGAGCATGAATATGAAATGTCTCACGAACCCTTATAATGAGAAAAGGAAGAATCAGAAGTGCTCCGACCGTGTTGGTTTTAAAGCGGGCCTTTCACAGAAGTACTCCTCCCCAACAGCGATGGATCAAAGATTCACGAAAAAAGGAAATAAAATTCTCTCTCTCTCTCTCTCTCTCTCTCTCTCTCTCTCTCTCTCTCTCTCTCTCTCTCTCTCTCTCTTTCTCTCTTTATATATATATATATATATATATATATATATAAATGTACATACATATAACTTTGGGTTACTCACATAAGTTATCTTTTCTTGTAATCAAACTTTGCCAAAGGAACGAACTTAAGAGAGAGACATATATATATATATATATATATATATATAGATATATATACATATATATATATATATACATATATATATATATATACATATATATATATATATATATATATATAACTTTGGGTTTACCCACACAAGATATCTTTTCCTGTAATCAAACTTTGCCAAAGGAACGAACTTGAGAGAGACAGATATATATATATATATATATATATATATATATATATATATATATATATATATGTGTGTGTGTGTGTGTGTGTATAATTTTCAAAGGTACAATATATACCTTTGAAAATGTTTTAAATAGACGAAAACGTTCGGTTACCAAGTTCTCATTTTTCTAGTGATTACATGCATATATATATATATATATATATATATATATATATATGTATATATATATATATATGTATATATATATATATATATATATATGTATATATTTTTCCAACCACATTAACTTTTTACTTTTAATTCCATGTCATCACGAACGAGACTGACAATGCGCTCGTCAGAGACATATACGGAAACTGATTCGAAGTGAAGCCAAAGGCTCGAACCTCAGCTCAGACGTATCAAAGTAACAGTGACTAACTCGAGCTACATACATATACACGAATTTTGTGCTCAACCCTTGCCCACGCGCATATACTATTATTGTACCATCATAGCGGGGATGGGTTGAGCACAAAATTCGTGTATATGTATGTAGCTCGAGCATACAAATATAGGAAATTGTACTCAACTTATATCTCTCTTGATGGCGCAGTGGTTAGTCACTGTTACTTTGATACGTCTGAGCTGAGGTTCGAGCCTTTGGCTTCACTTCGTATCAGTTTCCGTATACTGTATGTCTCCGACAAGCGCATTGTCAGTCTCGTTCGTGATGACATGGAATAAAAAGTAAAAAGTTAATGTAGTTGAAAAAAGATTAATATCTGCACTGGGGACCATTCAGTGTGTGTGAATATATATATATATATATATATGTATATATATTTATATATATATGTGTGTGTGTGTGTGTGTGTGTGTGTGTGTGTGTGTGTGTGTGTGTGTGTGTGTGTGCCTCATTCTAAGAAACAAACCACCGGCTTCGCGACTAGTACACTCTTGATGAACTCGTCTTCTTCATGATCCGTCTTTGCGAGGTGTTTTGAAAGGGCAAACGGTCCGCTGCGGTCCAGACCCATCTTCAGGAACCTTTCGGTAGAGTTCCTTCTTCACGCTCCAAGGTTTGGATTCTCGACGACGACGATGTTACTTTGTCTAGAGTCTCCAAAGTCCGTCTGGCTGATTTGTTTTTGTTTTTCAGCTCTATATCGAGACATCAGCGACACGTCCTCGATATGTCCGTGACATGGCCATAATATTTCTTGGATACATTCGGGACATGGTCGTGAAATATCTCCGACTTGTCTGTGACACGTACACGACACACGTATGGCGTATCCACAGCACGTCAGCGACATGTCCGTGACTTCTCCATGGCACGTCCGTGACACGTCCGTGACACGTCCGTGACATGTCCGTGACATATCAGTGACACGCACACGATGTCACAATTTCAGATCCGCAGTGCCCCAGCCTATGAAGTAGAGCTCTTTTGCGGGAGATTAAGGATTCAGATTTCTGTGCTCTCCTCATTTTTCAGGTCTCTATTACATGTAGTACAATACTGAAAACGCCAAAGAAGATATTTTTGGGTCTTACAAAAAATACATATACAAGGCCATGTCAATTTTTTTCAACTCCAGAAACGACGAGGGACTCCTCAAAACCGAATGGAATTGTCTAGGGCCAGAAATAACAAAATCCTTCTAGCGTTACAGTCAACCAACCGTTTCAGGTTAACTTTTGACTAGGCGACCCTCTTTGCAGATCTTGAATTTGACCAACTCCAGGTGATTCCATTCAGCTGAGGGGCAGAGCCGGGACGAAAGGGGGGGTGGGTGGGTATCGGTCGTTGGTAAGCGCCTCTAGGCGTGGGCGTCTTACATTCACATGGCATGGTCACATTTAGTTACTTGATATCCGTTCAGGGGATCCACTGCCTGCGCACCTGGACATGATTTTATGAGACAGTCTTATCTTCCGCTGCTGTAAATTCTTGGCGGTGGATGGCTGCCTGAACAAGTGATAACATAAACTTGCTGGCGGCTCGGAGTTTAGGGGGAGACGCGGCCGGGGAAAGGCATTCCATGAGGAATGAGGGGAAGGAAATGGAGATATTATACAAATGCGTTGCGGGTCGGGGTGTATGGTTAAAAAAAAAAAAAAAAAAGTGTCTTCGAGACCTGAGTGGGGTTTCGGCAGGTAGTTGAGAAAGAACTC
This sequence comes from Oratosquilla oratoria, assembly GCF_046742065.1. NCBI lineage: Eukaryota > Metazoa > Arthropoda > Malacostraca > Stomatopoda > Squillidae > Oratosquilla > Oratosquilla oratoria. The sequence continues at coordinate 24,767,276 of NC_134799.1, forward strand.
TTATCATCTTGTTTGTCATCTCATTGCGCCTGACTGGAATTTCCTTCGGTTGAATTAAATCGTCTGGCGCCAGCCAGAACACATGGACAAGCTGTCAGTGGCAATGGAAGGGCGGCCCATTTGTCTTGGGCTTTTTCTGACCAAGACTCAAAGGAAATAGACCCAAGACTAAAGAAGGTGGGGGGGTGGGGGTGGGGTGGATAATCTCAGTCAGCCCTTATGCTGTGTTTTACGAGTTTCGTATATTCATCAAGCTGCTGCCATGATGTGATTTAGTCAGCGGTGAAAGTCCTTAACTACACCAGACAATTTCATTCATTTGTAAAAAAAAAAAAAAAAAAAAAAAAAAAAAATCATAGAAATTTGATCTAGTTCATGTTGGATGATGTGAAACACATCCACGGTGGACCTCGCCTCTTTAGGTGTGTCCGCATGTATATGCAAAGATATTGTATGAAACGAAGCAACGGGTTCCGATGTCTTCCGGTGGAGAGGATGCGGTCGCGCCGTATCTGATTGTCCATGTTTAGCAACTTGTATGGGTACGCCTTCGCCCTTTCAAAATGGTTACGAGATTTATGTATGCTGATTCTCAACCAAAAGTAGATGATCTAATTCAGCTGAGGAGCTGAACGCTTAAATGGAAGGAGGGGGAGGGGGCTAAAGTCACTCACAAACACCCCCACCCCCACCCCCACCACTACTCCCGTCGCCCATCCCCATCTCAGGCCTAAATTCAACTCATTCTTTGTCATTCTCATTGTCCAGTATGTTTAATTCAATTGTCGACTTGAAAACGACAGAGATCAACATCTGCTTCAGAATGAATGTTCGGTCGTGGTTTCCAGCGTGGTTGTACGGAAGTCGCCTCAACTGTTCCTGTGACTGTATGTTGTCGGGGGTGTACTAACGAAAGGATTCGAGATGAAATGATATTTGGAATCTCTTCGCGGAAGAAATACCTCTGCCGTAGCCCTCTTGCTACCGAGGAGCTACCTTGGAGGTGAATGAAATAGCCCGGCAGTATCTATACTTGAAGGAAAAAATGACACCTGGCACGAAAGGATGGAATTCTTTTAACGCTGTAACATTCTTTGCGAGAAGGAAAGGAAAAGAAACTAAGAAATAAAGAAGAATGAGAGATGAGGAAACGGGACGGAGAAGGGGAGGTGAAAGGTGGAAGATGTGGTGTTGGGAGATGGCTAAGGTAAAACATAAGGAAGAAGAGATGGCAAAGGAAAAGAACCATAGAAACCAACAAAGAAAATATTAGGTTATAGGGGGAGGAGGAGAATGAGGAGGAGGGGGGAATAGAACGAGGAAGAGGATATAGTAATAGGTGTATTGGAAGGGAGACAAAAGGATTAGAATAGATGGGAGTGGAAATGGTGAATTGGAGAAGTAAGAAAGGAGAGGGTGGAGGTGAGGAAAGGAGGGAGAGGATGAGGGGAAGGGGAAAGGAGAAGCTAGGGTGTTCGGTTGGCAAGTTATGGGGTGATTGAGGACTGCAAGGCCCAAGGATGATGGGGGTTGGGGTGGAGAGGACTCGCTAAGGAAAAAGGAAGGATTGGGGGGGAGGGAGGGGAAGAAATAGTTTAGAGAGAAAGAGTTTTCCATGGGTGTAATATCTAGGCGAGTTTAGATGTTCTAGCACATTTGTAAGATGAACTATGAATCCCATTGTTTACAGTTCATTTACAAATGTGTTAGAACTTCTAAACTCGCCTCGATTGGAAAACTTCTCTTTGAACTATATCTTCAACCTTTTAGCAATGACTCAAACATGCTTAGAAGCTGTGGCCGGATAGCGTTGTCGAACGGGGCTTTGAGGTGTTTGAGTCAATGCCCGTGGAGCCTGTAGTCAAGACCATGGGGCTGAAGGTGGATAACAACAACATCAACGAGCTTGTGGAAGAACATAGACAGGAGCTGACCACCGAAGAGCTTATGGAGTTG
>NC_134799.1:24779231-24781731 GCF_046742065.1 Oratosquilla oratoria
TCTTCCGTCCTCTCCCTTCCTTCCTCAACAGACATTCCCCTCTTCCCCAAAGCCCCCTTCACCCCATCCATCCACCTCATCCTAGGACGTCCCCTCATGTTCACTCCCTCCACATCTGCCTTCCATACCTCTTTTACTAGTCTTTCTTCACTCATTCTTTCCATGTGTCCAAACCATCCTAATATTCTTTCATCAACCCTATCTCCCAAATCCTTTTTCACCCCTGTTCTCCTCCCCTCCTCATTTCTCACTCTATCCAGCCTAGTAACCCCCACCATACTTCTCAGACACCTCATCTCAAACACATTCAAACTCCTTCTCTCTTCTTCTCTTATGTTCCACGTTTCTGCCCCATACAGTGCTGTTGGCACAATCACTCCTTCATACAGTCTCCTCTTCGCATCCATTCCCAAATGTCTATTCCTCATTACACTCTTTAAACCACCAAGGCATTTACTCGCTTCTCTCAATCTACATTCTACCTCCACCTTCACTCCACCTTTTCCTGCTACACTTGCACCCAAGTATCTAAAACTATCCACTTCCTCCAGTCGCTCTCCCTTAATGTTCACTTCCAGTCTACTGTCACTTTCACCCCTTGTACATCTCATCACCTTACTTTTACCCACATTTATCTTTAGCTTTCTTCTATCACATACTCTCCCAAACTCTGCCACCAGCTTCCTCAATCCCTCCTCTGACCCTGCCACAAGCGCAGTGTCGTCCGCAAGCAACAGCTGGCTCACCTCCCACTTTTCTCCATTTTCTTTAACCATCTCCAATCCCTGACTCACTACCCTAGCATTCACCTCTCGCACCACCCCATCCATGTATAAGTTGAACAGCTAGGGCGACATAACGCATCCTTGACGAAGTCCCACCTTTACTTCAAACCACTCACTCTCTCCATTTCCAATCCTAACACATGCTCTACTACTCTCATAAAAACTCTTAACAGCTCCCAAAAGCTTTCCTCCTATCCCATAAATCTGCATAACCTCCCACAGTGCCTTTCTGTCTACCCTATCATAAGCCTTTTCCAGATCCATAAAAGCCCAAAAAACATCCTTCCCCTTTCCTATAGCTTTCTCACATATCTGTTTTACCACAAAGATCTGATCTACACAACCTCTACCCGTCCTAAATCCACACTGTTCCTCACCAATTACTCCTTCTGTTCCTCTCCTAATCCTCTCAATCAAGATCCTCCCATAAGCCTTCCCTACTACACTCAACAGGCTAATCCCTCTGAAATTACTACATTCACACTTGTCCCCTTTTCCCTTGTAAAGAGGAACTATACAGGCACTACTCCAGTCCTCCGGTACTCTACCCTCTCTCCAGCAAACATTAAATAACCTCACCAACCAGTCCACCATCACTGAACCTCCCTTTTTCAGACATTCTGCATGACATCCATCCAGACCAGGTGCCTTACCTGCTTTCATTATCTTTACAACTGCCTTCACCTCATCCTTCCTAATTTCTCCTCCATTCTCCTCACTCATCACTCTCATTTTCTTCGCATTTCCCACTGCAGCTATCTTTCCTTCCCTATCCTCCTTCACATTCAGCAACTCCCTAAAATATTCTGCCCATCTTCCCCTCACTGCCATCTCTTCCATTATCAACTCTCCATCTGTACCTTTTACCTTTTCTTCCCTACTTGATTCGCCTCCTCTTCCTCTCTTAATTTCTTTCCAAAACATCTTTTTATTACTTTCAAAATTTTCTGTCATACTCCTACCTCATTTCACATCTGCTCTCCTCTTTGCCTCCTTTACCTTTTTCTTTACTTCTCTTTTCTTTTCTTTGTACGTCTCATATGACTCCCCTGTCCTCTTTTGTAACCAATCTGTGAATGCTCGCTTCTTCTCTTCTACAACCTTCTTTGTTTCCTCATCCCACCATTCACTACCCTTTCTTCTATTTCCCCCTGTCCTTCTTGTTCCACACACCATCCTTGCACACTTTAAGACTCCCTCCTTGAACCATCCCCATTCCTCCTCCACACCCATCTCTGCTCTATCCTTTACTCCCTCCCACTCCTCCTTCAGCTTCTTTCCGTACTCCTTCTCCTTTTCCTTTTCATTCAAGGAGTTCACTCTAAGAACCTCCCTACCTTTTGTCCCTTTCCTCCTTCTCCATCTATCCTCCACTCTCAGCTTACCTTCCACCAAAAAATGATCTGATATTCCCCCACCCTCTCCCCTTAGCACATGTACATCCTTAACTCTTCCTATCATAATCCTATTTACCACTACATAATCCATTAGCGCTCTATCTACCACCCTTCCCTCCACCACCCTCTCCCATGTGTACTTATGCTTGACTTTCTTCCGAAACACTGTATTTGCTATCATCAACTCTCTTTCTAGACACATTTCCACCATCAACTCTCCACTACGATTCTTTCCTGGAACTCCACACTTCCCAACCACTCCATCGATAGGACCATTTCCCACCCTAGCATTAAGGTCTCCCAGTACTATTACATTGA
>NC_134799.1:24794231-24801731 GCF_046742065.1 Oratosquilla oratoria
TCTTCTTCTTCTTCTACTTCTTTCTTCTCCTCTTTCTCTTCTTCTTCTCATTGTCCTCCTTCTCCTCCTTCTCCTCCTCCATCTGCCTCTTCTTCATCTTCATCTTCTTCTTCTTCTTCTTCTTCTTCTTCTTCTTCTTCTTCTTCTTCCATTACCTTCTCCTTTTGCTTTTCCCTCTGCTTCTTCTCCTCTTGCACCACTACCACCACTCTCACGACCACCACCATCCTCCACCATGATCTTCACCTCCACCTCCACATCGACATCCATCTCCACCACCACCACTTCCACCATCACCACAAAAGCATCATCACCACCATCTCCACCTCCACCTCCAGTACCCCCACCTCCAGTACCCCCACCCCCACCCCCACCCCCACCCCCACTTCCACCACCACCACTTCCACCACCACCAGTTTCACCACCACCACCACCAAAACATCATCACCACCATCTCCACTACCACCTCCACCACCACCACCACCACCACCACCACCACCACCACCACCACCACCACCACCACCACCACCACCACCACCACGATCAACGCTACTACATCCACCACCACCACCACCACCACCACCACCACCACCACCACCACCGCCGCCACCACCACCACCACCACCACCACCACCACCACCACCACCACCACCACCACCACCACTGCCGCCAAAACATCACCACTAGTACCACTTCAAACATAGTACTAATACCTCATCCTTCTCTTTTTTTTTCTCTTCGTGTCTATCTTCTCACCGAATTTTTCGCTTCCTTTTCCTTGCTTCCTTACTTTCCTCGCTTACTCCCCGTTCTTCTCTTCCTCCTCCTCCTCCTGCATGTCTTCATCCTTCTTGTCGGGTTTCTTATGTCTTTTTCTTTAGGTAATTTTTTTTCTTCGATTCTTCGGCTTCCTCCTCTTCTATTTTGTCATGACTTCTTCCTTGTCTTTCATCCTCTCATTCATTTCTCATGAACTCCTGAATCTCTCTCTCCCTCCTTCCCTCCCTCCCTATTTCCTACAAAGGATTACAAAGGCGGAGCATGCCGACAGGAGACCTTTTGGTCCATATCAAGGTTGGATGCGAAAAAAAAAATGATAAATAGATAAATAGATAAATAAAAACTATAATAAAGTAAATAATAATAAATAAAATAAATGCATAGTTATAATTAAATAATAAACAAACAGGTAAATAGTAAATAATAATAAATTCACGTATAACTAATAATAAATGAGAATCAAACAATAATAAACAAACAGACAAATGATAAAACAAATAAACAAATAATATAAAATAAATGACAGTCATTACAGCATCTTGGTTAGGTGTTTATCTAAATTATTCATGAAGCTTCGAACTGAACTACATTGCACTGCCTCTGCAGGAAGTTTATTCCATTCATTAACTACACGGTTAGCGAAGTTGTTTCTACCCATTTCCAAATCAAATCTATTCCCTGACAGTTTGAGACTATTGTTTCTTGTCGGATTCTCATTCAGTGTGAACATTTTGGCACTTTTGATGTTATCAATTCCCTTTAGAATCTTAAAGACCTGTATCAAGTCACCTCTGAGTCTACGCTTTTTTAGGGAAAACAGATTCATATGTTTTAGTCGATTTTCGTATGATTTATTTTTGATATTTGGAATCAGTTTTATGGCTCGCCGTTGTACTTTTTTCAATCTGTCAATGTCTTTAATGAGATTCGGTGACCATACGGAAACAGCATATTCCAAATGTGGACGAACTAACGATTTATATAGCTTGTTAATGAGTGATGGACTTTTGAAGTCAAAAGATCGCGCAATCAGTCCTAGAATCTTATTTGCTTTCCCAGAGGCTGAAATACACTGCTTAGATGATTTGAGATCGTTACTGATAATTACGCCGAGATCCTTTTCACTATCCACTTTTTTTAAACGAATTTCCAAATAACTTCCTTCCTTCACTCCATCCTTCCGTCTCGCCTTCCTTTTTTCTATCATGTGCCGTAGTGGATTAATCGGAAGCGAGCTTCCCTCGCATTCCCTTAGTATTGGGTTTGAGTCTCGCTTTCCTCTCCGATTCCTACCAGTGACTGTCACCTGCCCCAACAGTCTAAGCGCATAATTGGGCAAAGGTGACGGCTTCGGTTGCAGCCACTCAGTGCCTCCTGGCGTAGGCTACTCACCACTACCATCCGCCCTACCGTCTTTCCTTCCGTTCTTCCTTCCTTCCTTCCTTTCTCCTTCCCTCCGTCCTTCCCTTTCTCTCTGGCTCCCATCTTTGCCTTAATTCTATCCTATTTTCTTCAATCCTTCTTTCCCTCCCTCCTTCCCTCTCTCCTTCTCTTCTTCCCTCCCTCCTTCCCTCCTGTCTTCCTCCTTTCCCTCCCTCCTACCCTCCTCTCTTCCTCCCTCCCTCACTCCTTCCCTCTCTCCCTCCCTACCTCCCTACTTTCTTCCTTCCCACCCTCCTGTCTTCCACCTTCCCTCCCTCTTTCCCTCCTCTCTTCCTCCCTCCCTCACTCCTTCCCTCTCTCCCTCCCTACTTTTTTCCTTTCCACCTTCCTTCCCTCTTTCCTTCCTTCTTTCCTTCCTTCTTCCTTCCCTTCTTCCCTCCTCTCTTCCTCCCTCCCTCACTCCTTCTCTCTCTCCCTCTCTACTTTCTTCCTTCCCACCCTCCTTCCTTTTTTCCTTCCTTTTTTCCTTCCTTCCTCCCTCCCTTCTTCTCTTCATCCTACTTCCCTTCCTTTCTTCCATCATCTCCTCCTCCATATCTTCTTCTCCCTTTCCTCCTCCTCCACCTCCTCCTCTTTCATCTCCTCTCAATCTCACCATCTTCATGAGGCCATCTGCGCAGTAGCGAACCTTTCTCGTACAGTTTTAGCTATAATCACCACAGCCACCGCCTCCACCACCTCCACAGACTCCACCAGCTCCACAGCTGCCATTGCCGTCACTGTCCCCACCTCCTCCATTTTCTCAGAAGCCTTCTTTTTCTTCTCCCCTCGCTTTTCTTTCTCTTTCGCCTCTTTCTATTCCCTCTCTTTCTCCTGCTCTCTTACAATCCCTTTCGCCGCCGAAATAAAACTACTTAAAGAAAGGAAGAATAAAAACAACAACGACAGAAGGGGGTCAGATTATTTTGAATCACAGAAATGTAAAGCGGAGTTCTCTTATGAAAAAAAGAGAATCATATGGTATTAAATAGAATGCATTCGTTGAAAGAAAGCAAATATCTTTTTAAGGTTAATGAAGATAATTTTTGCATTTTTATTTTCAGCTCACGGGCGTTCGGAGGGGTTTCTTTGAGCTAACAAAAATTCGTTTGACGTTGGCCAAAACAAAATTCTGGAAACCAACAAGGCGGGACCATCAGCAGGTGCTATTCTTATTGACACTATACTATTTTATTCCGCTGGTGTGTGGGTAGGGGGTGGGGTGGGGAGTTGAGCGTCACTACAGTCAATCTCCATCAAACCCTCTGACGGGATGAAGGGTTTTAAGGGTTTTGCTCAGTCCTAGAAGCGTCACCGTTACGACGACGACGTTCAGGTCTTCAGAATCCTTCAGACTCCTTGGACACCCCAGGAGACTCCTTTACGGAAACGCTATTTCGGCCGACGTCGGACAACTTTATTAAACCGAGGGGGCGTTGTCACCGTAGTAAAGGGGATCAAGGCAATTTCAATTGTGGCATTCATGGATTTAGAAAAGGCATATGATGGGTTGCATAGTCAGGCGCCGTGGCAGGAGAAGACAGTAGGATGTGTGAATGAAGGGACGGTCTTGGGTATCGTTGCAATTGGAGAGTGACTTTAACTCCTTCAGCTGTGAACCTCTCTGCTCTGAGCTGAATAAAATAGTCTCACGTTAGACAGAATGAAATAATTGAAACATGTAATTGTAAACAAGGAGTTGAGTGAAGTGCCTTTAACCGGAGCGGAATTGGTCCTTGTTTCGTCTTTGTAGAATCAAGTGGTTTAGACAAAATGAAATTCGTGGGGTAGGTCACCAGGGTAAGATACTTGAGTAATATTTTCGTCGTTGGTCAACTCCATCAGCGCTGACGTTGCCCTTCAAGTGAATAAATGAGGAAAATAATCTCACTGGGTAGGATGACGAACATCTACACTTTAATTGAGGCCGTTTTAATATCTTCATACCAAGCATTGATGTAGAAATGGATGTAACTGTATAATTTAGTATACGTCTATCGGGCCGTTCGGTAGCCCATTGGATACCGTCACGACCTCTTGAGCAGGTGGTCGTCAGTTCGATTCCCGGGAACCGCTGAGGAATATGTCGCGTTGGTTACCGACAGCTCTAGCCAGGCGGGGAGGTGAACCAACATCGTCTAAAAAAAAAATCCAGCGCCTTGCCGCAAATGGCAGAGTTTTGCTCTTCCAAGAGGTTATGTGAGTATTTCTCACTGCGTTGGAGTAGGACGGTGAGTAGTATACATCTGTCGATGATTACAAAAGAAAGAGTTATCTTGTGTTTCCATGATAAAATGGTTCTTGTGAAGAATGGCTGGGTGTATATGTAAGGAGAATAGAATAATGATGGTGAGGGAAAGGAAAGGGAAGAAAAGAACAAAGAAAAGAAGGGAGGAAGAAAGGAAGGAAGGAAGGAAGGAAGGAAGGAAGGAAGGAAGGAAGGAAGGAAGGAAGGAAGGAAGGCAGGAAGGAAGGAAGGAAGGAAGGAAGGAAGGAAGGAAGGAAGGAAGGAAGGAAGGAAGGAAGGAGGGAAGGAAGGAAGGAAGGAAGGAAGGAAGGAAGGAAGGAAGGAAGGAAGGAAGGAAGGAAGGAAGGAAGGAAGGAAGTAAGGAAGGAAGGAAGTGTCCGTAAAAGAAGGAGAGGAAAGAATCGACGTGAATGCGAAATTTAATCGTTTGATGTTGGCGGATGACTTGGGGCTTATCGGTGATAGTGAAGCGAGATTGCAGAGATTGGATGCTGCACTTGTAGAAGATTAAAGAGGAACTTAAGAGGAAATGTGAAGGAGAGAAGGGTAATACGGGAGAGGAGGAGGCAGGGTGAGTTATAGACCCAATAAGGTGTATGAAAAAAGTGTGAAGGTAACATATTTCTATACATTAACTTTTTGAATGCGGTGGAGTGCCGTGTAAGGTTTGTTCCAGCAAAGCCGGAGTGGTTTTGTTTGGATGATGGCTTGGTCGGGTTTGTACAGCCTTCCCAGCTGAATAGAACCTCCCGGTTGAAAGAATTTCCGTAGATGATTTTTTTTTTTAGTATGGATGTGTGAGATCTCCCTTTCTTTGTCTACCCCCAAACTGAATAGCACCGCTTGACATTGGGCAGATTCTTAGGGTATGTCATCTTGGCAAAGACATTGTCGAGGAGGTCACTTCACTGCGATGACATTTTTTAAATTGAATAAAAGGCTCGTCTGGCTCTCATCACGTAGACCATGTCAAAATGGCGTTGGAGTGAAAATGAAGCCATATTACTAAAATATCTGAGAAGCAAAAGTGGGTTAAGGGAAAGGTGAGGAGCGGACGCCAGGAGGCTCCTAGCCGCGGCAGAAGCCGTCACCTTTGCCCTATTATGCACCTGGACTATTGGGGCAGGTAACAGTCACTGTTGGTAATAGAACAGGAGTGCGGGATTTGAACCCACAATTAAGCGCTTGTAGAAACAAGAAAACCTCGTGAAATGGGAAAGTGTGAGCGCCTGTGCACTGGATACATAGTTACGTTGCAGGAATCAGGCCGGGGGGACGCGCGAATTGTGTCCACGCGACACATTCTGATACCCCAAGGGAGGGGCGGATTACTTGTCACTCGGTGAAGAGCTGAATAGAAAATGGAGGACAAGTATCAAGTGTTAACCGAATTCAATCATATGTGCATGTATGTACGAGTATTTGTATTTACCTAGGTGTATTTTTCGGGAAGAGAGCTATGCTCGTAGTGACCCGTAGTTTTATCTTTCCGCATCTAGTTCTTTCTTAAAATCATGTATAGTTTTATCACTTACCGTTTTCTCTTTCATTTTATTCCATGTATCTATTACTCTGTGTGGAAAGATTTTATTTTTCGATCTCTTCTGTAACTGTCTTTCTTAAGTTTCATCTTGTGTCCTCATGTATTTCTTCTGTCCCATTTTAGTAGGTCATCCTTATCAAGGATTTCCATCTCTTTCATGTTTATGTAGATGTTTGTCAAATCACCTTTGTATGTGTGTGTGTGATTCACCTTGCTCTTTGGATCACGTGTTGACTCGTGATCGTGTGTGTGTGTGTGTGTGTGTGTGCGTGTGTGTGTGTGTGTGTGTGTGTGTGTGTGTGTGTGTGTGTGTGTGTGTGTGTGTGTGTGTGTGTGTGTGTACGTGTGTGTGTGTGTGTATGTGTGTGTGTGTGTGTGTGTGTGTGTGTGTGTGTGTGTGTGTGTGTGTGTGTGTGTGTGTGTGTGTGTGTGTGTGTGTGTGTGTGTGAGAGAGAGAGAGAGAGAGAGTATATTTGCTTGTGTGTCTGTATGAGTGTGTGTTTGATGATGTGTATGTGTGTGTATGTGCATGTGCGTGTGTGAATGCGCGCGTGTGTATGAATGTGTATACGTCTAAGAAGATTAAAGAGGATCTTAAGAAACGTGAAGGAGAGTAGGGTAATACCTCTGACCCATCCCTCCCCCAGGGGGTCCCTCCCCTTCCCCCTGATCCCAGAAGGTCAGGACTTCTCAGCTTTCGGTCCTGGGGCACACTAACGCCACATACCAGATTTGGTTTATTATACAATATGTGATTAGATAACCCATTGACCTGTTGTGTCATTATTGAAAGGCTTGTCGCCTCCACCAGTAACCACCACTTAACCCGTTGTTATGCTCAGAAGCAAATCGGGACTGTCGAGTATTTTTCAAATATTATGAATGGATAATATACTGTGATATTCATTTTACTTCCGTTACTGTGTCTCATACGGTCGTGTTGAAGCCGGTGAATGAAGTCAACTTCACTCTGAAGATATCCTAATAAGACAAAAGGCTCGGTCTTAGCTTATTGTTTCCTTTGAGGTTTTTCTACATTCTTAGAATCACGTGTTCATGTGGTTTTTGCTACATACATACATACATACATACATACATATATATATATATATATATATATATATATATATATATATATATATATATATATGTATGTATGTATATAATATATGTGCATAAGTAACCTCTAGGAAAAGTAAACTAACGAAGCAGAGTGCTTTCATATAATTACATCTTCGGTACTGATACAAAAGAAGGAATTATGACAAAAATAATTCCTTCTTTGTATCTGCACTGAAGATGTAATTATACGAACTCACTCTGCTTCGTTAGTTTACTTTTCCTATTGGTTACTTACGCATTTGTGAACACACGCTCCTAGTGTTTTTATTGCATACATATATATATATATATATATATATATATATATATATATATATATATATATATATACAGTATATACATATATATATATATATATATATATACAGTATATACATATATATAT
>NC_134799.1:24831731-24836731 GCF_046742065.1 Oratosquilla oratoria
AGAGGCAAATTTGTGGTCGTTTGTGCGTTAGCATGACTAAGAGTCTGATCGTATGTGGCAGGGCAGAAATGAAAACAATATAAAAAAAGTGTAATATTTTGTGTGTGTGTGTGTGTGTGTGTGTGTGTGTGTGTGTGTGTGTGTGTGTGTGTGTGTGTGTGTGTGTGTGTGTGTGTGTATGCGTGCGTGCGTGCGTGCGTGTGTGTGTGTGTGTGTAGAAATATATATACTACAACAGATTTAGGTCAACAACGTTTAATTTTTTTTTTTTTTTTTGGTACTATTACACTCGGCAGTCCGAACATTTTGTGGCGGCTTCGGCCGCAATTAGATAGCCTATCATCTGGTCTGAGTGCCGCCTAACCTCACTCTTTAGTCCCTTCCTCACAATGATGTCTTCTGATATATCTGAATAAGATTCAGCCCTCAAGTAGAATAAACTTTACAAAATGCCTGAAAGGGTAATCGAATTAGTCTTGACTACAGTACCATCCCCTCATTTATATGAAAAGAATTATCTATCATTAAAGAGAAAAAAATAAGAAAAAAATAATATTCGTTATTGTATAGAAACTTTTAGCACTTTCACTGGGGGACCTCTCCTTCTCTGAATAACGTCGCCTAGCGTAAGCCAGTACATAATCTCCAAAGAACATCATTGAAGTTAAGGAGTCGAATGAACTCTTTCTACAACAGGTTTTGCCCTCAACCGAATAAGATCACCTGGTGGTCAACGAATGGAATAGACTTAGTAATTATGTAGTAAGCGCTGAAACTATCGGTTGTTTTAAGAAACGATTACAAAGGATTACAAAGGCGGAGCATGCCGACAGGAGACCTTTTGGTCCATAACTAGGTCGGATGTGAAAAAAATTATATAATGATAAATAGATGTATAAATAAATAAATAATAAAATAATATAAACAATAATAAATAAACCAATCCATATGTACATTTAAATAATAAACAAACAGGTAAATAGTAAATAATAATAAATTGACCTATAACTAATAATAAATGAGAATCAAGCAAATAATAATAAACAAACAGACAAATGATAACAAAAGTAAATAATATAAGATAAATGGCAGTCATTACAGCATCTTGCTTAGGTGTTTATCATCTAAATCAGTGGTTCTTAACCTTTTTTGGCAGCGACCCAAATTTTTGCACAAATCAAGCATCGCGACCCAAGCCTACATAGATATACATTGAAATTTCAAAACACTTCAAATAAATTTTCTGCTTTGAAGTTTTTATTTAATCATGGTCTGCTTAGAATCCTAAAACTAGGCATCATGTATTTTAATTATTACAGTATATAATTATAATATATTTGTAGTGGGAAAATAATTATTTTCTGCAAACCCTTAGCGACCCAATAAAATGGCTTGGCGACCCAAATTTGGGTCGCGACCCAGGGGTTAAGAACCACTGATCTAAATGATTCTTAAAGCTTCGAATCTTGAAGAATCGCGACATTCTCTGGTGTGCGGACAGTAGGTGATTTCCGAGCCTTTCTACGATCTTCTACGCTTCCATAGGCGTCAAAACGTCCAACACACTTGAAAAATTTGACTCTTGTCTGGGTAATGGTTGAAATCGAATCGACGCCTAACACACACACACACACACACACACACACACACACACACACACACACACACACACACACACACACACACACACACACACACACACACACACACACATGCATACAGACGCACACATGCATACAGACGCACACACACACATGCATACAGGCGCTCGCGCATACAGACGCACACACACACATGCATACAGGCGCTCGCGCATACACACGCACACACACAGAGCTGAAGAAACTCCCCGTCGACGTCAAAATTTTCAAAATGTTTCTTTAGTTCCAGAGACCCAAAGAGATGATCCTCCTCCCCCTTCCTCCTCCTCCTCCTCCTCCACCTCCTCCGGATGCAAAACGACGCCGAGGTCGACGGCGAACTCGATGCATTTCCTTCTGGCTTTCGTCAGGCGATTTTATTCAGCTGAGGGAAATATCCCGATCCTCCCGGATCAATGAAAGAGCTCCTGACGAAACTTCGATGTCCGCTGTAAGAATGACCTCTTTTTCTCAGGTCCGCGCGGACTTGGCAATGGTAATCTTCACGCAAAATATCCGCATTGAATACAGCCCGTTTTTCATGGGCTCTCGCGAACATGGCATGGTAATGGCAACGGTAATGGTAATGGCAACGGTAATGGTAATGGCAACGGTAATGGTAATGGCATGGTGTCTGGTATGGTAATGGTGTTCGCTGTCCTATCGCTCCTTCGGCCTTGGGATCTTGAAGAGAAAAGCAAAATATAACAAACATCTTTGACGGCGAGCGGTTCCTTCTAGTCCTTCTACGACTACGCAAGTCGTGGAGGGGCACTACCCCTCCAGCCTCGCCCCGGCGAAGTCCCCTTGCCTTGGCTTCGCCGGGTCTAAGGAACCCGCTCGGCTAGGGACGGGGGATGCCTACCTTACATACTCAGTATGGCATATTATCCCCTTCCTGTTGCTTCCTCGCGCCTGTTTCGCCGTGTCCGGAGGTCGTCGTTCCCGCGTCGTCGTCGTCGCAAAAGGTCTCGAAGGGGTGCCCGGTCTTCTCGGTCGAAGTAGCTTCTGCCGGGCACGATCGTCCTGAGGTCCGAGCAGAGAGGTCTACTTGGCTCGACCTCGGGCGGCGACGACGCAGATGAGGAGAATGCAAGAGCCACAATGCAGACACGCACACGCATAACATATGCACGACACACAGACACACACACACGACTCGATGGCGCAGTGGTAGCGATCGCGGCCGCCAGTACGGTGGTCCAAGTTCGAATCCCGCCCAGGGCTGAAATAGTTTCAGTATCGCTGTGCTGCGAGTCGTTACTCTAACTGTCGTGGGCGGGGATTTGGGGTGTATGCGTGTAAGGTCACAGCATTACCCATAGATCGGTCATATATGAGCTCTGAGCTCTCATCCGGGAGGGTAATAGTTGACGGTCACGACTCCAACACGTGATCCAAGACCATGGTGAATCACACGCGCGCGCACACACACACACACACACACACACACACACACACACACACACACACACACACACACACACACACACACACACACACACACACACACAACTTTATGGATGGGGATGACAGGTGGTAATGGATACGGAGCTGCCTAGTGTAGGCCTTATGGTCTCTTGCAATCTCCTTCATTCTTATGTTCTTATGTGTTAACCAAACCAAAATGTTTGGAGAACATAATGATAACGCATGGGTGTTGCATGCATCGTACATGGTCGCAAGTGCGTTCAATGTGGTTTCACATGTTCTCATTCGTAATTAAACCTCTAGAATAGAATTCTACCTGAAAAGCGTCTAGAGCTAACATTTAGATTAGTCCTTGTAGGATGAATAGCTTGTTATGGCTGAGCGGCCACAGCAGATGGCCAGAAAATGCGCAAATTAGCGCTGCGGTATTTCAAACAAATGCGTTCTGGCGGAAGAACAATGTGCGTATTCAAACATGCCCGTTGGACAGCTTACAGTATTCATATAATTACTAGGCTTCAAGGGTCCAGTGCTTTTTCTTCTCTGTTTATACAGGTTTTTTTTTTCAATTTGTTTTAACGTGGTTGTATTATCGTGAGAAAAGAACGTGTGATTCGGTTTAGTTTTTGTTTGCTGCCAATGTGCTTCTTTCTCACACGAAAACCCGCCGGTCAGTGGGCTTGCATTCGCAAAGCTTAGGATACGAGTCTTACACCTTAACCACCACGATGTAGCGTCATCGGATGTTTGCTGGTTTCGCAGTCGCTTACATGTGGGTTCGAATCCCACACTTCTCCCCGATTTCCAGCAGTGGCTGCTACCTGCCCCAACAGTCCAGAGGCAAAAGCAACGGGTTCGGCCGCGCAGCTACGCGCCTCCTCGCGTACACTCCTTACCCTCTTCCTTCTTCAACACGATGTCATTGCTTCTGGCACTTGCTCCTCCACTGTGGAGTTGTGCTAGAAAGGCGCCTGATTTGTGAAAGAACATTTAAGGGACTTCTAGTTCGAGGCCAAAGCCCATCATCATCACATGTAGATTTCCGAAGGTCTCGGATGGAGCAATTCCACTGGAACCTGGAATGCTGTCTCGTATTTGCACCCGGGGCTTTGTTCTAAACGATTTATTTAGATGTATAGGAGGTCGTTTTCGTGAATGTCGAAGGCTGGCTTTGTTTGGGCAAGAGGCCCTGGACGACACTGATCTGGGCGTTCACAATGCTTGAACGTCGGAAACCGGCCATCAGGATGAGTTACTGGTCTCGTCCATACCCAAGTCCAGCTAACGAGAGAGAGCCTCCACTGCGTACTCTGACGTCATCGGGAACGAATCCTCTACCATGGATGGATTTGACTTCTTCAGGAGCTGTTGAGGAAAGTCTTCCCCGTCTGTGTGCTATGTTAGCTTCTTCACTATGAGACGCCCTGCGCAGATTTTGTTGTGACTATGCCAGTCTGTTTTATTCAGCTGGAGGGAAGCCTTCTTACCAAGGCGTTTGTTAATTTTTTACCGAAGTGATGCCACGCGGCTGAATAAAATCGCCTGGCGTTAGACAGAGTGAAATGAAATGGCTGTTAGTATGGAAGGAGTTAATATATAGATCACATTTTCCTGATCCCACTCTCCTCATTCAACGCCCATTCCTTGTTCCTCTAACTATCCTTTACTTTTCCTTATCACCATGATTTAATTTTCAATTTCTTTCATTCACACCCAACTTTCCTCTCGGCGACTAGCATACTGGACCCGTGTCCTGGTGTCCGTGGGTTCCAGTCCCTCCCAGTCGTCTTTTATTTCTTCGAGAAAGTAGATCACCCTTGCATCTTCCACAGAACTTCTCCCCTGCGTTAGCTACAAGGTATGAGACATTAGTAAGGAGTTAGGAGATGAGTCCTAACATAAAGTAGGTAGGAAATCAGTGAAAACATT
>NC_134799.1:24849231-24851731 GCF_046742065.1 Oratosquilla oratoria
ACACACACACACACACACACACACACACACACACACACACACACACACACACACACACACACACACACACACACACACACACACGCAATGCATTTTTCAGTAACAGATGTTTTAAATTGCGGAGGTTGGAGGGAGAGAGTGAAGAGCAGTCGACTTCCATCATCACGATTGTCAAGACAGTTGGCAACAGTTTTCAAGTTAAAGGAAGTCAAATCAAGCATAATTTCCTGACCTGCCTGTGGTCTATGCAACTGATGTCTAAGGCACTGAGCACAGAGTCGTGGTTGGAGAGGTAGAATCCTGTTTACATAAAAAAAAAAAAAAAAAAAAAAAAAAAATCACTGTCTCCCAGGAAGGTCAACGGACAATTCATTTTTGCTTGTCTTCTCCTCAAGCCGGGACTCGAACCTGTGCACTCAGGCTTGCCTGTTCTGTTGACTTATGTGAGCCTTTCCTGTTTTCCATTCCTTTTATACTTCTTCCTTTGCTGTTGGTTCCAAAGATCCCTGCTCCTTTCGTCTTTCAGCATTCCTTCTCCCATCCCATCTACCCCCGGTTACTTTCGTACCCTCAGCTTTTTTGTTGCCTTCTCAACATCTCTCTATTTTCCTTCTTTAACATGATTCTCGTCTCAAACTTCATCTCTTATTTTTGTTATTTTTACTTCTTGCTCGGTTCTTATTTTCTGCTTCTCCGAATACTTCGTTTGTGTTGTCTTCTGTGAATACAATTCTTTCTTCTCGCGCTCATCTTCCTTTATTGTTTTCATTCTATTTACATGGCGCTTGAACACTACTCTCATAATCTAATCTTTTTTTTTTACCTTTTTTCTTTTGCGTCATCACCCTTCCTTCCTCTGAAGTTCGAATGGTCATATCTCCCTTTGTCTCATTTATTCTATTAACCTCAAACATGATTACCTCAGATGGCTTCGCTCCCACAAATTTGTCCTCAGACTCCTACTTTTTGACACTTTGCATTTGATTAACTCATCATTTCCCCCCTTTTTTCTCATTCAAACAAATACTTCATTTCCTTTTTCCACCATCTAGGTCTGTGATCAAACGCCGTTGCTGATGACCTCACATCCGGAGAGAGTAACAGTACTGCTCATAACCTTGTCCATTCGAATACTGAAGATACAAGGTAATAGAGAGACACTCCCCACTACCCTCTCCGTCGTGATCTGGCTGGATAAAAATCGAATGAGGAAAAAGCCTGAATTCTATTAGTTATATGTCAATTCTATTAGTTATATGTCAATTTATTATTATTTACTATTTACCTCTTTGTTTATTATTTAACTATACCTATGCATTTATTTGTGTATTATAATTGTTATTTACATTATTATAGTTTTTATTTATGAATTTATTATTATTATATTTTTTTCGCATCCGACCTATATATGGACCAAAAGGTCTCCTGTCGGCATGCTCCGCCTTTGTTATCCTTTTGGATATACAGTAGACAGAAACGAGGCAATGCAATGTAGTTTAGTTCGAAGCTTTAAGAATCGTTTAGATAAACACCTAAGCAAGATGCTGTAATGATTATATCATTTATTTTATATTATTTGTTTTTCTTTTGTTATCATTTGTCTGTTTGATACTCACTCATTATTAGTTATATGTCAATTTGTAATCCTTTGTGATATCTATCGGGCATTCCACTCCTCCTCAGAATAATCTCTTCATGTGTGGGACGGGAAACACGGAACTTCGAAAGTACCTTCACTGGGATTGTATCACTTCACTCGACCGATTTTGACTTATCTCTTATATCTCTTGAGAAAGACATCAGTCGAAACCAGTCGAGTGAAGTCTTACAATCCCAATAAAGGTATTTTCGTAGTCCCGTGTTTCCCTTCCCTCGTCTTCCCATACTTGCCTATGCACATTCTAAATAAAAAAAATCTCTTAATTCCTTCATTAGAAAAGAGGAAGGGGGTGGCACGGATATGAATGAAATACTGTAGCCCATAGACATCCAGAATAAAAAGAAGAACGTTTCTCGGAACGAAAAGTACGTCAGAAGTCAAAAGAGTCAGAGGTTAATCAAGTGACTCCTTGAAATCAAATCAAATCACGATGATATTTGTTGAGATTGAAATTAGATTAGAACACGACCTGTTGTATTTCTTCCTTAAGGAAATCTTGTCTGTCACTGACCTTTGATTGCAAGACGATGACCATTTACTCTTTCCAAAACCAAAGAAGATTGCACCATCAATTGTTATTGCAGATATACCAATTATTTTTCGATCTAGGCAGGGTTGAATCGATCTTACGTCTGATCTTCAGATGTGGTCCCATGATCAGTTGAATCGAACTTGGCAGAGATTTTCTTCACTAACGTTTCTGAAAAATTGGATTGTATATATTTTTTTCCGATTCGCTAAATTACATTTTTCTTCGACATTCATAATTCCTCTCTTATGGTTGTGTGCATTTTTGCCAAGTTAAGATGAACACTATGAGTCAGCATTCATTCACCCAAA
>NC_134799.1:24866731-24871731 GCF_046742065.1 Oratosquilla oratoria
TGGTCTCTGATTTTCTTTCCTGTTTAATTGCGATAACAGTGTCACTGCCGTTCATTTGAAAGGTGCACTTATCGTTCCATAGTTAGGCTTTATTTACTGTTGCCATGACTTTGTCTGTGTTGTTTTCCCTGTCGCATTATGCATGAAGGATCTCAACCCCGGTGCCTTACCCAAAGTGAACCCAGGAAATGATTCTGAATATTTTTTGAAAAAGGAATATATATATACAAACACACACACACACACACACACACACACACACACACACACACACGCACACACACACACACACACACACACACACACATATATGTATGTATATATATATATGTATATACATATATGTATATATATTTATGAATATATATATATATATATATATATATATATATATATTTACGTTTAAAAATATATATATATATATATATATATATATATATACATATATATATGTATATATATATATATATATATATATATATATATATATATACACACACATATATCAGTAGTGAAAAATATTCACCGGGCAGAGGGCTCAAGACCGCAAAACTTCTGATTCGAGCTGACCACTAACCACCCGACCGCAACGACCCCTGAACTTGTCTGACCGACACATGGATTAATGGGACTGAGGCCGTATGTGACTTTGTACGATTAGCATGGATGGAGAGAGCATTCCGGGTGGGTGTGCGGGTGATGGGTGGGAGGAAGCAACCAACTAGCCGTACGATTTATAAAGATTACGTGGGAGTACAAGTGAGGGAGGGGGAGACGGGGGGGTGGGGAATTTTGTCAGTATTAAACAGGAAGGCAGAGGGGGAGGGGGAGGAACGCATTTTGTACGATTTATGTTGATGAGCATGATGGAAAGGGACATGAAACCTGTGCAATGTATCCGCCGGAGTCCCAGACTGCGGACGTTTACATGCAAACTTTTCGTAGAAATTAAGTTCCTGTAGACATGGGTCGAATTCGCGAGCGTGAGGGTATAGGCCGAGGTACCCAACGCGTGCGACGGGGCAGCATTTGTAGGCAGAGTTCGCTCCAGCAAACTCGGGAGGAACAGCTTGAGGCACCTGGAGTCGTGTATGTGCAAAGATCCTCAGGTTCTCTGATCTGTCTTCAACCCTTTCCGTACCAAGCTATCTTTTTGCTGTTATTAATTTCCTTCGCACGCCAAAGCTAGAGGGGGTTTTAACCTGTCTAGATTATGTATACAATTTCCATTTTCACATTTCATCTCAGATTAATGCTCTTCGTATCTCATTTCCATATTCCTCTAAAGTGGAAATGTTTTCAGACCATATTTGCGAGATTTATTTTATTTATATACTTTTTTATATAAATTGTAAGGAAGCTGAAATGTTCACTCCTTCACTGAAAAGCCATGAGAAGCTTTCACTTCAAGACGAGTCTCAGGGATATATTAGCTAGCCTTGTGACCACAATCTTAGACTTGCATATTTTGTTCTGGCTAATAACAGACGACATTATTCAGTTGATGGCTGGGCATCGCACCCGAGAGTTAATTTTATTTATTTATTTATTTATTTATTTATCTATTTATTTATTTATTTATTCATTCATTTATTCATTTATTTATTTATTTATTTATTTATTTATTTATTTATTTATTTATTCATTCATTCATTCATTCATTCATTCATTCATTCATTCATTCATTCATTCATTCATTTATTTATTTATTTATTTATTTATTTATTTATTATTCATTCATTCATTCATTCATTCATTCATTCATTCATTCATTCATTCATTCATTCATTTATTTATTTATTTATTTATTTATTTATTTTTTCAAATTGAGCCTCTGTAAACCCAAAGGAAATGTATATCCCTAGGATACACGTGTTTATGTACTGATATTAATCGGGAAGTCTAGGATTGGTGTTGTCGCTGCAGGCAGCTGGGATATTAGTGCGTCGCGGCTGTTATTACGTCGGAGAGCATGATGAGGCAGCAGGTGCCGCCGCGGAAGAGTCGCGGATCCAGGTCGTCGTCCTCAGCCTTTTCAAGATTTTTAACCGCAGACCTCCTTCGCCTCCAGTTCCGCAGAAATGAGTGAAATAGTCACATGATAGACAGAATAAAAAAAAATGCCTTCATGTACGGAAGGGACTGATTAAATTATATTATAACCCTTAGGTTACTTGAAGGGGTGACTTGGAAGTGAATAGAATAGTTTAGTGACAGTCATAATCTTAGTTCGTCCACAATTGGAATATGCTGTTTTCGTATGGTCACCGAATCTCATTAAAGACATTGACAGATTGGGAAAAGTACAACGGCGAGCCACAAAACTGATTCCAAATATCAGAAATAAAATCATACGAAATCCGACTAAAATATGAATCTATTTTCCTTAAAAAAGCGTAGACTTAGGGGCGATTTGATACAGATTCTTAAGATCCTAAAGGGAATTGACAACATCAAAATTGACGAAATTTTCGCATTCAATGCGAATCAGATAAGAATTAATGGTCTCAAACTGTCAGGAAGTAGATTTGATTTAGAAGTGGGTAGAAACAACTTCGCCAACCGTGTTGTAAATGAATGGAGTAAACTTCCTGCATAGGCAGTGCAATGTAGTAAAGTTCGAAGTTTTAAAATTCATTTACACAAACGCCTAAGGAATATGCTGTAATGCATACAACTTATTTTATGCTATTAATTCATTTATTCATTTATCATTATGAGCGGACGGAGAGGGGAAGTCGCCGATTAAATGAAGCGGCCTTGCTGTGGATATGCTGTGTCCTGCTGCATTGCTTCTGATTCAGGGTAATAGGTGAGGGAGAGAGGGAGAAATGGTGATGAAATGGGTGGGAGTGAAATTATGTCTTTTGACTTTGGATTCCTCCCTTGGTATACGTATGTATTTTTTTATTTTTTTATTTATTTTTTTCTACCATTTATTTATTTATCATTTATTATGAATTATTATTATTATTTATATGTTTATTTATTATTGTTTGTTATTTATCTGTTTGTTTATTATTTATCATTATCTTTATTTATTTCATTTATTTATTAATTTTTTATCTTTATTTTATCTTTTCATATCCGACCTAGTTATGGACCAAATGGTCTCCTGTCGGCGTGCTTTTCCTTTGTAATCCTTTGTATAATGAGAGAAAAATTGTCATCCGGCACGGAAGGGGCAAATAGAAGCCGAGGGTAGAGGGGGGGGGGACGTTGGCCATGGAGAAGGATGAAATAGCACTGTCGTAAGAGAGAATATTAAGAAAAGGCGATTTTGATTAGTTGGTAACGGTTCACTTCACGGGGTGAATGTGTTCAAAGTGGTGCAACTCTAAGAAGTGATTTAGCCTGTGAATTCACGTCACCTACGAAGGCACACATCCTAAGGCACCGTGGTACATTGGGTCCTCGACTGCCTGTTGACCCTGCTCACAAAAACAGCTTCAGAAGATGTTCCTCCTGGTGTGAAAGGCCAAGGGAGGATCCTTAGGGGACGTGGCTATAGGACTCATGTGTTTGTAGGAGACGGTGGGTATGATTCCAGTGTCTCCGTGGGATTTTATCGGGACAGTACAGTAACAGTCTCGAGGTTAACCTATGATGGTGAACTCCTGGGACGGTTAAGCCCGTTTAAGGACGCCGGGATATTTTATTAAGGTGAGAGAACCTCCATCCTCCTATCCTCTCCCTTCCACGATAACTCGTTACGGCGGCGATGATTTTGCTAGCGGGCGACGTGGCTCTGCTTTATAACGCACAGCAAAACGTCTGATGCTTTTGTGGAACGGCTGTGCTGTGGACACGACGACTTCTTTTTCGAATATTCTTTTAGTGATATTCTAAACATTCATCTCTGATAAGTGGACAGAAATATTTACTTTATCTTCTATAGGTAGATTTTTTATCAACAAATCTATGCTCACATTGTGTTTTTTTTTTCTAATAAAAAAAGCCTTTCAGTAACAAATGATACAAAAGATTACGACGAAAAGTACTCGGGAAAAGGAAACGGTGGCTCTTTTTAACCAAATTAGTCCAAACACTTTTAAAATGCAGAAACATTTGCTGCAACGTTTACTGATTGTGGCCATTTAAACACGGGGTATTCGACAGCTTGCCACACGTTTTTCTTTCCTGCTGGACTCGCCATGATTTTATCTTCTTTCCACTTAAACACGACATTTAGGTGGTTTTCGTTTCATTCGGGCATCGCTGCTTGAGGGTTGGCGTGCGCGCGCGCACACACACACACACACACACACACACACACACACACACACACACACACACACACACACACACACACACACACACACACACACACACACACACACACACACACACACATACACACACACACACACACACACACACACACACACACACACACACACACACACACACACACACACACACACACACACACACACACACACACACACACACACACACACACACACACACACACACACACACACACACACACACACACACACACACACACACACACACACACACACACACACACACATATATATATATATATATATATATATGTGTGTGTGTGTGTGTGTGTGTGTGTGTGTGTGTGTTTGTATAGATATGTCCATATGTACATGATGCCGATGGTAATGAGTTAGAGAGTTTAGAAATTATGTATTGGATAGCACTCCTATTGTCATTACCTAGTCGTATATTCAGTGTAATTTGATCAAATTAGTCGATGATACACTTGTTTGTCATGTCGTTGATGAGAGATGATTCAATAAATTAATCTGCAGACTCAGGATCTCCCATTATAGGAAACTTACACCATTCAGAAGCCCGTCTCCTTATAAAAAAAAATGACCTGGTTAAGGGATCGAATGCCAGCCCACAGAGCAGCATTCTCAAAGGGTTTGAGGAAAAATGGAAGGTTTGTCTCTGTGTGACGTGTATCTGTTTCTGAGAACTGTGACTTTAGAAACAGGGCCATGGCAGTTGGCACTACTTTC
>NC_134799.1:24879231-24886731 GCF_046742065.1 Oratosquilla oratoria
TCCTCCACCTCCTCCTCCACCTTTTCCTCCTCCTCCTCCTCCTCCTCGTCCTCCTCCTCCTCCTCCTCCTTCTCCTCCTCCTCCTACTTCTTCTCCTCCTTCTTCTCCTCCTCCTCCTACTTCTTCTCCTCCTTCTCCTCCTCCGTCTCCTCCTTCTTCTCCTCCTACTCCTTCTCCTCCTTCTCCTCCTTCTCCTCCTCCTTCTCCTCCTCCTCCTTCTCCTCCTCCTCCTTCTCCTCCTCCTCCTTCTCCTCCTCCTTCTCCTCCTCCTCCTCCTCCTTCTCTTCCTTCTCTTCCATCTTCTACTCCCCCTCCTCGTCCTCCTCCTCCGGCCATAGACGGTCTCATTGCGGATAAGGGCGGTCCATTACTTGATGAAGGCTCTCGGTGGGTCGAGACCCCTCCTGTGTTAGAATTGATCCCTTCAGCTGCATTACAACTCCTGACGTCAGCCAGAATATAATCTATGAAGCACACTACCCCGTTAAAGGAAAAGGGGCGAGATGGAGAGCACAGCGTAAGGTGAGAGGAGAGGTAGGGTGATGTGGAAAGGTAAGCGGACGCAAGAGCAAAGGTATGAGAGTGAGTCAAGTGAGCCAAAAAAAGAGAAGATCGACGAGTGTAATTAACCCATTTATCCAATCACCGTTCTTCAGAGCTGAATAAAACTTTCTGCCGTTAGAGGCAGCGAATTCGTCCTACGAGGGTGTGGGATGGGGTCTCTCTCTCTCTCTCTCTCTCTCTCTCTCTCTCTCTCTCTCTCTCTCTCTCTCTCTCTCTCTCTCTCTCTCTCTCTCTCTCTCTCTCTCTCTCTCTCTGTCTCTCTCTCTCTCTCTCTCTCTCTCTCTCTCTCT
Organism: Oratosquilla oratoria; assembly: GCF_046742065.1. NCBI lineage: Eukaryota > Metazoa > Arthropoda > Malacostraca > Stomatopoda > Squillidae > Oratosquilla > Oratosquilla oratoria. The sequence goes on from NC_134799.1 coordinate 24,880,086, forward strand.
CTCTCTCTCTCTCTCTTTCTCTCTCTTGCTCTCTCTCTCTCTCTCTTGCTCTCTCTCTCTCTCTCTCTCTCTCTCTTACTCTCTCTCTCTCTCTCTCTCTTGCTCTCTCTCTCTCTCTCCCTCCCCATCTCTCTCTCTCTCTCTCTCTCTCTCTCTCTCTCTCTCTCTCTCTCTCTCTCTCTCTCTCTCTCTCTCTCTCTCTAAACTGAATAAAATCTTCAATTATTAGTCAGAATGGAACCCTAAAAAAAGGGATAAAATTGTTTTTACGGCGTTGTGGGAGAGAGGTTATGAAAAGGGGAGGAATGGGGAAGGGCAAGGGAATTTGAAGGGGGAAACGTAAGCGCATGCAGGCCCTGGGAACGACAAGGTAAGATGAAAAATAAGGATAAGGAGTTTTATTTGTGGGGAGGCCCCGCGGGCACCGTACGGGTCGGGCGGCAGGAGTCTTGCCTCTCTCATCCGTCCTCAGGAACGCTCATGATGGCCGCCAGGGAACGACAATGGGTCCACGGCCACTCTCTCAAAGATGCTCTTCGGGCTCAACCCAGACGAATTTATTGAGCCTTCGGAGCTCCTTACACGCACCGACTCAGGTCTGGTGCCGGCAGAGGCTATTTTGCTATTTCAGCAAGAATGATCATGTGGGGGTTTCGAGTGCCGTCAGTGGCAAGATTGGCTAAGTGGTAGACACTACGACCCATTGTTGGTTAATCCCTACTCCATGGAATTGAGAAGCTGATGCAAAAAATGAACAATCGATGGTAAATTTATTTTGCAACTAGTCATGTGGATGGGTTTTGGTATGATAGGATCCCATTTCGTCCAGTTACTCCTTTATCTGAATAAGATCGTCCGGTTTTATTCAGGGTGACGGGAGGCGAGCTGATGAGACTTGTTCGTAGCCTTTGTGCCTTTGGCTCGTTTCACACTTACGACTTTTCACCGTGCGCCGTCCACGACACGACGTCGTGCTCTCAGAACACGGGTGTCTATGAACGCTTTCACACGTGGTCGTGACGTATGAAAGTGCCTATAGACACCTAATGGTTATTTGAAAGCACGACGCAGTGCCGTGGATGGCGCACGGCGAAAAGTCGATACATGTGATATGATCCTTTGTGTTCCAAATCGTCCATTGAGCGTTTTAGTGAATGGAGTTACAACTTTTCCTTTGCTCCTTTTAAAACTCGTTTCTGTTATTAATCCTACAAAAGAAATAATTTCCCACGGGTTTTATAAAATCACCTGGCCTCGGCTAGATTAAGTACATAGGACGAAATGTATATTTTCTTAACATTATGTCTGAGCTGAATTGAGTTGTCTGGCATGTTCCCACAGCAGGTACTCATACGCACAGTCACAAGCGAGTGAAAGTGTTCAACTACCTAGATTTTTCATGATACCAAATTTAATTTCTTTGACAACTTTTGTTATCCATTCAAGAAAATTTCCTAACTGTAAGCTAAACACTACATAGGAAAATGTTTATCATATACTTGACAAAAAAAAAAAAAAAAAAAAAAAAAAAAAAAAAAAAAAAAAAAAAAAAAAAAAAAAAAAAAAAAAAAAAAAAAAAAAAAAAAAATATATATTGACGTTGTGAGAATTGTGGTGTGGGTCAAAACTTTTGCTCTAACTCGGCATTGGACGACAGCAATGCGAAGAAACCAATTAAGACTTAGACATTTCTACACCTTTGCATTTGCTCTTGGAATTCCTCTCTGACGGCGGCAGGGAGTGATGCCAGTTGTCATCTCATAATCATAGTCTTTGTCGTCATCTTAAGAAGAAATGATGCACCAGGAATGTAAGGGAGAAGTTCTATTCCGTTTGTAGTTCAACACATGTGTTGACTTTTTATTCAGACAAGAATCTGCTTTCATGTCTTATTAGGGTTATCGGTCTATATTGGTTTGCGTTTTCTTATCCAATGTATTGTTGGTGCAGCGTTAACTCTCTCTCAGTAATAACACTGGGGAACACTCATTTTGTTGCATTTAAAAAAAGACTTTTCTATAGTCAACTTGAGTGTGCTGATTTCAAATCTGAAGTCGGGTTTTGTCTGCAAGCTACAGATTTTATGCAATTTGACATTTTTATTTATTTTTAAATTTCGTTATTATAGGAAATTGCAATATCAGCCACAATTCTTTTGTTCACTTGAATCTTAAAACATTATGAAAGCCATTTTCTTTACATATATTAAGTCAAAATAAACAGAACATTAACAGAACATCTATCCAAAATTTAGATTAGCATCATTCAGAACATCACCACAGCTGATGGAAGCTTATCAATTTCTTTGTGTATTTTTTTTCAGGCAGGAATTTGCGTTTGTAACTTTTGCGTTTGTACATTTCATCTGGGCAATTTCGTTTAATGCTCCAGCAGTAGTCAGCCATCATACTTTTGTCCAGCGCCCTTGGTAGCGTTCTTCCATGATCTTTAGGTCTGTGGTGGAATCGTTTCTCCTTGTTCGTCACTCACAGCCCCCAGGTTGTCAGGGAACTGATCAAGGTGGCTGTTCAAAAAATGAAGCTTGATGCTCATGTTGCACCCGAGATCACGAGAAGCGAGGAGCATTCTGTTCACAAGTTCACTGTAGTTCTCCGCCTTATTGTTTCCAAGGAAGTTCTGAACGACTGCCACAAAGGATAACCATGCTGCCCTTTCTAAAGCGGTCCATCTTAGCAACTAACTGATCATCACGAATTAGGGTTCGAATCTGTGGGCCATCAAACACGCCTGGTTTGATCTTCTCAAATGATAACCCTGGTAAAGCTGTGATGATGTGTTGGAAACATTCACCTTCGGTTTCCAGTGCCTTGACAAATTGTTTCATCAAACCTAATTTGATGTGAAGAGGAGGAAAGATGATCTTATCTCTGTTTACATTTGGGTCTTGTATGATATTTGGCATGCCTGCTTCAAGGGTGTCACGAATAGGCCAGTCCTTCTGGACCCAATGTCTGGTCTCGTGCTCGGCTGTCCCACATACAGAGGGAAACATGGAAACTTGGTGAAACCTTTCTGTTGTCCAAGAAGAAAAGTTGACCATCTTTAAGTCTACACAAATTATCCAATTGTGCTCATGATACTTTAATAAGTCCATGACCATTCTCATATCATCATAGTCTTCCCGCAAATGCACTGAGTGACCGACAGGTACTGCTCCATAAACATTGCCATTATGTAAAAGAACACACTTTAGACTGCGTTTTGAACTGTCTAAGAAGAGTCTCCATTCAGCAGGACTATAGTAAGGTACACCCAGTTCTTTGAGAAGCCCTGGGATGTCATGGCAGTAAACAAACTGTCTGTCTTTTGAAAAGAAGGTCACAAAAAGCTGGTCACGCTTTCTGAAATATGATACTTTAACAGTGATCAACAAGATTTCTGCCTTGTAATCTTGATGCCAAAAGCTCTGCTGCTTTCTTTGAAAGACCTAAATCCCGCACTAAATCATTCAGTTCAGCCTGGGGAAGAGGCTTAGGGACGGGGAAAGGTTCAGTGTCTGAAGAACAGTCCTCCGATTGTGAACACTTTTCTGACAATTCACTGTCACAACTGTCTTACTGGCTTGTATCATGTCCAATGTCTTTATCGTCCAATGAAGGCAAGCCTTTGAAAACTGGAACAGGTACTTCTTCAGAGTGCGGAACAGGCCGAATAGCTGAGGGAATGTTCGGATACGTAATCTTTATGTCGGTTTTTTCTTCCCAACACCCGTTGTGTTTACCATGCAGAAATAACAGTCAGTTACATGGTTGGTGGGTTCGCGCCAAATCATTGGAACTCCAAAAGGCAGACCTTTGCGTTTTCCTTTGGTCCAGTCTCGAAGCATTTCCTCATAATTGTGGCACACAACATGAGGAGCCCATTGCTTGTCTTGATCACCAAGATGAACTTCAAAATATGCCTTGTAGGCACGCTTGACGAACGAGGATATGTTACGTCTCTGACGATTGAGTGTGTAGCATCCACATATGTAGCAGAAAGGCATCAGGCTTGGTTTCTGCAATGATGTCTCATTCTGGAAGCCATGTTTGAACTGAAACAAAAGAAAGAATGATCAAAATATTAGAAGCTATCTATATATATGGACGTTTAAAATGCTTATACATGTTTTACGCAAGTTCACATATGTACAATTTCATTAACCTCAAATTGCATACAAACTAGAGCTTGTAGAGAAAAACTAATTTCAGATTTGAAATCAGCGCCTAAAACTCTTTCAAAATCCGTTATAATATCCAATGCAACTCAAAGTTACTGAAAAAGTGTTCCCTGTGTAATCTTTTCCTTAGATTTAATTTCTGTCTTTTGAGAGGCGTAATGGGGCTTCGCCTGGTCCTGTTTTCCCACTCAAGGTAAAAATCTCCAAATTTCTTTCTTGCATAATTGATTCACTTCCTATGCAAGAAAGAAATCTGTGTTGTTGCATGAAAACGGCTTTGCAGGAAAAAAATAATATAATAACAGAGCTAATATATAAAGACGTGTATCAGACACTCAACATCGAAAGGTACATTGACATAGGTTCAGGTTTCTGTGTCCACGAAAAATCCACGTTCAAAAAGGGCCTTGTGTTCTATTCTGGAGTGACCGATCAATTTCGTTTTTTTTCTTTTCTGTTCTCACTATTCTAATGTGGACCTTGTCTCTCATGATCTCTTGGTTGACCACTATTTAGCCGAAAGATCTGCATGAACTTCAGAGCCCTTTAGTATGGAAGATATTGACTGAAGTGGATTTAACATTGTATTAACTAAAAGGTACTGCAGACGTGAATAGGTTAGCTTGGCGGGAGTAACATTAGAATATCAGTACCCTTCAGAAAACAAGGTGATTGGAGTAGGGTTAGGATGATACAAAGGTAAACAGAACAGTCTAGTGGCATTTGATATACAATATTATATATATATATATATATATATATATATATATATATATATATATATATATATATATACATATTTATGTATATATATATAAATTAGTGAATTTAGGGAGCAGGTTTTCATCGAGACATTTTCTATTGAATATTACAGCATACTCAGCGTTCGTGTATTAAGAAAAAGATTCCGAACGCTGAGTATGATGTGATATTTAATATATATATTTAAATATATATATATACATATATATATAAATATATATATATTATATATATATAATATATATATATATATATATATTATAATATATATAATATATATATATATATGAGTCTTTTCAAATTTTGTCGGGGTTGTGATGGTCCACTAGTTAGAGGGCTGTGTTCGGCCTCCTTTTCCTAAGGCACGAATTTTTCTCTGTGGACATTTATGTGGGGTATTAGGTCGCTCTTGCATTCTCTCCAGAAGCTTCCCCCGTGCATGACAGGTTATGCAAACTCTGGCGAGAATCCAATCGTGGGTGTTCGTATCGATAATGGACAAGACATCATTAATATGTAAAGGGGCAGTGCACCTTTTACAAGAACGGCTCTTGCGATAATGTCGCAGTCAAAGAGCGTAGTTACGATATATATATATATCTATATATATATATATATTTATATATATATATATATATATGTATATATATATATATATATATATATATATATATATATATATATATATATATATATATATCTATATATATCTCCCTCCTCTTCGTCTTTGACAGATGTCGTCCTAAGTTTCTGCCAAGTGAATGATGTGATCTAATGTGGTCTTTTTCTTTTATTTTTTCATTTTTTCCATTGAGAGAAAAACGTCCCGCCGGGACTTGTCACGTTTGACATAATTAGAACTTCAGAGATGACGGACGACTTCCTCGAAACGTGAGGGATTTCCATCCCCCCCCCCACCTAGCATGAATAAAATCATCCGCCGGCAGTAGCCAGAATAAAGTTTGCATGACGAAGTATATACTCGGAGGAGTTAGAGGAGATGGTCAATGAGTTTCTTGTAGCTGAACAAAATCGTTTGGAGCTTTCGTAAGTGTTAGTATTCCCATTTATTTTGTATATTTATTTATTCATTAATATATTAATTTATTAATTTATTTTTACGTTTTGATAAAACCTTCTAGCCTGGCCAAAAGAGCATATAGAAATTTCGTCCCCGCATTGAAGGCCTTATCAGACTCTCATGTCAACGTGAGACTTAATCAGCTCGTGCATAAGCTACGACCTCTTCGTCATCGGAATTTGTCTAATTAATTTGTCTCATCCGTTTCGGTGACAGATGCAGTAATGATACCAGAATTTATTATTTTTTTTTTTACGTATTACCATGTGTTTTATTAGCAAGTTCCAGAGTTATTTTAGGTACAGAGGAATTCTGTTCTTCAGTTGTTTGTTTGCAAACGATAAACAAACACTAAAATGTAGCGCAAAGAAGAGGTCACCTTTGAACTAGAATATTCGATACTTCTTCTTTTATCCGCCTTGGTTTCAATGAATCTTTCTATTCTCTCTTCAAGCGTTAGAATGTATATAGTTGTTTATAATTATTTAACCGTTTTAATAGGTAATACATTTCGCGTCACAAAAATATATGTATATTTTTTTTCCGAGCCAACACTGGACATAAACATTTTGTGCAATTCTGGAGAGTTTGGAACGAAAAAATTTGCTTTTCTTTTATGGAAG
>NC_134799.1:24894231-24896731 GCF_046742065.1 Oratosquilla oratoria
CACACACACACACACACACACACACACACACACACACACATATATATATATATATATATATATATATATATATGTGTGTGTGTGTGTGTGTGTGTGTATGTGTGTGTGTGTGTGTGTGTGTGTGTGTGTGTGTGTGTGTGTGTGTGTGTGTGTGCGTGTGTGTGTGCATGTGTGTATACATATATATATATATATATATATATACATATTCATATTCATATACATACATACATATATACATACATACATACATACATACATACATACATACATACATACATACATACATACATATACCAAGGCTTTTTCCCCCTTACAAGGGAGGTAGCCAAAAAGGAAAAGGCATAAAATCATTCCCACCCATTCCAATCCCTGAATACACTCCACACCCCTCCACCCTCCCTCTTACCTTAGCACCTCCTGGATGACGGGTCATCCCTGCACCTTGTCCACTGCCCTGGGTCAGAAGCAGTATCGCAAGACACAGCACATCCACAGCAAGGCCGCTTCATTAAATCGGCGACCCCCCCTCTCCGTCCCCCCATGCATAAAAGGAGAAGACGGGGAGAAATCCCTTCGGGCTGCGTCAAAATTTTGCTCACACATACTACCTCAACCCCCATTCCACCTCATGCATTACAACATCATCCATATACAAACATTCTCCATTCACCCCTGTCTTCTGTCCTTTCCCGTCCTTCCTCAACAGACATTCCCCTCTTCCCCAAAGCCCCCTTCACCCCATCCATCCACCTCATCCTAGGACGTCCCCTCATGTTCACTTCCTCCAATCTGCCTTCCATACCTCTTTTACTAGTCTTCACTCATTCTTTCCATGTGTCCAAACCATCCTAATACTCTTTCATCAACCCTATCTCCAAACTCCCTTTCCACCCCCGTTCTCCTCCTCACCTCGTCATTTCTTACTATCTAGCCTAGTAACCCCCATCATACTTCTCAGACACCTCATCTCAAACACATTCAAGCTCCTTCTCTCTTCCTCTCTTATGTTCCATGTTTCTGCCCCATACAATGCTGTTGGCACAATCACTCCTTCATACATTCTCCTCTTCGCATCCATTCCCAAAAGTCTATTCCTCATTACACTCTTCAATCCATCAAGGCATTTACTCGCTTCTCTCAATCTACATTCTACCTCCACTTTCACTCCACCTTTTCCTGCCACATTTGCACCCAAGTATCTAAAACTATCCACTTCCTCCAGTCGCTCTCCCTTAATGCTCACTTCCAGTCTACTGCCACCTTCACCCCTTGTACATCTCATCACCTTACTTTTACCCACATTTATCTTTAGCTTTCTTCTATCACATACTCTCCCAAACTCTGTCACCAACTTCCTCAGTCCCTCCTCCGATCCTGCCACAAGCGCAGTGTTGTCAGCAAACAACAGCTGGCTCACCTCCCAATTTTCTCCATTTTCTTTAACCATCTCCAATCCCTGACCCACTACCCTTGCATTTACCTCTCGCACTACCCCATCCATGTATAAGTTGAACAGCCAGGGTGACATAACGCATCCTTGACGAAGTCCCACCTTTACCTCGAACCACTCACTCTCTCCATTTCTAATCCTGACACAAGCTCTACTACTCTCATAAAACTCTTGACAGCTCCTAGAAGCTTTCCTCCTATCCCATATATCTGCATAACCTCCCACAGTGCCTTTCTGTCTACCCTATCGTAAGCCTTTTCCAGATCCATAAAAGCCCAAAAAACATCCTTCCCCTTTCCTATAGCTTTCTCACATATTTGTCTTACCACAAATATCTGATCTACACAACCTCTACCCGTCCTAAATCCACACTGTTCCTCACCAATTACTCCCTCTGTTCCTCTCCTAATCCTCTCAATCAAGATCATCCTACAAGCCTTCCCAACTACACTTAACAAGCTAATCCCTCTGAAACTACTACATTCACACTTGTCCCCTTTTCCCTTGTAGAGTGGAACCATACAGGCACTCCTCCAGTCCTCCGGCACTCTACTCTCTCCAGCAAACATTAAATAACCTCACCAGCCAGTCCACCATCACTGTACCTCCTTTTTTTTTTTTTTAGACATTCTTCATGGCATCCATCCAGACCAGGTGCCTTACCTGCTTTCATCATCTTAACAACTGCCTTCACTTCATCCTTCCTTATTTCTCCTCCATTTTCTTCACTCATCACGGTCATTTTCTTAGCATTTCCCACTGCAACTATCTTTCCCTCCCTATCCTCCTTCACATTTAGCAACTCCCTAAAATATTAAGCCCATCTTCCGCTTACTGCCTTCTCTTCCATTATCATCTCTCCATCTGCACCTTTTACCTTTTCTTCTCTACTTGATTCGCCTCCTCTTCCTCTCTTAATTTCTTTCCAAAACATCTTTTTATTACTTTCAAAATTTTCTGTCATACTCTTACCCCACTTCACATCTGCTCTCCTCTTTGCCTCCTTTACCTTTTGCTTTACTTCTCTTTTCTTTTCTTTGTACCTCT
>NC_134799.1:24904231-24909231 GCF_046742065.1 Oratosquilla oratoria
GCAGCAACTGACTCAGTGAGAAGTTCCTTACCTAGAACAAGTTTCAACAAGAATCTTGTTGAAACTTGTTGTGGGCTTATACCGTTACTTGTATACATGTGGCAAGTTTATATAACACTGCTCCTTATATTGATATGATAAAAATGTCCTTTAGCAATCAAATCGCATATCAGATAGCAATCCCACAATATTTGAAATCTATAAAAAATCTATTTAAATCAAATAAATCTGATTTAGATAAAAACAAATCTATTCTTTATATTTTTTAGAAATAAAAAAATCGCCAACCCTAGTGTCCACTAACCTCATACAATAATACCTGTTCAGTCCGGCTAAAATTGGCATTTCAAAGCATAACAGTGCCTTAAAAATAGTCTCTTATTTCACTATAAAAGTTTATATTAACTTATACTGCATTGAATAAGTCAATAGTTGATATATTTGTCCTATATACAATGTTAGGTTTCAAGTTTTGATGTATTTGTCCAATATAAAATGTTAGGTTACAAAGAAAGCAATGGCCTCCGCTAGCGGACCCAGGGATCTGGGTGAGCACGTCCTGTGTAATAGTAGTCCTTGATATATATATATGTATATATATATATATATATATATATGTATATATATATATATATATATATATATATACATATATATATATATATGGAAAGTAGACTACTTGGAAAAAGAAACTAACGAAGCAGAGCGCTTTCGTATATTACATCTTTAGTACTTCGTTAGTTTCTTTTTCCAAGTGGTCTACTTTGCATAAGTGAACACACGCACCCGTGTTCTTATTAGCATGTATATATATATATGTATATATATATATATATATATATATATATATATATATATATATATATATATATATATATATATATAGGTATATATGGATAAGTATTTTAGACAAATTATTTGGATGATGGAGAACATAAACACAGGGAAAGGCTCGGAACCCTAAACACTCTAACGTTTCGTTCGCGTAGAACTTCTTCAGAGAGTGTATGTAGAACTGCAATTGAAGTTTATGTACTAAATCTAATTATCTTTTCGGACACTTGGGAAAGGTCGTTTTTCTGGCGTGCTTTAGAATTAAAATACTAGTTTCTTTAGCTAAATTGATAAACCCTCCTCGATGATTCGATGAATTATTAGTTGAAATATATGCTGATTCAACAATTCTTCTAGTGAATTTATCAAAACCTTTATGTAGCACTTCAGCTTCTCTCCAGTTTGGTAAATGATCGAATTTTTCCGCATGAACTACTAAAGAATTAGATGTCCTATGTGCTTTTATGTCGTTTTTATGTTCATAAATTCTTTTTTCTAATCCTCTTGACGATTCGCCAAAATAAGCCATTGAGCAACTATTGCACGGGATAAGATAATTAGAAAAGATAATTAGATTTAGTACATAAACTTCAATTGCAGTTCTACATACACTCTCTGAAGAAGTTCTACGCGAACGAAACGTTAGAGTGTTTAGGGTTCCGAGCCTTCCCCTGTGTTTATGTTCTCCATCATCCAAATATATATATATATATATATATATATATATATATATATATATATATATATATATATATAAATATATATATATATATATATATATATATATATGTGTGTGTACATATATATATATATACATATATATACATATATATATATATCATATATATTTATACATGTATATATACATATATATATGTATATATATTATATATGTATATATATATATATATATATATATATATATATATATGTGTGTGTGTGTGTGTGTGTGTGTGTGTGTGTGTATGTATATATATTTGTACAACACTGAATGGGTCCCAGTGACTAGAGATACATTTATATCACCCACAGTGCTCTTTAAATCTAAGCCATCAACATCGGAAATACCGTGAAGGCGCATGCAGAAATTGAAACGTAGTACGCCCGAGGACTCGAACAAGGCCAGTACGTGACAAGTGCTAGCAGTGACTCGACCACTACACCATCAAGGGAGATATAAGTTGAGCGTTATTTTTCATACATATTTGTATGCTCGAGTTACGTTTGTGAATCATAAATCGTATGATTAATTATCAATGCTTATTTATATTATGGGTACTGGATGAGTTATCGATTGAACGCAGCGAATGGAGTTAGTCTCAGATGAATAAAATCGTTTGGCGGCAGCAAGATGGGGCCCAGAAGTCGTGAGATGTCCTGTTCAGTGCAACAGATCCTTATTCTGGGCCATGTCGTCAGGCAGTTTTAATGAGCTCGGGGTATTGAATGAATAATTTTCATTCCATTTTTGAGAGACTGTAGTGATATATCTACGGACCATGATCACGCAGTACTATTCTATATATTTCTATTTCATCTTTTTTTTTTTTTTTTTTTAACCACATCTTTAATGCGCTACCGTTCCCAAGGATAGACTCGCTGGTGATAGCCAAAAAGTACTAATACTTGTCATTTGTGTGGGCAGAACCATGACGACATTTTATCGAAATCTATCGATACCCCCCGTTTTGCTCCTGACCTGGATAAAATCGCTCACCATTAACCAGAATAAAAGTTGCGACGTTCTTCACCTTGGCCAAGGGCTTCCGAAGAGGTAATATACCACTAGGAAGCGACGCCGAACAGACGCCAGAGGAAATACCAGTCCCATGATAAGCAAAAATACGACAGAATGAAACAAACCCCGGGCCAAATGGAGAAGCAGAGAGAGAGAGAGAGAGAGAGAGAGAGAGAGAGAGAGAGAGAGAGAGAGAGAGAGAGAGAGAGAGAGAGAGAAAGAGAAGAAGGAAGAAAAAAATGCAGAAAGAAAGCTGGAGGAACGAGATGACAGGAAGAAAAATTGGGGAATAAAACGTGCGAGAGACGGCGGCGGCCATACTTGTCTTTCAGCGTAAACCCACGCCCATGTTTATGGGCCGAGTCAGGGCGGCTAGGCTGGCTGCCGGAGGTGGCGGGGAAGTGGGGAAGAGGAGGAGGGGGGGAGGCGACGGCAGTAGCGCTGGGGTGGGGAGGGGAGGAACCTGGGGACAGGAGGGTAACGGGAGGGATGGAGGGTGGGGGTGAGGCGCTCGATCAAATAAGTATCGAGATGGGAAAGTACCGATGGAATAGAGAAACGCCAGGTACTCTGAACCTAAACAAGTCGTCTGGTACTTAACCAAAGTAAAAACATTACAGTGGGCGACTTCTTCCACTTGGCCAATTAGGATCAAGATACAGTAGGTGCCTCTTGTTTCTGCTGAGTCCTTTGAAGAACCGTAAGAGGGAAAGGGTTGGTGGTTCTCATAGGTAGATCTAGTCGACGGCTATTTATTAACCGAAATATATATAACATGCAACGTCGCTCACGGGCCGGTTAATAGGGATATATTTTAACCCTTTTGGGGCGCGGGAGGAGATGGTTTCCCTCCCGAAATAAATAAGTTCGTCTGTCGTTAGACAGAACAGATATGTATAAAATAAAACGGTGAGACTTGCGTGTGGGTTGATGATCATTCGTAGGATTTGTTGCAATTAGTTAATTGATTAATTAGTTAATTAGTTAATCCAGTTATTCATTATCTCATTTGTCTATTCATTTGTCGATTGATTGATTGATTGGATGATCGATTGAGTTATTTATTTTTAATGACTAAGTGGATCTCAAATATATGAGTAAAGGGTAAAGATACGGGATCGAGAGGTCTTCAAGAAGAACTGACAAGGGATAGGCAGGAAAAGGGAGAGTTGCACGTTTTATTTGTAGGTAGAAAGTGAAGGAATGTTGGACACGGTTAGGAAAAGAGGCCGGGGTCAGGAACAGAGAGGAGTTTAGGGTCATTGGAAGAGTTGCAGGACGGGTAAACGTCTGAGCAAGAGGATTGGACAGAAATATAGGGGAAAAATAGTCTGACGCTTAATATCTGGATTTTGTTTTGCCGAGAGCTCGGCGATTTTATTCTTTTCAGAGTTGAACCCGGATCCGAACTAGGTCTAGATCGATGGAGCTCCTTCGCAGGCCAGGTCTGATCTTCAGCTGAATTGAGATCGTGTTCAGGCAGTGTCCGACCCTGAGGTGAATATCCCTTGAGGCATTTCCCGCAATACTATCAGTACAATGCGGCACAGTACTGAATGAGTTGAGAATTGTCGGCAGACACAGAAGAACGGAGACGTTGGGAGTCAGGCCAAGTTATGCTCTGAATGGAGCAATCTCGGGTTCTCGAAAGAAATTGGGGCCATCGGGTCGAGGTGCCTAAGAAAAGCTCATGGCGAAGAGGGCTGAAGGAAGACATAACACGACAAGTGATTTGCCAGAGGACAAAGACTGGTGGAGAGTGTAAGAGGGGTTGAGCGTACATCACAGAGACGAAGGGGTGAGAGTGGACATAAATCATGGCAGCAGAGAAAAAAAATTGTATACGGAGAACTAGAGGAAACACAGAAGAAAAAGAAAAAGAGAAAGATAATATGGGAGTTGAGGTGAATTGAGTAGATATAAAGGGTAAACCGACACCAAGGATCTAAGTTGGTGGTGGATATGAACAAATATTAACTATGTGCGCGCCCTCATCCACTTCCCTGTAGAAGCGGACGACACACAAATCCCACATACAAAGAATAGGGTCACAGTCCTCTACATTAAAGGCGCATCAGAGGTGACGGCCAGAGTACTCTAAGAGAAAGAGAGAGAGAGAGAAAGAGAAGAAGGAAGAAAAAAATGCAGAAAGAAAGCTGGAGGAACGATGGCAGGTGGCCGTAGTGCACAATCTTGGTTACTTGGATTGTGATGCAGAGTACACAGGAGGGACACAAAAGAAATTCGGAACCAGGATGAAAGAATACAAACGGGCAGTCAGACGCAAAGATACAGGAACCGCTCCGTACAAGCACGTCACAGACCATCAAAACATCATAGATTGGGATGGGGTGAAGATCATACCAAGAGCCATTTCCAAAAAAAGGAGACTATTCTCAGAGGCCTGGTCGACCAAGGAGGACTACAT
>NC_134799.1:24914231-24924231 GCF_046742065.1 Oratosquilla oratoria
AATCCGGTAGATGGAAGCACCCTCTGTCTAGCCTTGAAAGCAGAATACTGGAATTGGACCTTTACGTCCCTTTAACTGAGGGTATTTAATCGCGTGCTGTGGCGAGCGAGAGTCATGATGAGGTATACAAACTCCATGCTCAAGGGGCGTACTTGGCTGAGAGAGCCAGCCAATCACCGCGCCGGCTAGTGTTCTGCCTGTCTGCTCGGCCAATCACAGTGCCGGTCCGAGTCTCTCACGTCTCCCCGCCTTAGTACACACACGTGGTGAGTTAAAGGACTACAGTGAGCAATTTACGTGAGTTATGATTTAATAAATTTTGTTGTCATTGATTTTTCTATAAAATAACTAATGATAATTATTTACATTACAAGAACACTTATAAAATACGAACCAAGAAGAGTTTTAAGCTGATTCTTAGTTTTAATACACTTGTTGACTGTGCTAAAAATGAACAAAATCGGATGATAAACACTTACACATATAGAATTACCCCTGGATTTTAATTTTTTTTTCATTGAAGGAAAAACTCTTAAAAAAAAAAAAAAAACTACACCATGGAATTTGTCTCCTTGTAAGCTATCTTTTCATACCAAATATCTTTACGATTTTTTCTTCTTCATTGTGTAATTGTTGTTAGACTTTAAACACGTTTTTATCGAAATTTTGTTTTTGGCGCATACACCCCCTTGAGCACGGAGGTCCCCTATATATATATATATATATATATATATATATATATATATATATATATATATATATATATATATATATGTGTATATATATAGATGTATATATATATATATACATATATATGTATATATGTATATATAGATGTATATATATATAGATGTATATAAAATAGATGTATATATAGATGTGTATATATAGATGTATATATAGATGTATAGATGTATAGATGCATATATAGATGTATATATATATATGTATATATATAAATCTATATAGATATATATATATATATATATATACATATATATATATGTACATATATATATATATATATATATATATATATATATATACATACACATATATGACATATGAGGTGTGGCGGGGGAGATTTTGTACCCGCGAAGAAACACTGGGACAGGAAGTCATACGAGGTGTGGCGGGGGAGATGTTGTACCCGCGAAGAAACCATGGGACAGGAAGTCGATGTAGCTACCCACGGAGCGCTGACGGGTTCCCCGTAGGTTGCTGGTATGGTTTCCTCATTGATGGGAGGGAAACTTCAGGCTGTAGCTGGATATTGATGGAGGGTTGATCCAGACGAATAAAGATTGATTCTACCATCCCTAATCTCCTACTGTCTTGTTCTCGATACAGTATTGTTGTTTGCGTGTCCATGTGTATTACTGGTGTGACGGAGTATGGCCCATCCTGGAAATGTGCCGTCATCCTTTTTGACAAGGTGGTAGTGGTTGAACCTATATACCGTGAGTTCAGGCGACTGCAGTCACCAAAGTCGCAATGAAATTGGTATATAAGATTCACCTCTTGTAAAGGCCTTGTCTGTGGGAGGCAACTATTTTTCATGATGAGGCTTGATGCTCTTTTTGTTTTGTAAAAAAATGATGAGCTTCAGGATGGCGTTGGGGTCTGTAGGGATCACATGTGTGCTGATGATCTTTTTTTAAAGCCTTTTCTTCTTCTTTATATGCGGAAGACATGAAGTTCTTGTAGAAGAGGGAAATATGGCAAGGTTTTTCTGTTGTTGAGGGGGCTTGTGTCATGAAACTGCCTAGATGTCGCACATCTCCCCCGCCACACCTTTTATGACTTCCTGTCCCAGTGTTTCTTCGCGGGTACAAAATCTCCCCCGCCACACCTCATATGTCATTCTTGTTTATCATTATGTATATTGTAACTCCTGAAGATGACCTCTGATTGGGTCGAAAGACGTCTAGAGTAAACATCATGTACCTTGGAGATTCTATCAATACCCTGACCTCCAACCTCCGCTCTCTCATTAGAAATATCGAGAGTACTTCTTACAAGTTGAACAATGCTACTACTGCTGTAGACTTCAACAAAGCCTGTATTCAGAATGGCCTCCTTCCAAAATATATACATATATATATATATATATATATATACATACATACATAAGATAAAATGAAAATTACTTTCCGGAAACTTGTGACCACCTTCTCATAAATTCGACGAAGTTTCCACTGGGACACTGCGCGGCCGAAAAAAAAAAAAAAAAAAAAAAAAAAAAAAAAAAAAAAACGGAAACTTGTGTGTCACCTTAGAACCAACGGAACTTGGCTCCCCAAAGAAATCTGCTGTTTCAAGGAATGATCCTCCCCACCATTCTGCCTTGGTCGCCAAGGGAATACCCACAATTACCGAATATATTCTGGACACCCGCAGCAAAGGTATATAACGTACAGCAGAAACTACTACATGTACTGTTCTCATTCCCATCTTGTTTCAATCTAACAGAACAACTTTCATACAGTCTTTAGACTATTAGTGGTCTTTAGCTATAAATACCTAATTTCAAACTATAGATAGAGACATTCATCAAGAGAACTATCCAAGGAATCAAGTAACAGTTGCAGTGAAAAAAAAAAGAATATTTGAATGTTTTTTGTCGCAAAACCCTTGCAGACTCTCAGGATCTCTCAGCTGAAATGCCTCTAGTCAAGACTTTTATTTCGTGGTTTGCGGGGCAGATACCCGCTCGGACCTCGTCCGTTCATACATGATAGGAGGAGACTGTGGCCACGGCATGCCACTACAGTGACTATACCCGGAGAAAACTGATGCAGCACAGTGACGCACAAATCACCTTGGGTCCAAGGTGAGCGGTGGTAGGGGGCCACTAATCAGATTGGATGTCCTTCATAACCTTTGCACCGCGGCCAGGATTCGAACAGACGCGATTCGAATTCTCCATGCGGTTACCAGACGCGTGCGATACCACCGAGCCACGGCGGGTCCCAGGAGCCAAGACTATCTTTGTGACTCTCGATGATCGTTTCTTTATTTATTTATTTGTCTAATTATTGGTTAGCTTAGACTGTTGCAAAAGTCTCACTCTCTCACTTGGACTTGGGGCCAGCAATGGAGGAATTGATATTACTTAAGCGTCAAATGCTCCCAGACATTGATATATTCGTCAAGATCAGTTTCACAGATGTGAAAAACGCAGTTACAATTGAGACACTGTAAACACACTCACACATAAACACACACACACACACACACACACACACACACACACACACACACACACACACACACACACACACACACACACACACACACACACACACACACACACACACACACACACACACACGTATACATACATATATATATATATATATATATATATATATATATATATATATATATATATATATATATATATATATATATATATATATATATATATATATATATATACACGACTCATCTCCCATCTTCTTCCCCACTTTAGCATTAAAGTTCCCTATTACCAATGTGCACTTACTTTTTTCTTGATCCATTACCTAACTTAAATCATCATAGAAGGACTCAACTTCATCGTTTGAACTCTGTGAATTTAGTGCAAAACCCTGAATTATTTTCAGAGTTCTTTTACACAGCCTAATCACAATTCAAGTTACCCTATCTGATAAATTACTGAACTTGACTACGTTATTAGTAACCTCTCGGCTTATCAAAAATCCTACTCTACTAGATCTTTCTTTTTCCTTACCTCTATAGTAGAACAGGTGGTGACCATCTTGTAATTGTATCAACTTTTCTTCCGCTTTTCGAACTTCACTCAGTCCCACGATGTCCCATTTGATATTGTCTAGTTCTTCCATTAAACTCTCCAGCCTGTGGTCTTCTGAGAGGGTTCTTACGTTGTAAGTATAGATCTTAATTTTCTTCATACTATTTATTGTCCAAGATTTGGATCTGCTTGGACAGTGCTTACTCACATTCGGTGGCACACTGCCCGTAAACACACAAGATAATGCAGTTGAACCTTTAGGACACGATCATCTAACAGAAACGCCCGGTTTTCTTTTGGTTGTGAAATTAATTTTTGCTATGAAGGATTTTGGGCAGTAATCTCACCTCACCAGCCAACCAGTTTCTGGTAGGATATTTCTTTGGTGTCACCTTATTCAGTATATTCGGTGGATCCTTATATATCTATAGGCTGCCCAATGGTCCACGTCGTCATTATGACGGTACTCCATATATCTATGAGGAAATTCCCTTTTCGCCATCAGGGACGTGCCAGCTGCTCCTTGTCTCATCTTTCTTACAAAACCTGTTCGATATGGGTGACCCTGCAGAGATTTCCTTTCCATCAACATAGCTTTTGTAGTCATTAAGATTCCCAAGCCTCCATCACGTATATATATATACACACGCACACACACACATGTACATGAAACTTGCGTTCAACCCATCTCCACCATGATAGTACAATTGATAAGTATACAACGCGGGAAAGTATTTGTACAACTCTGAATAGGCCCCAGTGAACAGATTTACATTTATTAAACCACAATCCACTTCAATTCGAAGCCATCAACATCAAGAAACTCGAGGAGGCATACATGCAGAAATTGAAACGTGGTACAGCTTAGGACTCGAATCTGCGCTAGCACGTGATAAGTGATAGTGACTTATCCGATTGCGCCATCAAGAGAGACATAAATTGAGCGCAACTTTTCTCATATATTTGTATGTTCGAGTTACATGTACACAAAATTTTGTGTTCAACCTATCTCCACCATGATTGTACAATGGGTAAGTATACAACGCAGTAAAGTATTTGTACAACACTTCCCGCGTTGCATACTTATATTGTATGTCTAATTTATAGTTTATGGCAAATTAGATTCAAGCTTAGGAATTACAAAAGTAATACGTAATTGGAAATATGTATGTTCTTATGTATGTGTAATTATTCTCGAAGTTTCCGTGAGATTCGTATAATTTTTATTCCTGTTTACTTATTTAATTATCATTTCAATTCTTGTAATGTGAAAGTGGGACGAATGTGAAATAGGATATTTTTGTAAATATATCTAAAATTTTATATTATTTTGAGTATCCGTTGTTGTCTGTGTGAAAGTGAATAAATGGAACTAATTGAGCAAATGGTAACTAGGAATTTACGCGTGCCCAGAGAAAGGGACGTGCAGGCAGTCAGTTAGAGAGAGAGATAGAGCGTGTTGTACGTACATACCCAATAAAGCAGTAATCGTGTCCGTGACTTTCTTTGGTGCCTCATCTAATGGTGGCAGCGGTGGGTACTATCATGGTGAAGATGGGTTGAACGCAAATTTTCGTTTGCGTGTATGTAACTCGAGCATACAAATGTATAAGAAAACTTGCGCTCAACGTACATCTCTCTTGTAATCGGTTAAGTCACTATAATTTCTCACGTGCTAGCGCAGGTTCGAGTCCTTAGCTGTATCACGTTTAAATTCCTGCATGTATGCCTCCTCGAGTTTCTCGATGTTGATGGTTTAGAATTAAAGTGAATCGTGGTTGATAAATGTAAATCTGTTCCCTGGAACCCATTCAGTGTTGTACAAATACTTTCTCGCGTTGTATACTTACCAATTGTACTATCATGGTGGAGATGGGTTCAACACAAAATTTCATGTACGTGTATGTAACTCGAGCATGTACACACACACACACACACACACACACACACACACACACACACACACACACACACACACACACATATATATATATTTGAAAAATTTGGTATCCAGATAGTATTCAAAGATAATAATAACATTAAGAGTCTGTTAATTAAAAATTCTCCAAGAAGTAAAGAAGGATGTATTTATAATATACCATGTAAAAACTGTGATTCTATTTATATAGGCCAAACAGGCAAAGGCTTAGAAAAAAGAATAGGCCAACATAAATATAGTATTAGAACGGGGCAAGTGTCCAGTGGATTATTTGTCCACCAAAGGGATTATGGTCATAATATTGACTGGGGAAATTCTAAAATAATTACTTCTTGTAATAATATTATAGAAAGAAATATTATTGAATCTTGTTTTATAAAAAGAAATTTTGGAAATAACATGAACTTGAGTTTGGGTTTATTTAAATTGGACAATTTTATTATTGACAAAATTGTGTGTGATAAAATGTAACATGGGACCTCTCCGAGTATCCTTGTCTTCTTATGTATTTATTGTTTCTTTCTGTATTGCTTTTTTTGTACCTTTGAAAATGTCTAAATAGACGAAAACGTTCGGTATCTGTTTTTTCAATTTCCCGGTGGTTTCTGCAAAAATAGTTTATCACGTGTGTTTTGTGATTTCTTTGTATATATATATATATATATATATATATATATATATATATATATATGTGTGTGTGTGTGTGTGTGTGTGTGTGTGTGTGGTGAGCCATCCGATAGGTGTGTCATTGTGACAAGTGGAAATAAGCTCCACCGCAAGGACTCGAACCTTTGCATTGCAATTGCTTATTATGAAGCAAAGACGATAACTTTGAGCCACCCGGACCGTACAAAAGGAACGACCTTGACTACGAATTTAGATTGGATTTTTAGAGTAGATTTGAAGCTCTAAGAAATAACGAGGACACTATTGAGGGTATGAATTTAAGTTTAGTAAATATCATTAGAGAATAGGCAGAGAAAGTAGGAAGTACAAAAAGCAATAGAGAAAAGAAATCCTCCAAAGTTAAAATAAAGGACTATGCAGATTAAAAGCAGGAGGAACGAAACTAAAGAGTAGAACTGATGAATGTTATCAACATAATGCAGAGATAAGAGAGAGGAAAGAGAGGGCCGAGCAAAGACTAACTCTAGGGAGGCATCAAATATCTTTGAAAGATAGAAATGGAGAGTTTATTAAGGGATGAGACAAATAGGTAAAAAGAATAGAAGGGTTTTACGAATAGGTTACTAGTTATATACCGTAGTTGAATTAGTAAATTCATCTGTAAACGTTATTAGTATACTAAAAGTCACACGGAATAAGTGGTAGCCTATTAAGTTGGACTAGTAATTAGTTGAATGGTCGAAAACAGAAAATTGTTCTAAATGGCAAAACTTCTAGATGGAAAAATGTTACGAGTGGAGTTCCTCAGGGTTCCGTTCTTGGACCACTTCTATTCATAGTATATATAAATGATACAGACCACGAACTAAAATCTATTGTCTTCAAATTTGCTGATGATACAAAACTGTGTGGAATGGCAAATGATCACTTAAACCAATTAGATATTCAAGAAGATTTAGATAAACTACAGCAGTGGTCCGAAAAGTGGCTAATGGAATCTAACACAAGTAAATGCAATGTTATGCCCATAAGTAAAAATAACAGTAAGTACGATTACAAGTTATTTGGAAATTCGTTAACAAAAGTGGATAATGAAACGGATTTCGTCGTAATTATCAGTAACGATCTCAAATTATCCAAGCAGTGTATTTCAGCCTCTGAGAAAGCAAATAGGATTCTAGGACTGATTGCGCGATCTTTTGACTTCAAAAGTCCAGCTCTCATTAATAAGTTACATGAATCGTTAGTTCGTCCACATTTGGAATATGCTGTTTCCGTATGGTCACCGAATCTCATTAAAGGCATTGACAGATTGGAAAAAGTACAACGGTGAGCCACAAAACTGATTCCAAATATACAAAAATAAATCATACAAAAATCGTCTAAAACATACGAATATGTTTTCCCTAAGAAAGCGTAGACTTAGAGGTGACTTAATATAGGTCTTTACGATTCTAAAGGGAATTGACAACATCACAACATCAAAAGTGACAAAATTTTTACACTGAATGAGAATCCGGCAAGAAATAATGGTCTCAAACTGTCAGGGAATATATTTAATTTGGAAGTGGGTAGAAACAACTTCGCCGACCGTGTAGTTAATGAATGGAATAAACTTCCTGCAGAGGCAGTGCAATGTAGTTCAGTTCGAAGCTTTAAGATTTCTTTAGATAAACACTTATGTAAGATGCTGTATTGCCTGCCATTTATTTTATATTATTTGTTTGTTATCATTTGTCTGTTTATTATTATTTGCTTGATTTTCATTCATTATTATTATTTACCATTTTCCTGTTTGTTTATTATTCAACTATATTTATGCATTTATTCATTTTCTTTATTATTATTTATATTCTTATAATTTCTATTTGTTTATTTATCATTATTATAATTTTTTTCGTATCCGAATTAGTTATGGACCAAAAGGTCTCCTGTCGGCATGCTCTGCCTTTGTAATCCTGGGGAAGATAGGATATCGATGGATCTTCTGAAAGACGTAGGTAAAGAATTTCATTGCAAATTAGTTAATTTGTTCAGTATACTCGGTGTTTACGTTCCTCAATCATGGTGGAATGCTATAATGATTTTGCTACACATGAAAGGAGATCAGAAAGACTTTAGTAACTACCGACCAATGAGCTTGTTATCAAATTTACACAAGGAATTTTTCAAGATCCTTACCAATATAGTACGAGTAAGTAAAGTTTTAGATGGAAACTAACCAAGGGAACAGCCAGGCTTTAGAAGCGGATATTCGACTCCAGACCATTTGCAGATAACGAATGAAATAATTGAGAAAACGATAGATTTTGTAAATTACAAGGCCTTTGATTCGGTAGTAGAACACTAAACTTGCTACGCAAACACGGTGCAAACGAACACATTGTAAGTGTTCTAGAAAAAAAATTATACGAAAGGTGCCGCAGTAATTCGGCTATATAAAAAATCAGAAAAGAAAGAATTCGAGAAGGGAGTACGGAAGGTGATACAGATTCACCAAGACTATTTACAGCTAGCTTGAAAAAGATTTTCAGAAGGTTGAGTTGGGAAGGGAAAGATTTGAAGATTAATGGAAAATATTTTAATCACCTAAGATTTGCGGATGACTTTAAAGAGAAGAAGACTTGAAAGATGTGCTGAGGGATCTGAATAAGAAAAGTCGCAATGGATGTTTATAGATGAATAAGAGTAAAACCAAAGAAATGCTCAAAACGAAATCTCAAATTAAAGAGATTATTATAGTCGAAGTAGAGAGTATTGAAGAAGTTGAAGAGAATAATCATTTAGGCCAGACTAAAGCTCATGATAATAAGATGAGGTGTCATATTACACTTGGCTAGAAAATATTCGATAAACATAAGATAGGCCATAGTCTACGGATGGAAGACTTAGAAACTGAAGAAGGCGACGGAGACATTGCTAAGGAGTGTACAGGGTAGAAGGAAGAAATCATGACGCTGGAAAACAGAAAGAGGGGAAGCTGGGTGAGGGAGCAGCCTAGAGTGAAAAATATTGTGGTGGTGGTAAAAGAGAAGATGTGGAATTGGGGAAGTAAGTTAGTGGGAACGAATGATGGACGATGTGTGTTACTGAGTGGGCGCCGCGAAATGGGAAGTGTTCAAAAGGAACCAGACAGAAAGTGGAGAAATGAGATGGAGAAGTTTGCAGGAGTAACATAGCAAATGTTTACGCAGTCGTGCGAGTCATGGAATAGCATGCCAGAGGCCTTGTTAGGCAGGGAATAAAAATGGTTAATTAATTTATTTATATGTACACACACACACACACACACACACACACACACACACACACACACACACACACACACACACACACACACACACACACACACACACACACACACACACACACACACACACACACGCACACACACACGCACACACGCACACGCACACACGCACACGCACACGCATGCACGCACGGACGCACGCACGGACACACACACAAACACACACTAACACACACACACACTAACACACACGCACACACACACACACACACACACACACACACACACACACACACACACACACACACACACACACACACACACACACACACACACACACACACACACACACACACACACACACACACACACACACACACACACACATTGTCCCGGTCGAGTGATAGATACTAGGAAGGGAGAGATA
>NC_134799.1:24929231-24956731 GCF_046742065.1 Oratosquilla oratoria
GAAAGAGGAAAAGGAAGAAGGAGAAGTTGAAGGAGGAGGAGAAGGAGGAGGAGGAGTAAAAGAAGACGAAGAAGGAATGTGGTGAAGTAGAAGGAGGAGACGGGCACGACCTCGTGACCCCTGTGGTTGGTCCAGCTATGATCCTTCAGCTGAATGAAGTCGTCTGGTCTTGGCTTTTGCAAGGGGCTGCAGAGTCCAATGGATATTCTTATCCAGGAGAAGAACGAGGAGGAGGAGGAAGAGGAGGAGGAGGAGGAGGAGGAGGAGAGGGAAGAGAGGAATAGGAGGTGGTGGTGGTGGAGGAGGAGGATGTGGTGGTGGTGGAGGAGGAAGCAGAGGAGGAGGAGGAGGAGGAGGTGGTGATGGTGGTGGAGGAGGAGGTGGTGATGGTGGTGGAGGAGGAGGTGGTGATGGTGGTGGAGGAGGAGGTGGTGGTGATGGTGGTGGAGGAGGAGAAGGAGGAGGAGGAGGAGGAGGTGGAGAGGAGGAGGTGGGGAGGAGGAGGTGGGGAGGAGGAGGTGGGGAGGAGGAGGTGGGGAGGAGGAGGAGGTGGGGAGGAGGAGTAGGAGGTCGTCAACGACCTGTTCTCTGTACGAAGGGCCGATATTTAGGCTTGATTAAACCTATCTTTTGGGACTTTGATGGGGAGGATAGGTGCCTAATGGACCCTTTGGCAGCAATTAGAATCGGCAGCCGCTGTCCTTCATAAAGGACCAGATGGGGAACTCGTTGTACTCTTTCGGACGCATTAACCTGGCCCATGCTATGTTAGAATTGTGCAGATAAAACTCACATTGTTGATATCCTAATATAAAACTTACCCCTTATCGTAGAAAATATGATCGGAAATACAAAGGTCCGTATATTTCGACCACTATCTGTGTTCCTCTACAGCAGAAAAAGACCACAGATAGTGGTCGAGACATACGTAGCTCTGTATTCCGGATCTTATTTTTCTCCGATAGTGGGTTAAAAGTTTTATTTTATTGTTGTGCCACCACATTCCTTTACTCTATTATCTTAATGTATTTCTGTTAACAGTATTCCAGTAGTTGGGAGGCTCTCAGGAGTGAAGAGGGGACGAGGGAGAGAAGGGGTGGCTATACTAGTAAGTGAAGAGATAGGTAAGCGTGTAGTGGAGTGGAAGAAGGTTTCTTCAAGGTTGATGTGGATGAAGGTGAAGCTGGGAAGGGAGATGTGGGTTTTTGTAAGTGCGTATGGGCCTGGTAGTGAAAAGAGCGTAGAGGAAAGGGAGGCTTTTTGGGTAGATTTAAATGAGTGCATAGAGGGATTAGGGAGAAATGTCAATGTAGTTGTATTGGGAGACCTTAATGCTAGGGTAGGAAACGAACCAATAGACGGAGTGATTGGGAAGTATGGAGTTCCAGGTAAAAATCGTAGTGGAGAATTGATGGTGATGTGTCTTGAAAGAGAGTTGATGATAGCAAATACAGTGTTTAGGAAGAAAGTCAAGCATAAGTACACATGGGAGAGGGTGGTGGATGGAAGGGTGGCAGATAGAGCGTTAATGGACTATATAGTGGTGACCAGGAGTATGGCAGGAAGAGTTAAGGATGTACATGTTCTAAGGGGAGAGAGTGGGGTAATATCAGATCATTTTCTGATGGAAGGTAAATTGAGAGTGGAGAATAAGTGGAGAAAGAGGAAAAGGGTAGAAGGTAGGGGGGTACTTAGAATAAACTTCTTAAATGAGAAAGAAAAGGAGAAGGAGTATAAGAAGAAGCTGAGAGAGGAATGGGAGAGAGTGAAGGATAGAGTAGAACTAGGAGTGGAGGAGGAATGGGGATGGTTCAAGGAGGGAGTCATGAGGTGTGCAAAGATGGTGTGTGGAACAAGGAGGATGGGAGGAAATAGAAGGAAGGGTAGTGAGTGGTGGGATGAGGGAGCAAAGAAGGGTGTAGAAGAGAAGAAGCAGGCTTTCATACATTGGCTATAAATTAGGACGAGGGAATCGTATGAGTGGTACAAAGTAAAGAGAAAGGAAGTTAAGCATAGGATAAAGGAAGCAAAGGGGAGAGCAGATGTGAAATGGGGTAAGAGTATGACAGAAAATTTTGAAAGTAAGAAAAAGATGTTTTGGAAAAAAATAAAAGAGGAAGAGGAGGCGAATCAAGTAGAGAAGAAAAGGTAAAAGGAGCAGATGGAGAGATGATAATGGAAGAGAAGGCAGTAAGAGGAAGGTGGGCAGAGTATTTTAGGGAGTTGCTAAATGTGAAGGAGGATAGGGAGGGAAAGGTAGTTGCAGTGGGAAGCGCTAAGAAAATGAGAGTGATGAGTGAGGAAAATGGAGGAGAAATAGGGAAAGATGAATTGAAAGCAGCTGTTAAGATGATGAGAGCAGGCAAGGCACCTGGGTTGGATGGATGCCATGCAGAATGTCTGAAGAAAGGAGGTACAGTTATGGTGGACTGGCTGGTGAGGTTATTTAATGTTTGTTTAAGAGAGGGTAGAGTGCCGGAGGACTGGAGGAGTGCCTGTATAGTTCCGTTTACAAGGGAAAGGGGGACAAGTGTGACTGTAGTAGTTTCAGGGGGATCAGCTTGTTGAATGTAGTTGGGAAGGCCTATGGGAGGGTCTTGATTGAGAGGATTAGGAGAGGAACAGAGGGAGTAATTGGTGAGGAACAGTGTGGTTTTAGGACAGGTAGGGGTTGTGTAGATCAGATTTTTGTGGTAAGACAGATATGTGAGAGAGCTATAGGGAAAGGTAAGGATGTTTTTTTGGGCTTTTATGGATTTGGAAAAGGCTTACGATAGGGTAGACAAGAAGGCACTGTGGGAGGCACTGCAGATATATGGGATAGGAGGTAAGCTGTAAGAGCAGTCAAGAGTTTTTACGAGAGTAGTAGAGCTTGTGTTAGGATAAGAAATAGAGAGAGTGAATAGTTTGAGGTAAAGGTGGGACTTCGTCTGGGATGTGTTATGTCGCCCTGGCTGTTCAATCTTTACATGGATGGGGTGGTGGGAGAGGTGAATGCAAGGGTACTGGGTCAGGGGTTGGAGATGGTTAAAGAAAATAAATAAAAGTGGGAAATAAGCCAGTTGTTGTTTGCAGACGACACTGCACTTGTAGCAGGATCAGAGGAGGGATTGAGGAAATTAGTGACAGAGTTTGAGAAGGTGCGTGAAAGAAGGAAGCTGAAGATAAATGTGGGCAAAAGTAAGGTGATGAGATGTACAAGGGGAGAGAGTGGCTGGCTGGAAGTGAGTATTAAGGGAGAGAGATTGGAGAAAGTGGATAGTATTAGATACTTGGGTGCGAATGTGGCAGGAAAGGGAGGAGTGGGAGTGGAGGTAGAATGTAGATATAGAGTAAATGCCTTGGTGGATTGAAAAGTGTAATGAGAAATAGACATCTGGGAATGGATGCTAAGAGGAGGTTATATGAAGGAGTGATTGTGTCGACAGCACTGTACGGGGCAGAAACATGGAATATGAGAGAGGAAGAGAGAAGGAGTTTGAATGTATTTGAGATGAAATGTCTGAGAAGTACGATAGGGGTTACTAGGCTAGATAGAGTGAGAAATGAGGAGGTGAGGAGGAGAACAGGGGTGGAAAGGGAGTTGGGAGATAGGGTTGATGAAAGAGTATTGGGATGGTTTGGACACATGGAAAGAATGAATGAATAAAGACTAGTAAAAGAGGTGTGGAAGGCAGAGGTGGAAGGAGTGAATATGAGGGGGCGTCCTAGGATGAGATGGATGGGTGGGGTAAAAGGGGCATTACAGAAGAGAGGAATGTCTGTTGAGGAAGGACAGGAGAGGACAGAAGATAGGGGTGAATGGAGAAGGGTTGTGTATAGATGATGCTGTGATGCATGAGGGGGAGTGGGTGGGGGATAGGGGATGAGGAAGTATGTATGAGAAATGATTGACGCAGCCCGAAGGGATTTCTCCCCGTCTTCTCCTTTTCTGCATGAGGGGACGGAGAGGGGGGTTCGCCGAATTAATGAAGCGGCCTTGCTGTGGATGTGCTGTGTCTTGCGACATTGCTTCTGATCCAGGGCAGTGGACAAGATGCAGGGATGACCCGTCATTCAGGAGGTGCCAAGATGAGAGGGAGGGAGGAAGATGGAGGGGAGTGGAATATATAGGGGATGGAATGGGTGGGAGTGATTTCTATCCCTTTTTCTTTTTGGCTACCCCCCCCGTGTAAGAGGGAAAAAGCCTTTGGTATATGTATGTATGTATATACAAAATGGTGTCGAT
The DNA here is from genome assembly GCF_046742065.1 of Oratosquilla oratoria. Classification (NCBI taxonomy): domain Eukaryota; kingdom Metazoa; phylum Arthropoda; class Malacostraca; order Stomatopoda; family Squillidae; genus Oratosquilla; species Oratosquilla oratoria. The sequence goes on from NC_134799.1 coordinate 24,933,460, forward strand.
ACTACGACATAAGAAATATTTGCACAATTTTGATATATCACAGGTAACTGTGTCTTTTAGTAAAAGTAATAGGCAAGGAGCTTCGAAGTCACACCTTTTGCCCTATGAACTCAGGCCGCCAGGGCAAGTGACATTCACTGGGACCGAAACAAATCCTACTTGCTCACTGTGAGTACACAATCAGTAATTTGAAATTTTTATTTCTTGAAGGTGACGAGTCACCCGTGCAGCCTCTTCTCTTCTGGTGTATAAGAACATAAGAACATAAGAAATAAAGGAGACTGCAAAAGACCATAAGGCCTACACTAGGCAGCTCCGTATCCATCACCACCTGTCATCCCCATCCATAAAGTTGTCTAATCGTTTTTTAAAACAACTGATAGTTTCAGCGCTTACTACATGGTTACTAAGTTTATTCCATTCATCGACCACCCTATTAGTAAACCAATTCTTGCCTATTTCCTTCTTAAATCTAAATTTGTCCAGTTTGTACCCATTACTGCGAGTCCTGCCCTGTTGTTTTATTATGATGACCTTGTTTGCATCACCCTTGTTATAGCCTTTGATCCACTTGAACACTTCTATTAGATCACCCCGCACTCTGCGTCTTTCCAGAGAGTGTAAGTTTAGGTGCCTAAGCCTCTCTTCGTAAGGCAAATTTCCGAGTCCTTGTATCATTTTGGTCATTCTTCTCTGTACTGATTCTAATGAATTTACGTCCATTCTGTAGGACGGAGACCAAAACTGTACCGCATAGTCAAGGATGGGTCTAACTATCGCTAGGTAGAGTTTAATAATTACCTCTGCACTTCTATTCGTTACCGTCCTAGCAATGAAGCCTAATGCACTGTTAGCTTTATTTCTGGCGCTAATACACTGCTTCCTGGTTTTAAGGTCCGGACTCACCAGAACTCCCAAGTCCCTCTCGCACTCAGATTTTTCTAAAAACGTGTTATCTAAGTTGTATCTATTTTCGGGGTTGTGTAGCCCTACGTTTAACACGCTACACTTAGAGATATTGAAGTTCATTTGCCACTTCACCGACCATGTTAACAGCTTATTAAGGTCATCCTGCAGAATCTGGGCGTCGTCTCCTGACCTAATTAGGCGTCCTATTTTAGTGTCGTCCGCAAACTTACTAACATCACTATTTAACCCTTCGTCTAAGTCGTTTATATACATAATGAACAACAAGGGACCCAAAACCGAGCCCTGGGGGACCCCGCTAGCAACATTGCCCCACCTAGATTTTATTCCATTTATGGTGACCCGTTGCTTTCTGTTACTAATCCAAGCTCTAATCCATTCTAACACTTTTCCTCCTATGCCATGGGCTTTGATTTTATTTAGTAGTCTCTGGTGTGGCACTTTGTCGAACGCTTTGCTAAAGTCAAGGTAAATAACATCGTAATTTTCATTGTTGTCTGCCGCCTTATATACCTTAGTGTAAAAGGATAGAAGATTAGTCACACATGACTTACCCTTGGAGAAACCATGCTGTGAAACACGAATTAAATTATGCCCTTCAATGTGTTCTCTGAGTCTATTTACTATTATTGATTCAAGCATTTTTCCTATAACCGATGTCAAACTGATTGGCCTGTAGTTGCATATAGACGATCTATCTCCCTTCTTAAAAACAGGAACAACGTTTGCCTGCCTCCAAGCAGTTGGAACAGAACCAGTGTCTACCGATTTATTGAATATTTCAGTTAACTGGTCGCAGATTTCAAATTTACACTCTTTAAGCATTCTTGGAAAAATTTCGTCTGGACCCGGAGATTTTGTAGCTTTAAGTCTGTCAATCTGCTTGACTACTTCCTCTTTACTAATGCTGATATTAGTTAGACTACTTTCTTCATCCCCTCTGAAAATCGGATCGCAGTCAGGTACTTTATCTAACCTCTCATCAGTAAATACCGATAGAAAATAATTGTTAAACTCCTCACTCATTTTTTCTTCCGATTCAATCATGACATTTTCATTGTTTTTAATTGGTCCTATTCTTTCTTTATTTTTTGTTCTATAGAGGTGAAAGAAACCCTTTGGGTTGGATTTTGCTTGACTGGCAACCTTGATTTCATAATTACGTTTCGCTGAACGTGTATTCCTTTTAACCAGCTTTGCCATTTCGTTATATCTTGATCTAAGGTGTGATTCCCCGTTTTTCATTTTTACGTAAAGTCCTCTTTTCATTCCGATCTCATGTTTCAATCTGTCCGTCATCTATTTGGGAGTATTACTATTTTTCCGTATTGACTTTAGGGGGATAAATGTATTTTGTGCATTAATAATTAGATCAGTTAGATTGTTATACATGTCATTTAAATTACTGACCTGACTGCTGGGCCCTCGCCCCCAATTGACCTGCCCTGAGGTATGCGTAGTACCCTCTTTGACCCAGACCTGACCTAAGGTATGCTTCTTACCGTCCATGACCCACACCTGACTAGCCCCGCAACGAGAATCAAGAATGTCTGAAACGTCCGCCTGGCTTTTCGTATTCAATTTCAAATAGGTTTTTATATTGTCAAAGTTTGCTTTCCTGAAGTCTGGTACTTGAACGTTATTCGTACTTTTTATTTTTTCCCAAATAACATTAAATCTTATTTCTTGATGATCGCTAAAGCCTAGACTATCTCCCACTACTACGCTGCTAATTTGGTGCTCATTATTTGTTAGAATTAAGTCCAGGGTATTTTGTCCCCTCGTAGGATCGGTAATCATTTGTTTTAGGAAATTATCCTGCACTACATCTAGGAATTTCTTCGCTTCATGATCTCCTATTAAAGTTTCCCAGTCAATGTTTCTATAGTTAAAATCTCCCATGATTACAACGTTTTTGTACTGGGACGCTCTGTGAATTTCACGAATCAGGGAATCAGTCTGCTCAATGCTGAGGTTAGGAGGTCTATACAAGACGCCAATAATAGCTTTCTTATTCTTGCCTATAATCTCTACCCAAATAGATTCCGTACAGTCCTCTTCCTTAATCGAATTGTTGACAATACAGTTTAAAGTATTTTTAACGAAAAGTGCTACACCTCCCCCATTCCTGCCGACCCTATCCTTATGAAAAAACTTATATCCTTCTATTTCGATTTCCGGAAGAAAATGTTTATCAGCCATGTTGATCCAGGATTCAGTAATAGCTATAATATCGAAATTTTCTACGCATGCTTTACCTCGCAGCAAATCAATTTTGTTAATTATGCTCCTGCTATTTGTATAGTAAACTTTAAGTTTATCTTCCCTCCACCTGCTTTGGTGATTTTTTACACAGTCCTCTAAGTTGTTTCTATTGCCTAAACTATATTCCGATACTTCCCCCCCTACTCCCACATAATCTACCCGAAAAAAAACCTGTAGGATGCCTACTTCTCGCTCAAGGGATTCAGCAAGGAGCCGAAATCCTCTGGGAGACAAGTGCACTCCGTCCCTTGTGTATACCGGAAGTCGTCGGACTAATCTTATTCAAAGTCTTTCGGGGAAGGAAATTAACGAGCGAAGATAAGCCATATTTGTAACAAGAAAAACATTGTAATATTTTAAAGGGAGACTAATAGAATTAGAATTGAAAATATCATCACACTATATTCTGACCAGACGAAAAACAATGGCTCCAAGCCATTGGAACGTATGTTTAATCATCCGGTGTGTAGAAACGATTTTGTTAACTGCATATTCAGTGAATGGAATAAACCTTATGTAGAGGCAGCGGAGGCTCGAAGCTTTGATATTCAGTCGGATAAACACCTGAGCAATATGCTCTGTCAGAAAATTGGTTCTTTTTATTTGTAATTCTCTTTGCCTTTTTTATTTTTTCTATCTTCGGCAGCCGACCTCGTTCTGGATTTAAAGTTCTGTCGGTCTGCTTTGCCTTTCTAATCCACTTGAAAATTTCTTGCTGTTTACAACCCTACAGCGACCTTTTACCCAAGTTCAATGTCATTCCGAGGGTGGTAAGGCCAAGTCACTGCAACTTTGAGTGTGTTTCTTTGTGTCGAATATTTACAATATGAATAAGACTATGAGGACATTAAGGAATAATGCACGTCGTCAGTTTGCGATCCCGAGGCACGCCGCTCATAGCTCCCAAGAAGATATGGGCGACAGTAATACTTATACGTTGGGGCATCTTTACCTTAATGACCTGTTCAGTTCGGGGCCGTTTTGTTAAAAGCCGGAGCACAACTTCAATGATATTGTCTGTCGTTTGTTACACTGTAATCTATACAGTGCGCCAACGTCTTGATAGGGGAGGTACTCCATGATCATGTTGTGCTCTGTTCTGATCCTTTGGTAACATTCCCTTCCTTTCTCCTTGACAGCAGTCTCCTATTCTTTTCTTATTGTCATTCCTCTAACTATTTTGTATTTTCTACACATTTCATGCCATTGAAATGTCTTCTTTTCCACCATATCGTCCCCAGCCTCTCTTCCTTTTTTGTTGCCTTCCCTTCCTGTTCTTTCGTTCTTCTACCTTCAGCTTTGGTATGCGTTAATATTGAGCTATGGCAGAGCAAAATCAAATAAAATGTGGAAAAAAAAATCTGTAAGGAAAAAAGGCCTTTCTCAATTTTAAAACAATTATTATTCGCTCCCAGACATACACATTTTTTGTTTAGGAAAATATTGATTTATATTCTTTTTTTTTGGGGGGGGAGTGGGGAAGGGGCTGCCAGGAGCCTCGGTGAATGTCGGATAATAAAAGTTATTTAAAAGTTATTGAGTTATCTTCCCCCCAGTTGGTTAACACGCTCCGTGTGGGCTGACATGTTAACTGACATATTAACATGTTCAACACGGCAACACACTTTGTAGGATTTTGTTCTGACCGGTACATACCAAGCGGTTTCATCCATTCGAGGCGGGGACTCGGGAATGAAAGAAGGTCTCGATTGTCGGAGACCCCTCTGTCTTCAGCTGTACGGGTCCTCCTGGCAAACATTTCTCGCCGACCCACGGAGTGTGTAATTGTCAAACCTGTCACTTTTGACGTTTTCAGACATAACACTGCCGTCAGCACAGTCTTTTCCGCACCTTGCTCCCCTTGCCCCGTTCCTCGCCCGCCTGCTCCACCCCACCCCGCACACACACACCGCCACCACAGTCCCCCGTCCCACCCGTCGCGCTCAAGAGGCAGCCACCTCACCCTGGGCGGTCGAGTAAGTTTTTCCTTAATGTTTACAAGGCAGGCATGTAAACACACAAAATCGTCATCGTGCCCACGCAGTGGCACCCCAGCAGTGGCAGTGTCAGCAGCAGCAGAAAAAAACAAACAAAGATCATTCTCGTCCTTCTAGAAGCTTCCTGTCCCTCGGTAGAAAGGTGACGTGATTCGTGTGGCCACTGGCACTCTCTCAGGGCCACGCCATTGGCACCAAGGAATTACTATCTGCAACCCCACTACCTCCCTTCTTTCCTTCCATCACTCATCAGTGTCTACATCAACTCCTCTTCCTCTTCCTCTTCCTCTCCCCTCCTCTTCCTGCTTTTCCTACTCCTCTTTTCTTTCTCATCGTGCATTTCCTCCTCTTGGTCCCCTTCTCCTCCTCTTCTTGCTATTTCTCCTCCTGTTCCTTATCTCACTTCTTTTCCTCTTCCCTCTTCTTTCAGTCCTCCTGTGTTCCTTATCTACCTCCACCTCTTCCTTATTATTTTTTTCTCTTCCTCACCTTATTCTTCTTCCTCTTTTTCCCCCTACTACCTTTCTTCGTACTTTCCTTAATTTCCTTCCATTCTCCTGCTTCTTCTCCGCCTCCTCTTTCTCCTACTTTTCCACCGCGTCCTTCTTCCCCGCTTCCTTCTCCTCCTCCTCCTATTTTCATATACCACAACAATTGGCTGTAAAATGGAAGTGAAAAAGAGGGTAATGAGCTTATGCCAGGAAGCGCGTGGCTACGACCAAAGCTTGGACTGTTGAGGCAGGTAACAGTTACTGCTGAGTGGAGCGCGGGATCTGAACCTCCAACTAAGCGAGTGCGAGCCCAGCATACTACAGATTATGCCACAGCTGTAAAATAACGAGGTAAATATTCATATTCGCGTTCCCTCTGCCACATAAAGGAATGTAAAGCTATTTTGGGACTTTGAGGAGGAGGTTCTTACGCAAAGAAGCCTAGTTGGAACGATGGGAATAATCATCATTAGCGTCTTGGTGACATAGGAGGTGAGCCCCAGAAGCAAAAAGTTTTGGGAAGAGAGCTGTAGAAGGAGATAGTTTGGTGCAGCAAGTTCTCAAAGTTCTACGAATAGATTTAGACTGTGGCCGCAAGGTGTCGGGGGAGGTAACCCAAAGACGTCTGGATTCGCCACGAACTACAGAATGTACTGATAAGAAGAAAACGGACGCCATTGTCTTCGGGTTCTTCAAGAGAGGTTTTCAACCTTCAGGAGCGGTGGGTTTGATCAAATAAATGAAACTATCTTGTGGGGAAAAAGGAGGATGATCATGCCAATAGGCTAAAGGGTTAAACTAGCATGTGGCTTTCTCTGATGTATTTGGAAGCAGGGTAACAATAAACAAAAGGAAAACATTGTTATGAACCAGCCCGGGAAGCAAACATACAGAAAAGAAAAGAAAACAAGATGGACGAGCTAAGATCTAGATACCTGATATGCGGAAACACATATTTACCCTTTTACTTTTGAATGGGTTTACGTTAGTTGAATAGAATTGCATGGAGACAGGTAGAATTGATTACTAAACTCATAGGGTGAAATGGTTAATCGAGCTGCGTTTAATCTTCCTTTGTAGCGAAAGAAGTTTCCCTCAGTTGAATGAAATTGTTTTTTGGTAATTAGAATAAACCACTAAATTCGTACAATGGAGCAAAAATATTAAATCTACCACGTCTGTGATCTTGTAGACATGGGACAGGAACGTCTGTTTCAGGACAAAGATACCAGAAGAAGCCAAGGAACCACAGACCAGGTGAAGTAGGGGCTCAGAGTCAAAACATGAGTCGAAGACTGGAGGAGAAAACGAGTCGCCGAAGAAATGGAGTTCGGAGGAACAAGGAGCTGAGATCGATCTCCCGAGGGGACTTCGAAGAAATGGACACGGCCGTTTAGATAATGCCTTTTTGGAAGAAAACACGTGGCCGACCACGGTGGTCAAGAGGGAGGAAGGAGCGAGTGAGTGAGGGAAGGAGGAAAGGAGGAAGGAAAGGAGTGAAGGAGTTCAAGAACGTAAGCAGAAAGGGCTCAATGACCTCCAGTAGAGTCGAGAAGGAGAGAAGGAGGGAGAGACAGAGAGAGACAGGGGGCTTTGGAAGCGAAATAAGGCAAACCAGATTCCCACCAGTGTACATTAGATTAAATAGATTGTTTTTCTATTTCTTCTTCTTTCTTCTTCTGTTTCTTCTTCTTCTTCTTCTTCTTCTTCCACTTCTTCCTCTTTATGCTCTTAATATACTTAATCGTTTTTCTCTTCATCTTCCTCTTATTTTATAGCGTTCTCACATTGCGACGAGAGTCGGGTACCCGTTCCTGTGAGGAATGTGCGCATTATGTGTCCTTAGCCTGCGGCTCTCTTCTGTCGCTTTCCCCCCTGCAAGCTTTAGCAAGAAATGTCCCCACCTTGGTGCCCAAGAGCAGACGCCGGAGTAGAATGCTGCCCGGGGCTGAGAGGGAATCAACAGCGACGAGTCAGTTCCTTGTACAAGTGAAAATTCTTGCTTCGTTAGTTTACTTTTCCTAGTGGTTACTTATGCATATATATATATGTGTGTGTGTGTATGTATATATCAAACTAAAATAATCCACCATGAGGACGACTTCAGAACGCTTCAAATTACTGAAGCCGTTTCCATCACTTGTCAACGTCCTTCCATCAACGTACAGCAGAGCACAGACTTCATTTTGTCATCCGCACTCCCACATGAGAGACATACTCCACTACAAAACACCATTGACCCAACAATCTACCATTCAACCAATCAGGATTCGTGATGAATCACTAGGTCTTCCGCCAGAGCGCTCCGAGGTCCCGAACAGATATCGGATTCACACGGCCTACCTGCTAGCCAATGAGCATCGTGATTGGTCGGAATTTCTCTTCACGGTAAGACTGGACTTACGTGTAACCACTTATTATAGGATGAACAACTGTTAAAGTTGGACGTCAAGCTTTTCATTGACTAGTGTAACCCTACCTTAACCCTACCTTAACCCTACCTACATTAATGTAGTTTTTAACAATAAGAACACTGTAAGACAATTGCTCATAAATAATTCTGTTAATAGTGATAAAGGGTGTGTGTACAAAATACCTTGTAAATCATGTAATCAGTTTTATGTTGGTCAGACTGCTAAAACACTCAAAACACGAATCAATCAACACAAGAAATACGTTAGAGAGGGAAACCAATCTAGCGGCAAATTCAACCGCATGAACCATTTTAATCACCCAGTTGACTGGGATAACGCTAAAGTCATCACATACAACAACAACACAACAGAAAGTAATTTAATTGAATGCAGTTTCATCAAATCTAGTAAGGGAATAAATTTTAATCTCCATCAAGGTTTGTACAAATTAGATAGTTATATTTCTCATGAAATTTCAAAATCATTTAAATTGTAATATAAATTATGAGCAGTTGACCCATACTTGTTGGTCACCAGGACGGTTCAAACGTCACTTGTATTTATTCCACTACCTCTCCGAATGCCCTCTTCACCATGTCTCACTCAGTCATATATTCTGTACCTTGTTTCTTCATTTTATAATTCCTTCTTTGTATCTGTACTGAAGATGTAATTATACGAGAGCGCTCTGCTTCGTTAGTTTACTTCTCCTAGTGGTTACTTACCAATATATATACATACATATAAACATATATATATATACACATATATATATATGTATATATTTATATATATAGATATATATATATATACATATGTATATACATATATACATATACAATATATATATATATACAATATATACATATATATATATATGTGAAGACATCCTGACAGGTTGTAAGAGGAGTAGAGGGAAACACACAAGTAGAACAGGATTTTATTCCTTGACTAGTTTCGCACAGTGATGGTTCTTCAGATAGAAGCATCACTGTGCGAAACTAGTCAAGGAATAAACTCCTGTTCTACGTGTGTGTTTCCCTCTACTCCTCTTCCATATATATATATATATATATATATATATATATATATACATATATATGTATATATACATATGTATATATATGTAGGTATGTATGTGTGTGTGTGTGTAATAAAACCACTTGGAAAATATAATGAAAGGTGACCGAACGTTTTCGTCTATTTAAGACATTTTCAAAAGTACAGAGTAAGGAAACAGTGACAGTATATATACAAAAGATACACACTAGGGGGGAATTAGGATAGGTCCATGGTGCCCTCACTCTCTCATCACTGCCGGACGTTTGAGCCGGCTACTGTCAACAATTTTGTATGATATAAAGTTATCTAATTTATACATTCCCATACTCATATTCATGTTGTTCTCAAATGAAGCTTTTATATAACATGATTCTATGATATTCCTCTCCTTAATGTCCTTACTTAAGACAATTTTCTTTGTGTTATCCCAATCAATGCAATGATTAAAATCCCTTAAACGCAAAAACAACCCACTTGAAACTTGCCCTGTTCTGATGTTATATTCATGTTGGTTTATTCTCAATTTTAAATCCTTGCCTGTTTGTCCAATATAATTAAAGTTACAATTTTTGCAAGGGATACTATAAACACAGCCTTCATTACAAGCAGGTGAATTTTTAATCAACCTGTTTTTAACAGTGTTGTTATTTTTAAAGACAACTTGGACACCAAATCTATTAAAAGTACGAGTTAAACTAACAAAATTTTGATGAAAAGGGAGGGTTGAAATATTCTTAAAACTGAATTGCTCATTATGGGTAAGACTATAAAAAAAATTCTTTGCTGTGTTTTGAGCTACGTCAATTAGGTGACAGAATATGTGGGAGAAAGAGAGTTGACTGTTGAGGACATGGAAGAGGACATGGTAAAGAAATGGAAATAGAAGATAGGATAGCGTAATAGCTGGTGGTAACATTGGAGGAAGAAGAATAGAGAGTGGAAGATGATGAGGGGGAGTAAAGGAGAGAGGAATCATCGGCCTTGTCTTGATCTTTCCAGAACTCCCAAATGCCCCTTTGCCGGGCTACGTTACAACAGATATTGCTATACTGCATGTCTTGCGTCCTTGCACAATTCGATTAGATAAGCAACATCTGGTTATCCCTTGAACACAGTGGCACGATTTATAGATTTTTTTCTGGCTAAGACCATACGTGTTCATACAACCATGGGATGGACACGGACTGAAAAGCGGTCTCCTTTTTCATCAAGAACAGCGTCTTCAGTCCAATGTCTATTCACTTGACGATTAGAATAATTTGGAGTCACGTTTACGGGCTTAAGTCACACTGTTGCCGACAATTCTCCATCGCATTTAGTCAGACGTTGTTACTTCTTTTACGAGGCCCTCGCCCGAAGAGCTGTTTTCAGCCGTTTACCGACGCCCACCCCTCTGACGTTGTCACGGGAATGGAGCGTGGATGGTGGGGAATAACGGGCTGATGATGGAGATGATGGTGATGGATGGGCTGAGTCAATCGCCCCCATTCGGCTGCCCGCCCGTACAAATGGAGGCGAGGAGGAGGAGGAGGAGGAGGAGGAGGAGGAGGAGGAGAAAGAGAAAGCGAGGAGGGCTGCCCGGCCCTCCTTGTTATACACGTCGTCCTCGTTGGACCTACTTGGTCCACTTTGTTGTGCTCCTTAGTTGTGTTGTTGCTCTTCTTCTCGTTGCGACCGTTGTCCCCCATCTGTCCCTTTTCTCCCGCTCACCCGTTGTCGTGGATCATTTTATCTTGTCATAGATGCCTTGTCTCTGTTGTCCTTATCTTTTCGTTACCGACACCTTTCTTGATATGTGTCATATTCTTTGCCTTTGCTGTCCTAGTTGTCTTTCTTTTGACTGTCAGCGTTCATGTCCGTGGCCCAAGTTACCGTGTGTCACACTTGTTTGTCGTCTCTGCTCCTCTAACCCCCACCCCCTCCCGTAGTTGAGGCCGGTTCGGTGCGCGCCAAACTTGTCACCTCTTTGTTAGTTGAGCCTGTCGTCTCGTTGATCGTTTTTTGTTTCTTTCGTCATTTGCGTTTTGGGAACTAGTTTTGTTTGTTGATTTTGATCGCCCCTCCAGTCGACGGTAATGCCTCGTCTTTCATCACGAATGTTGGCTGTGGCATATGGTTCATTCGTTCTCGTGTCTTCTTTGTGCTCTAGAATTCCTCGTCTGTAGAATGGGTAAATAAATGAATGAATGAATGAATGAATACATAAATAAATAAATAAATAAATAAATAAGTAAATAGATAAACAACAAACAAACAAACAAACAAATAAATAAATAAATAAATAAATAATTAAATAAATAAATAAATAAATAAATAATAAATAAATAAATAAATAAATAAATAATAAATGAAATAAAAAAATAAATAAAAAATGAATAAATATAAAATAAATAAATAAATAAATAAATAAATAAATGAAGAAACAGATAAGCAAACAAACAAACACGCAAACGGACAAACCAAGCAAATAGATAAATAGATATACAAGCCTGCAAATTGCTTGGTCCGTTTGTTTATTTATTTCTTCGTTTGATTATCTATTCTTAGCATTCGACCTATTCATGGACCAAAAGGTCTCCTGTCGGTATGCTCTTGCTTTGTAAGCCTTTGCATAAATAGATAGATAAAAGAATAAAAAGATGAATGAATGAATAACTGAATATATGAATAAATAAGTGGATAAGCAAATAGATAAATAGATGAACAAACAGGCTGATAAGTACACAAAATACTGGTAATAATAAGGCCACGTCTTAGCAGATGCTTTGCATGGTTGCCGCCACGCTGGTTGTGTTGACTTTGGCTCGATGATTCATTTTTTCGTTGCTGACAAACTTGTGTTCTTGTTGCTCACGTTGACGCCATTGCTTCTATTTTGTTTATCATTAACACCGTTGTTTTAAGAATGAACAGATGTGTTCTTTTGCTTTGTTATCTCGTTAACCGTCGGAGTTGTTCTGTTTAATAGCATTGTGTGGTGGCAGACATACTGAACTATATTAAGTCGCTTAAAAGGAACCCAAAAAGTTAATTGAAATAGGAGATTCTTTCAACGGAATGAAATCGCCTATGGACAGAGAAACGAAACCTTTCAAGTCGTGCATGGCAGTGATATAATTAAACAGAATATGCTTAATCCTCAAGGAGGAGAAAATGGACCTCTCTCTGAGGAAGATAGGAAGACGGCAGGAGTGGATGTGTGGAGAACGGAGAAAGGAGAGAGGAAGAGGAAAGGAAAGCGACGAAAGAGGGAGGATACATGGAGACTGGCGCGAAAGAAAAAGAACGAAGAGAGCTACCATTAAGTCTCCTCAGCCTTATCCAAAGTTGGATCAAATTATCAGGCGTCAACCAGAACAACATTGGCAAGGGCCGCCATTTTTTTTTTTTCGAAGGGATGGCCTTCGACCATTCAGCATGAAATTTGCCCAGGAAATAAATAAAATCGTCACCTTTTGTAGTGTCATCAAAATGGAAAAGATAATTCAAATATTGGACGTGAGAGGAAGAGGAGGAAGGGGAAGAGGAAAGGAAGAGGAAATAGAGGCGGAAGAGCTGAAGATGAGAGGGCGGTAGTGGCAACTAATAGGTTAGAGAGTAAATTGAATAAAGGAGCATTGGCTTGCAAAGTAAGTTTGAATTAGACGCACGCTATCATACGTATATAAAGTGGAGTGAGACACAGGGACGTCAGAAATTACCATAAAGAAGACAAAGAAGAAGATGAAGAAGAAGAAGAGGAGGAAGAAGAAGGATAAGAAAAAGAAGAAGGAGATAAGACGATGGAGATGAAAAATATAAAGAATATGAAGGAGATAAAGGAGATGAAAAAGATGAAGAAGATGAAAGAGATGAAGGAGATAAGAGAGATGAGGGAGGTGAAGGAGATGAAGGAGATGAAGGAGCTGAAGAAGATGAAGTAGATGAAGGAGATGAAGAAGATATCAAATTAGAAGCCTAGCGACCCAATGACAGTAATCTTGTTTTGAGAAACACTAAATCACATGCTACCAGCAAATTAACTTATAGTATCAAGATTCTTAATACAACAGAAAAAATTGGGCTAAGTATAAACAGTTTGACAGAAACGGGGGTAATATAATATTACTAAGAGCAGGAGTCTGTCACGCAGATACACAAAAAATTGAGAGTACTTAGCATTATACAGCTATAACCATCGGCACAATATAGGGACGAAAAGGTGAAATCACAAGAGGTGGTAGAGAACAGATTCAAGAAGAGATAATAAAAGTTAAGAAAGTGATGAGCATTCATATTTCAATGGAGATGAGCCTCATGGATGCACATACGGAAAGCTAGAAAACAGTCGTGAAGATCTCTCTAGACCATTGAAATTTTGTATAGAAATAACTAAATAACTAAACAAAGAAATTACCAATGAAATTAATATGTAAGTCAACAAGTAATCTAATAATCATATAAATAAATGAATAGGTAATAGAATTAATTGCCAGTGAAACAAAGATCTTATGGTAAAGATGCGGAAATACATTACCAATTTATCGACGTTGTGGAGTGAGAAATCAGCATAAGTTTACATCATTCACAAAACACACTTTCAGTTCGTTTTGTAACATCAGCCCATTATTCTAGCCGCCGTCGGGTAATTCTATTCATATGAATCAACTTCCCTCGTCAGCGAAATGGTTCGGGACTGTATCAAGTTTGTCGTGGTTAAGAACGATGACAATTAAGCAGAGTAGGTTATGTTTAACCATGTAGACACGGTGACCCTCTCTATGCATTTATTTTTATTTGACACAAGACGATTTTATTTAGCTGAGAGGTCAGTACCAGTGGTCTCGATCAAATGTCAGGTGATTGAAATCGTCTGGTTTTAGTTAGAACATAAACTGTTGAGTATGGTGGAATGGGTTAATTAATCCTGTAGACTGAGTAAAGGGTGGGATGAATAATTCTGGGTATAAGGGCCAACATGTTACACCATAACACTGGAGGAAAAGGCGAGGAGGTGGAATAAAAGGAGGTGGTAGAGGAAGAGGAGGAGGAGGAGGAGGAGGAGTCGTAGGAAAAGGAGGAGGAGGAGAGGAAGGAGCTCGTTAAGAATGCAATCGTCGAAACTACCCGACTGTTAAACACAATTACTCGTCAACTCGCTCCACAGTACCGACTCACAAGACTCACTTCTAGCCCAACTCTCCCGAGAGTCGTGAGTCTCGTGACTCAAGTGGGAGTCATGACTCGTCCGGGTTGTCATGAGTGAGTCGTGGGTCACAGTTCTGCCGAGGGCTAATCCCGTTTATGGCGACGCCTTTTGAGATGAAGACGATGGGACGAAGGCAGCCAAAACAGAACCTACAAAGAACATCTTCAGTTTAACAAAGAGAACGACCTCTCTCCGACACGTAAAACTCTTTGGTAAGAGAGTTCACTCGCATAAGAGTGGCAACTCTCACATAAGTGTCAACAGACGCAAAAATCCCCTATCCGACACGGGCGTGTCGTCCATTTTCTTGACACAGCTGCGTGCCGACTCTCTATATCTGTTGTGTCATCTCGTATCTACATCAGCTTTGCCATCTTGAATGAGATTACAGAGAAGCAGGGGAAGAAGAACAAGGAGAACAGTGATAACCAAGTAGGAGTAAATACACAAACTCATAGTCACACAAACGTGCATTTGTGAACAAGTTGCAGCTATATAAAATATGGACGTTGATACATTCATTCACATAAACAGAAATACGCACACTCACGAACACACGTAGAAATGTATCTATAACAAGGTGAATTTCACTCAAAGCATTTAGAGAGTTCAAGGAAAATATTGGCTGGAATAAGACATAAAAAAACAGAGTTTGACTTACTCCTTACTAAGTTAAAGTTAGCAGGATCAGCTAAATTTACACATAAATAAATATAGACACATGCATATACATATGTATATATATATTAACATATGCGGACTTTATAGATTCACAGACTTGGCTCGAACAGGTTCTAAAATACACTCACAAGCGCACACACATCACACACACACACACACACACACACACACACACACACACACACACACACACACACACACACACACACACACACACACACACACACACGTGCACACACGCACACACACACAAACAAACATGTGCACACATACACACATGTGCACACACACACGCATACACACACGTGCACACACACACGCACACACACACGTGCACACACACACACACACACACACACACACACACACACACACACACACACACACACACACACACACACACACACACACACACACACACACACACACACACACACACACACACACACACACACACACACACACTCTCTCTCTCTCTCTCTCTCTCTCTCTCTCTCTCTCTCTCTCTCTCTCTCTCTCTCTCTCTCTCTCTCTCTCTCTCGATGGCGCAGTGGTAGCGTTTGCGGCCGCCACTACGGCGGTCCGGGTTAAAATCCCGCCCAGGGCTTAATTAAATTTAGAATAACTGCGGTGAGAATTGGACGGGGAATTGGGTGTGTGTGTGCGTGTAAGGTTACAGCATTACCCATAGATCGATCGTATACGAGCTCTGAGCTCTCTTCCGGGAGGGAAATAGTTGTCGATCACGAGTTCAACACGTGATCCAAGACTATGGTGAATATCACACACACACACACACACACACACACACACACACACACACACACACACACACACACACACATAAACGCGCACACACAAGGACGCTAATACACACATGCAATCGAACAGAACGCAAATATCCAGGACACTTGAGCATGGCGATCCAAATGCGCACTCTGAAACGACACACCGCAATAATGATTTAGTTCTGTGGAAGAGAAAATAGACCGGTAAACTGGGAAGCGGACAGTAGACAAACACCACAAATGAACATTGAAACAGGCAAACGCAGTTCCATGCACATTTGGAAATAAGCATTGGTCACGTACTCGAGAAGAAGGAGTAAGCAAACTAAAGGTAAAAAGAAATAATTATAACGGTGGAGTTCAAAGAAACGAGAAGAGAGAAGGGGGATAGAGGAGAGAGAGAAGAGGAGGGTAGAGGAAATGGATGGCAGCGGGTTGCAGGAATTAGCTAAGATGAATGGATACGGGTATGTAATAAAAGAAGAAAGGAAATGAAGAACAAGAATAAATGAAAGATTAATTGTATTAATGCAAGAAAAAGAGAAAGATATAGAAACATAGATGAAAAAGATAATGGAGAGAGAGAGAGAGAGAGAGAGAGAGAGAGAGAGAGAGAGAGAGAGAGAGAGAGAGAGAGAGAGAGAGAGAGAGAGAGAGAGAGAGAGAGAGAGAGAGAAATCTACATAAGGGTAGGGAGGACAAAAGAAGAAAAGAAAACCAGACGATGAAAAAGAAAAGTGCAAGAATAGACAGGTAAGAGAGGGAGACAGAAAACAGTTGAGACTAAACAGTAGCAGACAGACACGTCCTTTGGACACGGCCACGACCCTGAGACAAATAGACGGAATGATAGACGGACAAACGCATTACAGCGAGGCTGTCAGGGAAACCGGCAGCTAGACAGACAGCCCGCAAAACCCGGATGAGCCGGGGAGGGTGTGGGTGGGTGGGTAGGGGCGGGGGTGGGGTTGCATGCAGAACACGGAGGCAGAGCTGAAGTTGAGGCTCGTGCATCGAGGCTGGGATGGACGAACGAATGAGGCTTGTAAGCAGACGACTGTGACCCAAAAGCACCTCATATGAAGCGACGACGAACACAGGGCCTGTTGTGTGACGTCACACCTCGGGCTTCGAAGCCTGACCTTGACGGTAAATAGCTGTTATGCCGGTTGAGATTAGTTTGTTTGTAAATCATACAAAGACAGATCTATGACCGCGTTTCTCTTTCGTTCCCTTCGTTATTGCTTCTCAGCGAGAGAATAAATTATTTCTTATGTTCCTTTAATCTCCAATTTAGGGCGAAGTCGCGTGCGATTCTTCTGACGGCCGGCCCTCTCTCCCCTAACGGTATTGACTTCTAAGTCAAAAGCTGAAAGGGAGAAATGGAGCTCTGGTCCGGTCTTCTCGACATAACGAGTAGTTACGACTGCGGAATTGGTCATTTGTGGCCGGGGACTGTGTGGTTCGGACGCGGCAGGAGACCGGTTAGGGATTTACAACAACTGAGGGGGAAGTCTGAACCGAGGGGCAGCGGGAGGAGGTACCGGTGAGCCGAGGGAAGGGTTTTGGCTGAAAAATTAAGATTTTGTAAGAACTGAATTCTCTGGCTGGCAGATGCAGTTTAGGTAGAGCTCAGGTCTTACAAAAGAGCACTTTTCAGTAAAAAAAAAAAAAAAAAAAAAAAAAAAAAAAAAATATATATATATATATATATATATATATATATATATATATATATATATATATTGTACAACACTGAATGGGTCCCAGTGAATTGAGATGTGTATATATATATATATGTAAGCGGAATAGGAAACACAGGAGTCTTAGTCTTGAGTTTATTCCTGCCAACTAGTCAGGAATAAACTCAAGACTAAGACTCCTGTGTTTCCTATTCCGCTTACATCAACCTGTCAGAATGTCTCAACAAATATATATATATATATATATATATATATATATATATATATATATATATATGTGTGTGTGTATATGTGTGTGTGTGTGTGTGTGTGTGTGTGTGTGCGTGCGTGTGTGTGTGTGTGCGTGCGTGCGTGTGTGTGTGTGTGTGTGTGTGTGTGTGTGTGTGTGTGTGTGTGTGTGTGTGTGTGTGTGTGTGTGTGCGTGCGTGTTTGTGTGTGTGCGTGCGTGCGTGTGTGTGTGTGTGTGTGTGTGTGTGTGTGTGTGTGTGTTTGTGTGTGTGAAGTTAATGAAGAATTATAGCTGGGTATACTCGATACCCAGTGAGAGACCACACATACAAGGGAACCTGGCCAAGAACCTCCACCGAAAGGGATGAACGGGAATGAGATTTTTGAAAATAAAAGGGGAGGGGGGGATGTCATTTCTCCTTATCCTTTGAAGGATATGTGGCGTAGGCCAAAATCAAATTTGGTGTCACGCGAGATTTTTTTTCCCCTTGGTATCAAGGTTCTGAAAGATGATGATAAGAACACATCTCACAGTCACCAACCCACCCCAGCCAGACCAGGTCACATGATGTTTCCCTCCCCTGTAGCACCTGCCCCCCCCCTCCCCCAATCTGGTCAAAATAATCGGGATGGACGATAACTTTAGATGGCGACAGGTTCTCATTGGCCTTAATTTGACTTCTGTTGCTCGATGTAGGCGTAGAAAACGTTTCAAGGCTGTAGTTAGCACGGAGATAAGAGGGAAGTGTGTATCATAGGCTTTTGAGGGAGATGAGTCTGGAAGATCCTGTTGTCTTGAGAAACTGTATACGGCTGGATGAGCACCAATATCAAGACTATGATACGACTCGTTAAGTTAGGTTAGTTGGATTAAGTTAGGTTTAGACAGAATTAGTTTAGGGTTAGATTAGGCTAAGTATTATAAGACAATCACAGTGATGAACGCTAATGAATAAGATTATGTATCATCATCGATGGGGATCATACGCATGAGGTCGCTTCACTCACTGTCGTACCCAATCTTCACGTGCTCTCCGAGCAGGCTCCCATGCAACCGCCCTTCCCATTCCAAAACGCTCTTGACATGTTCAGTTGGTTTGCCGTAGCCATGAATTCCGTGGACGTCCTCTTCGTCTCCTTGCATGTCTGCAGCCCACTATTTTGCATCATGACTAGTTAATGTACTATACAAAAATATTGCTTTATTTTCGTAGAAGCAGTATGGCTAATAAATTTATATGCAATTATTTCTCAAAGTTCTTATATTTTTTCTTGTAAGTATGAATATTAATACATAGGTATCTTCCATTCTCTTATATTCATAGACAAAGTATCATTCTTGACATACAATTCATGTATAAATGTACTCCACCATTCCCACATTTGCCTAAACAACAGGTTTACCTCTTCCGGGAGAGGGAGGGGGACCAATGTCATCGCCGCTGGAACAGTCAGATAAAGTAGAAAGTCACAGGTAACCGATGGGGATAGAACCGAATCATTCAGAGTGGAGTGCAGGAGAGAACGCAGTGGCGAGGTCATGGGCGGCGTGGGCATCACGAACCATTTGAAATCGGAGCTCAGGCATCAGGTTTAATGGACTGATTTAACAGCCTCCCCGGGATAGTGCCCCAGGGTTCAGTAAAGCACACGAAGGGCATGGCACTCAGCCAGAAGGTCTCCGTTATTCAAGCTGACGGCGGCAGCGGCGGCGGCAGGGTATTGAGGTGGAATACTCTGTGCTCTATGTAAGAGCCGTGTCCGGGCTCCGGGACACGGGAGCTCCTCATCTCATCGCTTCCGGACATCTGGAGGTGGGTGAGGTCGAGGAGGGGGAGAGGGGGAGTACCTGAAGGGCGGATGGGGGACAAGTGCAGTGGAGAGTGGAGAACTGTGACAAGAGGATGATGGTGGGATTCAGAAAGAGAATGAAGAGGAGGAGTAGGCAGAAGAGGAAGTAATGAAGAATTTATACGTGGGTACATGGGGAGGTAGGAACGCTGGAAGAATTGATTTTATTGAACTTGAATATTAGGAGGAGGAAGATGAGACAGAATATGGGGAAGAGGTTAGACTAGTTTCTCCCAGTCTCTACCCTCTTTGGGCCAACATCTCTTGTTCCCTTCCCTTCCACTCTCTCTCTCTCTCGCTCTCCCCTCCCCCCTCTCTCCTTTCCTTCTGTTCTCCCACTCTTCCTGCCTCTCTCACTTGCTAATCTACTCCCTCCTCCACTTCCTCAATCTCACCTACTCGTTTGCTCACTCACTCACTCAAAACACTCACTCATTCACTCAAGTCACTCATTAATTTACTCGTTAACTCACCAACTCATGCATGTACTCACCCATTAATTCGTTCGCGCACTCATCCGTTCACTCGTGTATTCATTCATTCTCCAACTCATTGATCCCCTTGACCCACGTCTGGCCCTTTTCCTCAGGACGGTGAGGTGGAGAGGGGGGGGGGCAGGTTTGGGGTCAGCACCCGAGGAAGAACTCTGTGACCTCGTCCTAGTTTTATCCTCAGACATAATCGATTTTGCCAAATCCTTTCAGACCCGCTTCCCGTTCTTTTCTGGGCTTCTTCCTCTTTCGAAGGTATTTTTAAATATAAAAACGATGTTGGCTCAACATAGGGCTTGTGGTGGTGAACCCAAAATCTTAAGTCCCTTAAAGAAGTTTATTGGATTTTTCTTCTCTCTTCTCTGCTGTTCTTTTATGTCTCTTTTCTAACCCCGTAATACTGATTCCGGTGATGGACTGAGGAATGCTCGGGAATGAATGAAGACACTGCGGATAAGGGTTTCCCCCAAGCTGAATAAAATCGCTTGGTGTCAATTAGATTTAATACTAGAGTAAGACGCAGCGGAATGGTCAGTTGAAATAGGCGAAGGAAGGCTTCCCCGAGCCGATTAAAATTGTTTGATAGCTGTTGGGAGATATCAAAATCGTTTTACGTAGGGAAAAGGTTAAGGCGTGGTGGGTAGAGTGCCGGGCTGAGCCAATTGGGTGACCTCTCGAGACATGACCCCAGGCCCTGAATGTGGCACTAGGTTGATTGGTGGTGGAGGGGAGGAGGAGGAGGCAAAGGAGGAGAAGGAGTGGAGGAGGAGGAGGCAGAGGAGGAGAAGGAAGGGGAGGAGGAGGAGGCAGAGGAGGAGAAGGAGGGTTAGGAGGAGGAGGAAATTGCGGAGGAGGTCAATCTATGGATGAATTCCGACATCCATCATTCACACGACTAATTCAACTTCAAACGACATCTTCGCCAGAGAAAGTACACCCTAAGCAGAAAGAAAACGTCGGGTGAAAGAATCTTCAAAGAAGTATTACCTGGTAAAGAGTTATATCTGGTTGGTGACAGAAAGAAAAGGCAAGAAAGTATTATCTGGTCAAGGCTTCTGCCGAGGTAGGTTCGACCCTTTGTCGGTCAGAGGATGCCTCTGTAAGTTTGAAGGATAAAAAAAAAAAAAAAAAAGAGAGAGAGAGAGAGAGAAGGAAAAAAAAAGTTCAGGAAACTTTCTTCTCTTCGTTCCGTTTGATTTTTTTTTATCTGGTGTTTTCTTTAATGAAAGGATACTTCACATAGCATGTAACAAACACGGATCTTCTGAAGTGATGAAATGTAGTTTCACACACTGCATTTGGTGTTAGCCAGGATAGCAGAAGAACGCCAATAAGAGGCGTCGCCGTGTCGAAAGGGGTTAAAAGAGTCAGCTTAAATCCTTCACTGTGATCAAATCTCTTCTATCAGATGAAATTCATTAGCCTTAACCAAAGTGAATGCTGTAAAAGAACGCCACGGTTTCTGGGAGTTCACGAAAACTATTTAGGCTGCTTGGATTATTTTGGCAAATAGTAGTGAAACTCTTACGAGCTTGTTCCGTGTGTAATATGTGTAATACTTCTTAATTGATCGTGTGCTGAGTTATCTTGATATTTATATGAT
Organism: Oratosquilla oratoria; assembly: GCF_046742065.1. NCBI lineage: Eukaryota > Metazoa > Arthropoda > Malacostraca > Stomatopoda > Squillidae > Oratosquilla > Oratosquilla oratoria. Next base: position 24,955,149 of record NC_134799.1, read on the forward strand.
CTCTGAATGATATTTTGCTTCTTAATGTTTTGTGCTTGTGCAAGGCTATAAGGACTTATACATTTATTCTTCTCTTCTCCATCTCAGTTCTTGGCTTTTTTGTCATCTTGACCGTCTTGCTTTATCTACCCTTTCTCTTGTATTCCTTTAGTTTAAATTTTTATTCTACTCCTCTTCCTCCTCCTCCTCCCCTCCTCCTCCTCCTCCTCCTCCTCCCCCCTCCTCCTCCTCCTCCTCCCCTATCCTCCTCCTCCTCCTCCTCCTCCCCTCCTCCTCCTCCTCCTCCTCCTCCTCCCTCTCATCCTCATCCCCACCCCCATCTCCCGTTCCCACTATCCTAAGGCAAAAGGGTGACGAGGGGCGATGTCCCCGCTCTGTGACCCACGGGCCATTTTCTCCCACCTTTGTCTCCAACAGTTCTCCTCCCACCCTCGTGTCTCCTGCTCCCTCACATCCGTGTCACTCCCACACCATCTCGCCATTGCCTTACTTATCCTGGTTTCGCATTCTACCGACCCTCTCTTCGCAATTTATGAATAGATAAACAGAGAGATTAATAGCTAAACAAATAAAAACATGAACAAATAGATAAGTAGATATATTCATGAATAGATCAATTAATAAATATCAAAAGGAGTGTATTCAAGACAGCTCCCACCTAGTGACGGAAATGTCACCTTTGCCTCGTGTGTTCGGAGAGCCAGGGCAGGTGGCAGTCAGCGTGTGCTGCCGACGCTTGGTCCTTGTGCAGCTGAGGGAGAACGGAACAGCAGCAATTGCTCAATGGGAAAGAGGCTTCGGGATTTCGAATCGTTCGGCTCCCCGCCTCCTTCGTCAAAATTTCGCCACAGATTCGCTTTGTTTCTGACCTCCTTGTCATTTAATTGTCTTGTGATGTACTTTCTTACTCATCAAAACATTACTCTCTTCTGGTCGTCCATACCTCCACTTGACTTAACACACTCTATTCGACGAAATCTTATGTACCAATATCTCCAAGTTCCTACGTATTCGCGTTCTTGCCTTCCTTTGCTTTCCTTCCCACTCCACCTTCTCTCCTTCCTTCTAAGCCCTCCCTCGCCTCTTGCCTTTCTCTTTCTTCCCTTCCCTTTTCCGATTTTATTTTCTAGGATGTTACTGTTTCTCCATTCCTTACACTCTCCTCATCTTCTTCTCACATTCAGTTTTATATACATGTGTTCCCTCTTCTTCTCTCTTAACCTTAGAACCTTTTATTTCCTTCTTTTACATAACGCCCCCCTCCTTTCTCTTCCTCACTCCTATTCTTCCCATCCCGTCTCTGTGACTCATAGCGCCTCTCCCTTTCTTTCGTCTCTTCCTCTATACACTCGTCCTCCACTACAGACTTGCAATGAGGTAGATATAGCTGAAGAGTAGGGTGGCTAATGGACTGGTATAGTTAGGAGTGACACGGCCGGTTGGCAGCCTGAGGGATTCCTTCAGCTAGGGATTTGCACCCCGAGCTACAGGAAGAGGAAGAGGAGGAAGATGAAGAGAAGAGGAGGAAGAGGAGGAGTAGGAGGAGGAGGCGGAGGAAAAGGAGAAGAGATAGAAGAAGGAAA
>NC_134799.1:24961731-24966731 GCF_046742065.1 Oratosquilla oratoria
ATGCAATGGAAGGTATAGAAAATGATGGTGCCGTGATGATGATGATATCATTATGGAGCTGCTGGTCAATCGTGCCTCAGGCTTAGTAATGCTAGTCTTACGCACATTAGTGGTGATCCCGTTAAGATGAAGGAGATTGAAAAGGAACGATCGTTCAGTGACGGCAGTAGTTGCATCTCGTGATGATATAATAATGTAGCGGGTGGTCTTCAGTTGAGGTAATGACAGGGCGCTGACGAGTTGATGGCAGCGATGTGGGTCATGTCGATGTCAACGCAGTGATTATTTATGGTGCTGTTGACAGAAGCTAGGATGGTGATGGTGGCGGGAGTGGCGGTGGTGATAGGGCTCGTGATAGGTATAGTGGTGGTAGGGTAGGCGAAGTGTGGTGAAAGGTGGGTGTTGTGGTGCAGACGGGTCTGTCGATGACGTTTCAAACCTATGTGGTGAGGCTATGGTCAAAGTTGGATCAAGAGCGGCTGTAATGGCGGCGGCGGTGGTGGTGGTGATAGTGATGCACTGGTGCTGCTGATGGTTGTGTTTACGATGATGATGATGATGATGATGATGATGATGATGATGATGATGATGATGATGGTGATGGTGATGGTGATGATGATGATGATGATGATGATGATGATGATGATGATGATGATGATGATGATGATGATGATGATGATGATGATGATGATGATGATGATGATGATGATGATGATGATGATGATGATGATGATGATGGATTTGGTGGTGTGGGGATGATGGTGATTGTGGGTGATAGTGACATTGTGGTGATGGGGACGCTACCGATGATTACGATGATAATGACAATGATAAACAAAGCTATCACGTGATCTTGATGTGGCTGAGGATAACACTGAAGATGTTATATACATCAGCACAAAGTCGTTCCCTCCTCTGAATAAAATCACCCGGTTACAACTGTAACTAGGCAGAAGGAATGTCGCCTTAATGTACTATCTGGAAATGATAAACTGCAAAAACGGGGCTAACTGAATATTATCGTATAACGACAATCGGAATAAAACGTATAAAGTGTGTTGCCTGATGGATTTTGTTTACAGACAAAAAGAACTGCCTAAGCACCTGGTTTTCAATATGCAAACGTAATTTTTATTTGTTGATGTGTTCTTCCGTGCGTGAATAAACTTTTCCTACGTCGGGCACGATAAAGTAAGTTTCTCTGGAGGATCACCTTTGCCCTTAACCCATTAAACTCCAATGACAAGATTCTTGTCATTTGGTCAAATAAAACAAAAAATCATAAAACACCAAAATGTTTGATCAAACACCAGAAAAAATATGACGTCAGTCCTCGAGCGAAGCGAGGGCTGACGTCATATTTTTTTCTGGTGTTTGATCAAACATTTTGGTGTTTTATGATTTTTTGTTTTATTTGACCAAATGACAATAATCTTGTCATCGGAGTTTAAGGGGTTAATGGAGAAGAGGACCGATTCCAGCAGCAACAGGCTTTCCAGCCGCTCGAGAGAGGTGGCAACAGCTGTAGCGCATTTAGGGGCAAGAACAAAGACGACGAAATCCCTCGTCCCTTTGATTTCGGTGACATGGATGTGCATAGATCGTTTATCCCGTCAGAGGACAGGCCAATTTACAACTTAGGGGCGGATTACTGAGTGAATAAGGAGAGAGGGTCACGATGAATCGTAGCTCCGTTCTTTGATGTAGGCTTTGCCTATTGCCGCATAGAATCGCTTGGTTGTAATCGGCTTCAGCCTATGTAGAGGTCACCACTCTTTGCAAAGGTCTTGGTGATGTGATGGCACATAAGGGTGTTCAACTCCTCACATACCGAGTAATACTTATCCTTTTATTCTGGTTGTCGTCAGGCTACCTCGTTCATCTGTACATGGTCAACATTAGATAAATTCTTTGGCAAGGAATGCAAATGCGAATACACCTCACGGTCCACTTTCGAATGACGACTGTAACCAGGTCACTACATTGGCGCACCTCACATGTTTTATTCTGCTGAGATCAAGACTTGATCTCCCGGCGATTCTATTCGGCTGAGGGAAGGCCTCCATACTGGGGGTTAAAAAAAAAAAAAAAAAAAAAAAAAAATCGAAAGCATAACATCATTTTTCACAGACCTCAATGCTCAAAGCAACTGATATAAACTTCTTAAGGATGGAGTAAGTCCACTTCTTTTTGTAAAATCCACTCTCACATATTCCATCCTCACTTTACTCCCCTCCACCCTCCTCCCTCCCTCTCATCTTGGCTCCTCCTGGATGAGGGATCATACCTGCATCTTGCCCACTCCCCTGGGTCAGAAGCAATGTCGCAAGATACAGAACATTCACAGCAAGGCCGCTTCATTGAATCGGCGACCCCACCCCCTCTCCGTCCTCTCATGGCTGAAAAAGAGAAGACGAGGAGAAATCCTTTCGGGATGCGTCAAATTATTTTTCACATATACTCCCTCACCCCCCCCATTCCTCACCCACTCCCTTTCATATATCATAGCATCATCCTTACACAACCATTCTCCATTCACCCCTATTTTCTGTCTTCTCCCTTCCTTCCTCAATAGACAATCCCCTCTTTACCAATACCCCTTTACCCCATCCATCCATCTCATCCTTGGTCGCCCCCTTATGTTCACTGTTTCCACCTTTGCCTTCTACACCTCTTTTACTAATCCTTCTTCACTCTTTCTTTCCATGTGTCTTAACCATCCCAATACCTATTCATCAACCCTATTTCCCAACTCCCTTTCCACCCCCGTTTCCCTTACCTCCTCATTTCTCACTCTATCCAGCCTAGTAACCCCTATCATACTTCTCAGATACCTCATTTCACATTCAAACTCTTCCTCTCTTTCTATCTTATGTTCCATGTTTCTGTCTCCATACAGTGCTGTCGGCACAATCACTCCTTCATACACCTCTTACCATCCATTCTCAAACATTTATTTCTCATTTCACTTTTTAATCCTCCAAGGCATTTACTTGCTTCTCTCAATCTACATTCTACCTCCACCTCCACTCCTCCATTTCCTGCCACATTCGCACCCAAATATCTAAAAGTATCCACTTCCTCCAGTCTCTCTCCCTTAATACTTACTTCCAGTCTACTGCCACTTTCTCCCCATGTACATCTCATCACCTTACTTTTACCCACATTTATCTTGAACTTTCTTCTTTCGCACACCTTCCACAACTCTGTCACGAACTTCCTCAATACGTCCTCTGATCCTACCACAAGCGCAGTGTCGTCAGCAAACAACAACTGGCTTATCTCCCACTTTTCTCCATTTTCTTTAACCATCTCTAATCCCCGACCCATTACCCTTGTGTTTACCTCTCGCACCACCCCATCCATGTATAAATTGAACAGCCAGGGAGACATAATACATCCCTGACGGGGTCCCATCTTTACCTCAAACCACTCATTTTCATAAATAGAATAAAATCTATCTATCTCTATACTAACGGCTTCTTCCAACAATACAAGGGAGGTAGACGAGTCAAAAGATAATTACTCACTCCCACCCAATCCACTCCTATCCACCACCCTTTTCATCCCTCTCATCTTAGCTCCTCATGGATGACGGGTCATCTTTGTATCCCGCCCACTACCCTGGATCGGAACCAATGCAGTAATAATAGTAAAATAAACAAGTAAAACAAAAAGAATAAGTTTCATTCAATAAGGAAGTAGGTTATGACCTAAATCTACCCACAAACACAAAGGAATCTTCAGGTATTTGCGGCAAAATTATTCATGTGCTATACGATACTGAACAGGCTGGTGACGTTATCTTGGGACACATTTATGATGACACTGAGAGCGAGTCTACTCGAACACGCAAGTCATCCCGCCACCAACTCGGACGTCGGGTCGCATTGGCGAGTAAGCCCTAGGAAGACGGAATTGAATGACGCCATCAACTTTCGACCAGGACGGGGAATAAAGGGTTAAGTGGGATTGAATAGGATTGAATTGAGAAGGATTGGGCAGATTAGGGCCAAGAGGAGTGAATGCTGCAGTGTCTGAGGGATTAGGATAGTCGACAAGAAATCCTACAATGACGGAACGTTTTTGTTAGGATGTTTATGTAAAAACAAAAATACCCTTGCATAGAGAAGAACAGAATTTGAACTAATAAAAAAAAAACTTTGTGTAACTGGGAATAAAAATCTAACTTTGAACTCGTGCACTAGAGAAAATTAGCATAAAATTGAACAAATAAACATTCATGATTTTCGCATTTAGATATCATGCTTTGTATAAACGTTCAAAAACGTTGTGGTATCCATTATATGCATGGGTTCTCATCCACTTACTAGACTCGCAAACAAAGCATCTGAATGCTTATAGGAGAATAAGACCTTTCTCTCGATCTGGGATCATTGGAGGCAGACAGCAGAATCGTTGAAATGATTAGTTAGATAAAGGAATACTTCCGAAAACATGTAGAAGTGGATTTTTTTTTTAGACCTCTTTGGAATCGCTATACAGAGTTTTCACTACCGAAGATACAGACACCCACGCGCGCACACATACGAGTACACACACACACACACACATACACACACACACACACACACACACACACACACACACACACACACACACACACACACACACACACACACACACACACACACACACACACACAAACACACACACACACACACACACACACACACACACACACACACACACACACACACACACACACACACACACACACACACACACACACACACACACACACACATATATATATATATATAGACACACATACACACAAGTCCCATGGAGTTCTCATATCGTGGGCAATTCCGCTTGCCTCCTACGAGCAGGTTTCATGCTGAAAAGGCGGGCGAAATCGTTAACCTGTACAATAATGTCAGGTTGTAATTCTTTCATAACGACTGCCTTCATAGTGGTCAAGCATTGGGAGGTCCATCACCTTTGCGACAATATCTGTGTTGGTTATCAACGTTTCC
>NC_134799.1:24971731-24974231 GCF_046742065.1 Oratosquilla oratoria
CAACGCGCTGACTACATGTACAATGCACCATACCCAATACCACATCACCGCATGCATACGTACACTGTACATATGCAAACTCGCTCGAGGCCTAGGAGGGAAACTGGGAAATCCCACTTATAATCTCGTTCGTGTATTTATGAGAAAACAAAATAGAATAAAATGTTTGGTTAGTAATTGAAAGTAAATAAATTTAAGTATAGATATGAACATTTGGTAATTATATATTTAGTTCATAAATATGGATCTTTGGAGGGAGAAAAAAAAATGATTCGTTAGCTAGCTTAGGTTTACGTTAGCTAGGTCTACGTTCGTACGTCACGTCCCTGCCAAACTTTCGATGATCGTACATTATGGAGCGATTTCTAGTGAAGCGAGTGAAGATGAGTTAAGATGGTTTGCCCTCAGATTCAGTCTTTTCAGAATCGAGGGAGAGTGTTTTGACGGCAGGAACCGCTTCTGGACCAGCAAAGCCTAATTCAAACTCTATGGGCAAGGGCCAAGGAAAACGAAAACCAGTAAAGCATGAATCCACTATACGCTCGTGGAACCTAGGTTGGCTTGAAGTGGATCGGGGCAGTGATGGTACTCTAACCTGCAAAAAACATGGCTCTGGAAGTATAAAAAATGGCTCTGGTAATTAAAAAAAACGGCTCTGGTGAAATAGAAAAAAAAAATGGAAAATGACAGGAGGAAGGAAACTTGTAGACAGTAAATACCTTCATACCTTCATGTATCACATACGTCATGTATCACGGGCAAAAGGAAACAAAATCGGGCGGAGGAACATGTACCTCGTACATAGGAATGTGGAGAGGTGCATGACCTTAATTTTCTCATACCACTTGACTACGGTAAGGACAAACTGGCGGGTACTCATTGATAATTAAATCAGTTAACAATTAATCGCATTTAAAATGTCCATAAATGAGGTTTATATTTTTTGCATATGCACCTGAGATTCAACATGATTCAGTCACGTTTCCCTCTGGACCTCGCTACGATCTTAGCCCTGGATCAATCAATATAGTGATTATTTAATGCTTTAATTCAGTACGAAGTATCAAAGAATCAAGACTGAGTATGTTGGTGCGCTGGGCACCTTCTGTCGCAAATTAAACTACTTGTCTTTCATGGTTGTTCCGGTGCTTATTCTACAGATTATAATATACTGGCCGATGCAAGGCGATTATAATCAAATGAGGGAACAAGCGTCTCCATGAATATCACGCGGTCTCAAGGGTAAAGATCCCTTAATATTGTTTCATCGCTGATATCTGTATAAAAACGCTTTGTGGTCACCAGACTAAACATAGAAGACGAATATACTACACTCGAAAACTTATTCGACATAGGATTAGTTCTTCGACTGTGGAAGGGGCTTCCATCGACTGAATAAAGTCGCAAGACGGCTTGGCGGAGGCTTCAAGACAAGCGTAGTTCATGTGATGCACTTCGAGTGCTGAGAGAGCCAGCGTGATGGGAACTGAAGGAATGGGATTAGGAAATGCATGTTGATTAAGAGAGCCAATTATACTGGAATCTGAATGGCAGTTTATCCATGGTAAACTCAAACGCAGAAGAAAGAAAGAAGGAAAAAGAAAAAGAGAAAAAATCGCAAATGGAAAGGGAGATGGAGATAAAGAAATTAGAGAAGAATAAAAACGCAGAAGTAGAAGGCAATGGAAAAGAAAATACGAAAAGTTTGATTAGAAAACGAGGAATAAGAGGACGAGAGGAAGTGAGAGGAAAATTAAGCAAGAGAAAGGGATAAGAAAAAGAGTATGAAGAGTTTACTGAAGGAATATGAGAGACAGAAAAAGGCCTTGACCGTAAGAAAGAGATTTAGTTTTGAAAACAAAAGCACATCGGGTATTGACAAATCTACAAACAAAAACGCATTTTTTTGTGATTTTTCAGTGAGAATATGTTCAGCCAAACAAAAGAATGATAGATGTATACAATAAAACTATTACGATATGTCCAATTTATTTTGTGTTGTATTCCTTAAAACAAGTATTTGTCCATTTTGAAATCGGATCTTGAGCTATTGCTTTCAGTCTTACTGGTATCATGATATTCTTAAAATTATCTAGTTCGCAGACATTTTATGAATCGTTATATCCATCTTTAGGGTTAGTAAGCCGGTATTACAGGCGAATTGAACCTTATTAACTCTTTGTTATGACAGTATTATTGCAGTTATTTGTAGAATTCTTTTTGGAGAGATACATTTCTGATCTGGGGGAAGGGGGAATTCTTCTAAATAGTCCTTATTCTATACGGTCATTAGTTTTTTTTTGTACAATAGTTATTTCTAAGGGCAGGTTTTAGGGTTACATTAGCTAGCGTATACGATACACACGCACGCGCACACACACACACACACACACACACACACACACACACACACACACACACACACACACACACACACACACACACACACACACACACACACACACACACACACACACACACACACACACACACACACACA
>NC_134799.1:24994231-24999231 GCF_046742065.1 Oratosquilla oratoria
CATTTTCCAGAAACGAGGTGATAGCATTTGTAATATACAGATGTATTAGTTATCTGTATCAGTAATAACAGTTAGTTCTGTTCACGTGGATGTTATACAATGTTCAGTTGTCTTATGCGTGGTTTTTATGCGACATGAAAACGTCGAACTCGCAACAATAATCTTTTTTTTTTATTGTATGCTGAGGAGAATAATCTGAATATCGTATTCTGAGTTGTATTTATTTCATCGCTTAGTTCACTTACACATCAATCTCTATTTTGAACACGGCGAACAATTCAATTGTAGTTAATGTAGGGGTAATTTTTTATGTTAATCTTAACAGTGAACAAGTTCGGTTGTAATACCACATTACAAATAAATTACCTCGATAGCGAATCCAAATATCACGAGCGTCAATCACGTCGTTTATGCCAGTCACCTTTCAGGGCAAGAAGGACATTATCTGTCCGAGCCTGGCCCGGCAAGGCGACTACTTATAAGTTCTGGCGATAGTGCGTCTAATCGTGTGACGTTTATGTCAAAATTACAAATAATTGACTTCTGTTCTCCTCATATTTCGTCTTGCTTTAACAGAACACAATAAACATTAGTCGCTTTTTCCCAATTACCCCCTCGTTCTTTTGACGAATTCACCAGAGTCGACGCAGTCGACCTTGTAAGGTGATTTATACAGTAGATTCTACCCTCAGTAATATGTTTTGTTTTGTTTTGTTTTTTATTTAGCGGAGAAGTCACCCCGCCCCCGTAAATTATATACATTAATACTGCTACTCTTGGAACTGGTGATACCTTCTTTATAGTTACTCTGTTTTGGGTAATAATGCATTTCTTCGGCTTGGATGCGACTTTTCTGACCAAAGTGTTGAATCTGGCATTGGCGACTAGCTGGAACCTGAGACGTACTCTCCTTCCTCTGGTCTTGCTTATCCCCTTCGAACGCCGCTGAGTAGAATTGTTCGTTGGCAGCCAGATTAGCACTTGTAAAAGACAATGCGATTTTATCCACTGACTAGCTGAAGGGATTCATAACGTTAATCCCAGGTGTTTTTTTTTCAGTCGTAAATGTGTGTAACGTGAAATGTAATCAGAATAATGATTGATACCAATGAAAAAACAATCACGTAAATCCGATGTTTTGTTAGTGAAGTACAATGTATAGTTTGATACGTTGTAACAAGATAAAGAATGCAATTATAACTTAAAAGAAAAAATAACTTGTAAGAAGAATAAAAACTTGAAATAATCTAATAATACCTTTAATCATTGTCAAATGTTTAACCCCAGCCCTTTAGTATCAAAGGTTGTCGTCTACAAGAAGAAGAAGAAAAAAAGAAGAAAAAGAAAAACGTGGTCGACATCAAAGTTCTAGTGTCGCATTTCCATTTAGACTTTAAGGTTTTAGGAGAGACAACAGGGCAACTGAGAGATTTGTATTTTAGGTGTTAGCATGAGTCGAGGATCTTGTCGTCCCTTTCAGAGCCACTGGGGTGGGGAAAGAAAAAATCTGTTCTGACATTTCAGTTCTTGGTGAGGGTGTAAGACAAGCCACAGAAAGGTTGGCGCGAGGGTCCTCCCTCTCGTAAACATGGCGAGAAACAACACTGTTTTGAGGGAGGGAATGCGACTAAAGAATAAACCTCAAAGTTTTCGTAAAGAAGGTTAAAAGAAGGTTAACCTCTTGAACTCGGTGACGCACTTTAAGAATTTTGGTTTCGGTTCCAGAGGGCAGGGGGCGTCCAATTACAATCGAGAGGAGGACATCGAGTTTTGTCTCTGAACTGAACGAATTGTATGGCATTAATCCTAATAAGGTCTTTGAAGGGCGTCATCACCTCAGCGAAGGACATGGATGCAATCAGCCACAGTTTTTTTTATTTTATTTTATTTATTTATTTATTTTTTTTATTCCAACGCCTAACTCGTGTCTATTTTTTGTGGTTCACATTCTTGCGTCCTAGTTAGACGAAGCGAGCAAGGAATGGTAAAATACCTCGGTTTGGAAATCCATTTGCATCAACTCTAGGGTCTGAGGACTCCATAATGAGCAAAACTTCGAAATCACATTAGATAATAGATGCGCAGGAAGTGGATTCAAATGAAAAGAGTAAAAATCTATATAAACGAGGCTGTAAAAGTAATACACCTTAATGAGCACAGTCTTCAGTGAATTGATGGCACGCAACCAGGCAGGGTAGCTCAATATGCTAAGGGGAACTCTGAATATGATTTCTTCGCTGTGGTTTTACGCTCTATCAGCTGAATAAAATCATCCGGCATTGACCGGAAGAATATCTGTAAAGTGCGTCACAGTAGCGAACGGGTTTATTGAGATGGTCTTCATTCCGTTGAAGACATCATCCAGACGATGAGATGTGGGATCCAGAGCTTCAGGCCTTTTAGTGCAGTACTGGAAACACAAACAGTGGTTCTTCTGTGAGAATCTTATTTGCGTACCTTTATTCGTAGGTGGAAAATCTGTACTCGTTTCTGTGAACCGCAGACAACACGCAAACAAGTGAAAGTTTATGGATCAAAGTTATTTACACGAATATGGGGTAATAAGTTGAATATAAGGTCCTTGGCTACCACCAAAGTCCTCCCCTTTGCCCAGTGTACTAAGACAGTCGAGGGAAAAGGCCTTTGGGATAGAAGAAGAGCCTCTGTATTCACGATACTGCATCGAGGCCAGAAGCCCCACAGCAGTACACAAGGTAAATGAAGGAATGACCTCATTTGCTTACCAAGGCTATTATTGCACTATTGACAGACGATCAGCTGTTCTAGGAGTCACCGGGTGCGCCTGTAACGGAGATTTCAATTATCTGGCGATTAGCCGGATAACAGCTGAACGCGACGGAGGCAATCGTTTGATCAATATTCTTAAGACCATTTCTTAGAACAGCATGGAGGAGAACCCAATAGAAAAGAAAGCGTCTTGGCTTCATTATTATTCGGGTGCAATGTATAAAAAAAGAAAGAAAGAAAAAAAAACCAAACGAAGTGCCTGAGGTCACAACACAAACAAGAGATCATAGACCGAAATGAATAATAGTGAAAAGAGTGTGAGGGCGCCATTATCCACACATTTACTACAAATGCGACGTATACAATATCTATTATAACGAGTAGTTTATTTTTCTGTCATTATTATTAATATATTTATTCATTCTTATTTTACTTATATATATATATATATATATATATATATATATATATGAATATATAAATATATATATATGTATATGTATGTGTGTGTGTGTTTTTGACAAATGGAAATAAGCTCCACCACAAGGACTCGAACCTTGCCTTCATAATAAACAGTCGCTAAGGCATAAGTTTGAGTCCTTGCGGTGAGCTTATTTCCACATATATATATATATATATATTTATTATATATATATATATATATATATATATATATATATATATATGTGTGTGTGTGTGTGTGTGTGTGTGTGTGTGTGTGTGTTTTCTTTTTCTTTCCAAGGCTTAGTTTGCCAAAGCATTGTGTAAAATCTAGATGGAATATGTCAGGTGCCCTTGCATTGGCCGAGTTGCTCGAACGAATCGATGCAATTCGTCAGAATAACCGTAGAACATGATCCGTGGGCGCCAAAACTCGTGTTTTATTCCAGCGGCGTCGACAGTAGCTTCGGCGCCCCAACCGCGGCAACCGGTTGTTTTATTCAGTGGAGTCTATTGTCCTGTTTCTGGTGTTTCACTTTGATAAGGTTGAGTCCTTTTCATGTTGGGCAGCGTTACCGGGGAATCACATTCACTCCTTTGCCACCGAGGGATGGGTCAGTCAGTCAATGAAATACCCTGACGGTAGCCAGAATCAAAGGGGCTAGTACTCACGCTGTAGAAGGCAAAGCAGGGTCTCAATCGATCGTGGGTCAAGTCCATTATCGATGAGTCCTTGCCAGGACTAAAATCTGTAAAGTGCGTAAACCGTGGTGACGGGGTTAATCTTCCTTTAGTTAAACTACGGATCCTTGACCCTGTTAGTTGCCGTTAGGTCATGCCTTTCCCTCGGCGGAATGGAATCGTCAACCGGCTGGTCAAATTAGCACGAAAGTCATAAATTGCTTTGAAAGGGTTCATCAAGCTTGGCTCAAGATGGGCTCGAACCCCTCGCTGCTTGTGACGGATATAACTCCTCAAACTCTGAGGAGAAGACCACTTCACGGATATTATTCGGACGAACGCCAACTGCTCTCTGAAAGGTGAATGATATCGCCTGATCCTAGCCAGAATAATATCCTTAGTAGTCACAACGATCGTGTCCTCGGTTTTAGAGAGATTATGTTCCTATATTTACATTTCTAACGCTTAAAAATTTCACTGCTAATCACGACTTATGCATTTGTTTTTGCTGCCGCTCGACTATTTTAATCGGATAATGAAAACTCCGGTGGGGAGGATTTTTTTTTTTATTCTTGCTCACTGATTTATACACACACACACACACACACACACACACACACACACACACACACACACACACACACACACACACACACACACACACACACACACACACACACACACACACACACACACACACACACACACACACACACACACACACACACACACACACACAAACACACACACGTACACACGTACACACACACACACACACACACACACACACACACACACACACACACACACACACACACACACACACACAAACATACACACACACACACACACACACACACACACACACACACACACACACACACACACACACACACACACACACACACACACACACACACACACACACAAACACACACACGTACACACACACACACACACACACACACACACACACACACACACACACACACACACACACACACACACACACACACACACACATATATATATGCATATGTATACAGTATATATATATATATATACATATATATATATATGTATATATATATATATATATATATATATATATATATATATATATATATATG
>NC_134799.1:25006731-25014231 GCF_046742065.1 Oratosquilla oratoria
AAAGGAGAAGAGAGAAAAGGAGAGGAGAAAAATAGGATGAGGGGAAGAGGGGACGGGAAAGAAAGAAAAGGAGGGCAGTAGAAAGAAAGAGAGAAAGAAAAATAAATCTAGGAGGGGAAGAAGAAAATGGGAAAGAGGAAGAGGTGGGAAGCAGAAAGAGAAGGATGAGAAAGTGATGAAGGAGGATGAAGAGGAGGGAGAAGTAACAAGACATCAAAGTAAAACTTAGAAAAAAGAAGAAAAAATGTGATATGGCGTCGATAGAATCAGGCAAAGAAAAAGTGGAGTGTGGTGAGGGAGGGAGGGAGGGGGAGGGTGGAGGGGAAGGAGAATCAGAGTGGAAGAAGAAGAAACATTGAGTTTGGGAATTGGAATGGGAATGGGAACGTAAGAAGGCGAGAAGTTTGGGAATGGGAGCCGGCCGGACGGCTGGCCGGGAGCCGGTGCCGATTGGGGGATTGGCAGAGCTACTTAAGTGGAGTAGGTAACGAGTGGCAGATTGGAGGATTGCCGGCCCCGGTCGGTTAGTCCTGTGGGAAGGGGAGGCTTCAGGAAGAAGGAGTCGGCGGGAGTACATGGAGAAGGGGTAATGGGGAACGTGGGCATGTGAAGGAGGATGAGGAGAGGGCGAAGGAGGACAAGGAGGAGAAAGAAGAGGAGGAGGAATAGGAGGAGGAGGAGGAGGAGGAGGACAAGGAGGAGGACGAGGAGGGGGAGGAAGAGGAGGAGGAGGAGGACGAGGAGGGGGAGGAAGAGGAGGAGGAGGAGGACGAGGAGGAGGAGGAGGAGGACAAGGAGGAGGACGAGGAGGGGGAGGAAGAGGAGGAGGAGGAGGACGAGGAGGAGGAAGAGGAGGAGGAGGACGAGGAGGAGGAAGAGGAGGAGGAGGAAGAGGAGGACGAGGACGAGGACGAGAACGACGACAACGGGGAATGGGAAAAAGAAGGGGGACGGGTGTAGGAAAAAGTGGAGTAGCGAGAATTGGAAGAAGTAAAGCTTGTTGTTGTTGACATGGTCTTATGTGGAAAGAGTGAGCGAAACACTAAAGCTTGTGGAGACTATGAAAACAATAGGACTTAGTGAATTTGGGTTAATCCTCCTACTAACATGGGCCACTTGTTGATTTTTTTAGGGCGAACACAATTTTTTGTATTTCGGTGAGAAGTGGACCGTAAGGGGTCGCGGCCGGTGTAGACCTCATTCAGCCTTTGGTCCACTCATCACGTGAATAAAATCATCTGAAGTTTATAAGAAAAGATACAAAATGTGACACACAATACCAACCCCATCTCTAACATGGCACACTAAGAAGATTGAGATTTTGGCTGGTGCCACAAGAGGAAAGACACTTTGGAGGCTTTGTTCAGGCTGCCTCTGCCTCCAGAGGATTTTATTCAGCTGAGGACATGGCCCTGCACCCACCCAAGGGGATTCAAAGACGTGTAGATCTCCTTACATTCGAAGAGAAGAGCTTTTGGATGATGGGACGCGAGATGAACGATGTTTCTTCGTCCATAGTTAACATGTGTGTACATCAGAGGTAATTATCTGCCCGGTATACTGTACGCTGGGAATGTATCAGCTATCATAGCAGAGGAAAGTGTACATTATTTATCTATTTTGTTTTATTTTATTTTATTTTATTTTATTTTATTTTATTTTATTTTATTTTATTTTATTTTATTTTATTTTGTTTTGTTTTGTTTTATTTTATTTTATTTTATTTTATTTTATTCTATTTTATTTTATTTCATTTCATTTCATTTCATTTCATGTCATTTTATTTTATTTTATTTTATTTTATTTTATTTCATTTTATCTTATCTTATTTTATTTTATTTTGTTTTGTTTGATCTTATCTAATTTTTATTTATTAATTTATCTAATTATTTATTTGTTCAACTTATACATGGATGGGGTGGTGCGAGAGGTAAATGCAAGGGTAGTGGGCAAGGGATTGGAGATGGTTAAAGAAAATGGAGAAAAGTGGGAGGTGAGCCAGCTGTTGTTTGCGGACGACACTGCGCTTGTGGCAGGATCGGAGGAGGGATTGAGGAAGTTGGTGGCAGAGTTTGGGAGAGTATGTGATAGAAGAAAGCTAAAGATAAATGTGGGTAAAAGTAAGGTGATGAGATGTACAAGGGGTGAAAGTGGCAGTAGACTGGAAGTGAGCATTAAGGGAGAGCGACTGGAGGAAGTGGATAGTTTTAGATACTTGGGTGCGAATGTGGCAGGGAAAGGTGGAGTGAAAGTGGAGGTAGAATGTAGATTGAGAGAAGCGAGTAAATGCCTTGGTGGATTAAAGAGTGTAATGAGGAATAGACATTTGGGAATGGATGCTAAGAGGAGACTGTATGAAGGAGTGATTGTGCCAACACCACTGTATGGGGCAGAAACATGGAACATAAGAGAAGAAGAGAGGAGTTTGAATGTGTTTGAGATGAGGTGTCTGAGAAGTATGATGGGGGTTACTAGGCTAGATAGAGTGAGAAATGAGGAGGTGAGGAGGAGAACAGGGGTGGAAAAGGAGCTGGGAGATAGGGTTGATGAAAAAAATATTAGGATGGTTTGGACACATGGAAAGAATGAGTGAAGAAAGACTAGTAAAAGAGGTGTGGAAGGCAGATGTGGAGGAAGTGAACATGAGGGGACGTCCTAGGATGAGGTGGATGGATGGGGTGAAGGGGGCTTTGGGGAAGAGGGGAATGTCTGTTGAGGAAGGACGGGAGAGGACAGAAGACAGGGGAGAATGGAGAATGGTTGTATATGGATGATGTTGTGATAGCATGAGGTGGAATGGGCGGGTGGATGGGGGGTGAGGTAGTATGTGTGAGCAAAATTTGACGCAGCCCGAAGGGATTTCTCCCCGTCCTCTCATTTTATGCAATGGGGGGACGGAGAGGGGGGGTCGCCGATTTAATGAAGCGGCCTTGCTGTGGATGTGCTGTGTCTTGCGACACTGCTTCTGACCCAGGGCAGTGGCCAAGGTGCAGGGATGACCCGTCATTCAGGAGGTGCTAAGATAAGAGGGAGGGTGGAGGGGTGTGGAGTGTTTTCAGGGATGGAATGGGTGGGAATGATTTTATGCCTTTTTCTTTTTGGCTACCCCCCTTGTAAGGGGGAAAAAGCCTTGGTATATGTATGATGATATATTTGTTTATTATTTTGTTAGAGATCTCGAGAGGCAGGAATATTAAACCAAGACGGAGGTAAGGAATTGGTGCTGAGATGGAGGGGGAGAGATGGGAGAAGGAAAGAAAAGGAGAAAAAAAAATACACGAACGTTTGCGTGGATTCACCATAGTCTTAGATCACATGCTGCACTTGTGATCGACAGCTATTACTCTTCCGAATGAGAGCTTAGAGCTCATATATGGCCCGGTCTATGGGAAATACTGTTTCCTAACATATACTACATGAACCCATGTTCAAAGGGAATAGTAATAACGGCTTGCAGTATATTGGTAAAAACATTCAGGCACTGAGTGGGGCATAATCTCGGACTTGCAATGGAGCCTCCCGCGACGCTAACCACTACACCAGCAAACCATGTGTTTGTGTGTGTTCGTGCGTGCGAGTTGACACTTTTCGAATGTGCGTGTGTCGTCGGCTCGGAGAAGGGATCGCTTCCGTTCGTGCGTGAGGGAGAGGCAGCAGCAGCAGCTGCCGCCGCTGTGGGTGTCGCTCGCCGATTCGTGACTGGGACACTTTGAGTGATTGTCTTTTGCACCATCCTCCTCTTTTTTTTTCAATTTTATTTTGTTTGTTGCGTGTTTTTCTCTCTTCCTTCCGTTGCTTGCTCAAGTTCAGGTGTGTTTATGAACGGGCAGCGAACTTCCTCGGCACGGTGACGTAATCTGCTTCGAAGATTTTGTTCCGTCCAAATCCTGACGACGCTACTCGTTTCAGAAAACAATCCCGCATTGCAGGGTTTGAACATATCAGCGTACTTTACTGATCTTATCCCGGCCAGCATCAATCAGCTGACGAGACGCCGTCATTGTGAAGGAAATTCTGCAGTCTAGCCTGTAGAGATGCATATTTCTTAAACAAAGCTAAGAGACACATTGTACTCGTATGTGTCATCAAACCGGATCACGCAATCGGTTGCCATGCCGTAGCTAGACGAGGACCCACAAGATCTTAACATGCAAGAGATTCCGGGTCCCATACACAATCGGCACACCTCTGGGCTGTATACTGTGGTGCAAGAGGTTCTCAGATCGCTTATCTGTACTGTACATGTGTCCTTGAGTTCGTTGAACATCTGGTCCTTCTTATGTACAAGTGCTCTTGTGCGTACGCACTCGCAAACCGCCCGTAACCCGTTCTATCCACCATTCTTTCCTAAACACTTTCTTCTTCTCCTCCTATCTCCATCTCCCCTTTTCTTTCTCTTTCCTTGCCTCACCTTACCTTTCTCCTCTTCCCTCCCATTTCTTCCTTTACTTTCCTTTTCCTCGTCCTTTGCCCTTCCTCACCTTTCCTTTCTTTTCCTCCCCCTTTCTTCCCTCTCCTTTCTTTTCCTTTCCTTTCCTGTACTCTTCTTTCTTCTCTTCCCTCCCTTTCCCTTCCCTTCCTTTTCTTCCTTTGCTTTCCGTTTCGATGCCCCTTGCCCTTCCTTCCCCTCACTCTCCTTTCCTTTCATTCCCTTCCCTTTCCCTCCCTTTCACGCTCCTTCTCTTCCTTTCCCTCTCCTTCTATCTCCTTCCCTCCCCTTCCCTCTCTTTTCCTAACCTTCCCTCCTTCCCCCTTCCTCCCTTCCCTCTCCTTTCCCTCCCCTCCCCTCTTCTCTTCCATCTCCTTCCCTTTCCTTCGCTTTCTTCCCTTCCTTCCTCTTCCCTCCCCCGTCCCACCGCTTTCCCTCCATTCCCTCCCCTTCCCCCTTTCATCCCATTCTCTCCCCTTAACTTCCCTTCTCTTCCGTTCCCTCCCCTTCCCTCCCCTTTGCTCCCCTTCCTCCCCCTTCCCTCTTCCCTTTTCTCCCCTTCCCTTTTCTTTCCTTTCTTCCTTTCCCTCTCATCCCTCTCTCCCCTCCTTTCCCTTCCCTCCTCTGTTTTTCCCTCAGCTCCCCTTCCTTCCCTTCCCGTCCTCCTCTCCTCACCCTTCTTTCCTTCCTCTTTATCTCCTCGTCTCACTCCATCCCGCCCCTTTCATTCCTTCCCCCACCCTATTCGCCTCATCTCCTTTCCTCTTCTCTCTCGTCCACTAACTTTTCCTTCAAATCCATTGGCATTCTTTGCCACTTAACACTCTTTCTCCCCTTGCCCTCTCTTCCCCTCTCAATTCCTCTCATCTCTTTTCCCCCTTCCTCTTCTTCCATTCCCCTCTCCACTTTACTGCCCACCCGTTATATTCTTTGGCCCTCTTGTCTTCCCCCCTCCTCGTTTTTTCCTCCTCCTCCCCGTGCCCAATCTATCTCTTACCTTGCTCACCCTTTTCCCATTCGACGTTTCTTGCTCACCTCTGGCTGCGAATGTGCCCACGAATTCCTTAGCCCCTTCCGTGCCGAGTGTCACTTTTCCTTTTATTTGGTCTGTCGCCGGCCTGTTCCACTGACCTCGGTAACTGCTTCCTCGACGGTAGAGCAGGGGGTTATAGGCTAAACCTCGATTAAGCCTGTCTCGATTAAATGATGTCAAAAGAAGGGACGCCGAAAGGGAAGACAAAAGGTAAACAGAAAGGAAAGAATAGGAAGGAAAGTGGGATAAAAGGAAAAGAAAGGGAGAAGGGAGGGAAGGAGAGTGAGGGGAAAAGGGGAGGATGAAGGGGAGATGGAAAGGGGACGGAAGGGAAGAGGAGGTACGTGGGTTCTAATGGGCCTATGGACACAATCCTTTAAAGTCCAGAGGTACCTCTAAGATGAATAAAATCATCTGGAGTAAGTCTTTAAAGAGTTAACAAACCCCAGAAGTAACTGAATAAACTTGCCTGTCTTTAGGCGGAAGAAAGTCTTTTAAGACCTTACGGGGCTACTTTAAAAGGCTGATGGAGATAGTCTTTGAAGACGATGACCATTAGAGGAGGATTTGCAAGTTGCCGGGGAAGGGAAGAAAAGAAAACGGGGGTGGCGGGTGGGGGTGGGGGGGAAGACACGAAGAGATGAAAGAGTTGGAGAAATGAAGGAGGAGAGGGAGGGATGGTCAAGGAAGTTAACCAAAAGATGGAGGAGTAGAGGATTGAAAGTAGGTGGAATGGAAGAGGAAGGGTGGGGAGGAAAGGGAAGTTGACGAAGGAAAAGAGAGGGAATTAAGAATATAAGCATGAATAGAGTGAAGTAAATAAAGGAAAGGGAGAGAAGTTAAGATGGAAAGATAATTGAAGAGAAGGAAAATGGAATTAATTTGAAACTGGCTTGGTGGAAGGAACAGATAAAGCAAGTCAAGACTTACTGGGAAAGGAGGGAGCGAATGTGAGGTAAACACTGATGAAGCAGAAGGCAATAGGAAGTTGGACGGAGATTGGAGAAGAGGGAATGTGGAGGCAATGGGAAGCGAACTGGTATAGAAGAAGGAAAGAGGAAAACGTGTAAAACGTGTTTGAAAAGGGAGAAGTTTCGATAAAGAAAGAGGACAGTAGGAGGCTGGAGGGAAGGATGGCCGAGAAGTAGGGAAGGTGGAGGGAATGTTCGAAAATGAATGGGATGGGTGAGGGAAATTCACATTAGGAAGGATGGAACTAATGTGAGGTAAAAGCTGAAGGCACTTGGAAAGTAGGTAGTAGGAGCCTGAAAGAAGAGACTGGGAGCAAAGAGAAGAATTATAGTGCTGAAAGGAACAAAGGAATGGTCGACGACATTACTTTGCACTGGAAAAACAAGTCAGCAGAAGATCGTTCTATATGTAATAAGTTTGCGCTGTGCATAAAGAATGGCAATGATAATTACGAAGGCATTGTGACAATGTTTTGCGTAGGTGCTAAGGGAGGCGGGGGACTGGGGGTGAAGAAGGAGAAGGAAAAGGAGGAGGAGAAGAAGAAGAAGAAGAAGAAGAAGAAGAAGAAGAAGAAGAAGAAGAAGAAGAAGAAGAAGAAGAAGAAGAAAAGGAAGAGGAAGAAGAAGAAGAAGAAGAAGAAGAAGAAGAAGAAGAAGAAGAAGATGATTAAGAATAAGAAGAAGAAGCAAGAAGAAGAAGGAAGAGAAGAAGAAAAGGAGAAGAAGAAGAAGAACGAGAAGGAGAAGAAGAAGAAGAACGAGAAGGAGAAGAAGAAGAAGAAGGAGAAGGAGAAGGAGAAGAAGAAGAAGAAGAAGAAGAAGAAGAAGAAGAAGAAGAGGAAGAAGAAGAAGAAGAAGAAGAAGAAACAGAGTGGGAGGAGGAGGAGGAGGAGGAAGGCCAGTGGGAAGTAGAATAGGGGAGATATGAGGAGGGGGAACGAGTGCAAAGTTGACTTCTTCTTATATTATAGTTATGCTGCCAGCATGAAATTCATATCCACACGAGGGGGAACCTCCTCACTAGCCAAAGAATAAAACCGTTTTCGACTGAAACCTGTACCTTGATC
>NC_134799.1:25026731-25029231 GCF_046742065.1 Oratosquilla oratoria
TGTGTGTGTGTGTGTGTGTGTGTGTGTGTGTGTGTGTGTGTGTGTGTGTGTGTGTGTGTGTGTGTGTGTGTGCATGTGTGTGTGTGCGTGTTTGTGTGTGTATGTATCTGTGTGTACATGTGTGTGTGTTTGTGTGTGTGAGTATGTGTGTGTACGTGTGCGTGCGTGTGTGTGTGTGTGTGTGTGTGTGTGTGTGTGTGTGTGTGTGTGTGTGTGTGTGTGTGTGTGTGTGTGTGTGTGTGTGTGTGTGTGTGTGTGTGTTTGCTCAACCAAACGCGCACGTCACCATATAAAACATATATTCATGTAGATTCAGTATCTGAAATAAGTATATCATCAAATATATTTTTTTAACATATAAAAGCGAATTATCAGTTCCTCTGATATTTTAAATGTTATAATCCCAGTCATCTTAATTAGGTTTAATTAAAGGCGTAATGGCGAATAAAATGTAAATTAAGATTAATAGTTTCTGTAAAATTGGTCCGTCATCCATCATAAGGCTTCTTGCCTTATTGCCCCCATCCTCCTTTCCGCCTCCTCCCCCCTCCTCCTCCCCCCTCCTCCTCCCCCTCCTCCTCCCCCCTCCTCCTCCCCCCTCCTCCTCCCCCCTCCTCCTGTTCTTTCCTGTTCCATTCCTTTTCTCTTCCCTCTCTTCGTTTATTTTTTCTTCCTCCTCCTTCTCCTCCTCCTCCTCCTTTTCCTCTTCCTCCTCCTATTCCTCCTTTTCCTCCTCCTCCTGTCCTTCTCTACCTCTTTCTCCTGTTCTCTTTCTTGCATTCTCCTCCTCCTTCTCTCCCTCTACTTTTTTTTCCAATCCTCCTTCTTGCATTCTTCTCCTCCTACACTTCCTCCTCCTCCTCCTCCTCCATCTCACACCTCTCCCCTTCCTACTTCTTCTTCTTCTTCTTCTTGTACTCCACTTTGTCTTTCTTCCGTTACTCCTTGTCCCCCCTCCTCCTTTACTCTGCGAAGTCTCTCTCTCATCTCATCTCATCTTATCTAATCTCATTAACTTTCCAATTTTCTATTCAGCCTTCTTTTTGGCCCTCGTAATTCATCTTTCTTGACGCTCTCTTCTCTCGTGTCCACCCTTCATCTGACCTTTACCCTCTTCTTCTCTTCTTTTCTTCTCTGACCTCTCTCTCTTCCTCTTCGTCCTCCTTTCGTCGTCATTTTCTCATCCTCGTCCTTCTCTGAAGATTATTAGAATTCTTCGTCACACGTACAATTGCCTCCAGTTCTAGGGACTTTGGTGTCTGCAGTTGTACACGTACGAATTGAATGATTTCTTTATGACTTGTTAGGCTTATTCGTGTAGCAAATATTTTACGAAAAAGAAATAAACTTTACACATGTACGCAGGGGACATCGGGCACTGTAGTGCATATAAGTGAACATCGTTGTGCATATGATTTGTCTTACATTTAGATTTTCTTACTATTATCTTTCTTACTTATTTGGCAGTTCTTTTCTGTGTTACCATATTTTCTTCATCTCCCTTCCCCCATTTTCTCTTTATCAATATGCCATTTTCTTCTTCTCTTATTGCATTTTTTCTTTACGTGTAAAGTGACTATTTCTTCATCTGTTTCTCATATTCTCCCCAATTTAGCTTTCTACTTTGTAATTCTTTTTCTCCACACTTCTTCGCCCATTCCCTTTCTCTTTCTTGTCTCGCGTAATTACCCTTTTCTGTACATTTTCCGAATTCATTCCATTCTTCTTCTTCTTCTTCTTCTTCTTCTTCTTCTTCTTCTTCTTCTTCTTCTTCTTCTTCTTCTTCTTCTTCTTCTTCTTCTTCTTCTTCTTCTTCTTCTTCTTCTTCTTCTTCTTCTTCTTCTTCTTCTTCTTCTTCTTCTTCTTCTTCTTCTTCTTCTTCTTCTTCCTTTTCTTCTTCTTCTTCTTCTTCTTCTTCTTCTTCTTCTTCTTCTTCTTCTTCTTCTTCTTCTTCTTCTTCTTCTTCTTCTTCTTCCCTTTTTAAGTGTGACATCTTACAACGTTTTAAAAACATCAATAGATGTGAACAGTCTTTCTTACACACTTTATTTTCCACATTTTTAAGAAAGAGCTCCACCATTGATGGTTTCCATATTTCTAGCTTAGTTTTCATATTGATGAAGTGAGTAATTTGTGACTACGTCAATAGAAAGATAAATGCTGTCCAGAGTTTTGTAGTCTTTGATTAATTTGCTCCGGTCCATTTTTCTGGAGTCAAGATCCTGCTGCATTACAAAATTCTAGCTTCTCTTTCATTTGAAGGTATATCCCTCCACTTCCGTGAAATATTTATGACCATTAATTCGTATTCTTTGTTTCCCCGAAAGCCTTAATGAGGAACTGCATATATGCTGTTCTGATTGATGTAGTTTCTCTTCCAGTTTTAAAGCCATTGGTTATAATTTCTGAATTTTCGACTTGTTCTGAGTTATACACTCTAGACTGCAATTTCCCCAGGCCAGGAATCAGCACTCCTCCCCCATTTAGATCCTCATCTATC
>NC_134799.1:25034231-25039231 GCF_046742065.1 Oratosquilla oratoria
ATATATATATATATATATATATATATATATATATATAGATATATATATATACGTATATATATATAAATATATATATATATATATACATATATATATATATATATATATATATATATATATATATATAAATATAGGCAGGATATTTTCTCTTATGCATGACGACAATGAGGTTATTTTGTCGCCTTTTATATCATCTGGCATTAGGAGCCCTTAAAAACTACTTAAGAGAAGTCCATGGCGTAGCACTACAAACCCCCTAGAAGAAAACACTGAGATTCTGGAAATATGTACAGATGATAGATGCCTTACAATCTTAGAAGCATTATACATTAAAGTGTTGAGCCCAAATCTAAATATACAAACAGATGAGCTTAGGGCTCTCCCAAGCATGAGACAAACCGCCACATACCCAAGAATGAGACATAACACCACAAGTCCAAGTACGAGACAAAACGCCACAAGCCCAAGCATACGACATTTCGTCACAACACGAAGCCGAAGGTTCCCCCTAGTAAGTGATATTTCATCACTGCCTTAGTTACCAGGTAACTTCTCAGAGGTGAGCGGTAACCTCCCACAGTGAAGAGCAAGCCTGAAAACTTAAGTGTAAAAAGTAATATCAATACATAATTCACCAGAACAATTCTTACCCTGACATATAGAATATCCTCAAAGCTACTGAAGAAGGGTCTTGAATCCAAAATCGCGATATTGCAAGCATGACTACTTATATTGGAGTCATAAACCTCCTTTCAAAGGAACATAAATCCATAGTAAGGAACATGGAAAATACTTTTAAGAAAATAATAAATGCACAATTAACCATCACTTTTAATGAAGAATACACACGCACACACACACACATACACACACACACACACACACACACACACACACACACACACACACACACACACACACACACACACACACACACACACACACACACAAACACGAAAATGTAATGAGGCAAAATGTAGAAGAGACAAGCTTGGAAAAGATGGAAAAGAACTGGAAAGTGGCAAATATATATCAACCTAAGAAATGAATATGTAAAAATACACAGGAAGAAAAAAGAAACTACGGAAAAGACATAATAGACAAATGTAAAGATCAACCTAAAATATTCTATAGATATATAAATAGTAAATTAAGAAATAAACAGGAAATAGTAAAACTACGTCGAGGGAACATGGTATACACAGATGGACATAGAAATGGCTGAAATTATAAACAAACATTTCAAATCTGTGTTCATTAAAAAAAAAACACACAATTGTGATGAAGGAAGTGGAGAAAACCCCCCCTAATGAGAGAAATATATGTGATACAGAAAGAAATAAGGGACCAAATAATGAACCTTGATGTCAGGAAATCACACGGCCCGGAAGGAATAGCAAACTAGATATTAAAAGAATGTATAAATGAACTAATGGACCAGATATATAAGATAATAGATTACTCGCTCAAAGAAGGAAAAAATACCGGAAGACTGGAAAAATGCCAATATCGTACCAATATATAAAGGGAGAAAAAAGGAAGATCCATCAAACTATAGACCTGTCTCCCTTACGAGTACAATAGTCAAAATTTGTGAGAAAGTTAGATAGGGAAGGTCATGTGCCACAAATTTGATATATTTCTTTTCAAGGTTAATAGATATAGTATAAGAAAGGGACGGATGGGCAAACTGTGCTTTCCTGGACTTAGAAAAGGCGTTTGCTAAAGTACCACACAAGCAACAGGAGGTATATAAGGAAAAATATTGAAATGGATGGAGGGCTTTTTGCATAGAAGAAAAATGAGAATGGTGCTCAGAGATAAAGAATTCTACTTGGGAAGAAATGATTAGTGGTGTCCTACAGGGGTCAGTACTGGCTCTGATAATGTTTTCAATAAACGTAAATGACATAGATGAAGGTGTAGAATGTTACATGAAGTTATTTACAGATGACGCAAAACTACTTAAGAAAGTAAATACGGAAAAAGATTGTGAATCGCTACAGAGAGATCTGAACAAGGTCTGTGAATGGAGTCAGAAGTGGAAAGTGGACCTCAACATTAAGAAATGTAGTATAATGAAATTTGGAAAAAGTAAAAGGAAAATATCAGGGGAATATAAAATCAGTGCAAAGGAAGTAAAGAAAGTTGTTTCCGAAAAAGACATAGGAGTAATAATCATCAAAGACTCCCCAGACAAACAGATAAACAAAATAGTCGGAGAAACCTACAATTTGTTAAGATCAATAATGGTGGCGTTTAATTACTTGGATAACGAAATGGTAAAGAAAATACTAGTCACACTGATAAGACTAAGATTGGCGTACGCAGTGACACTATGGACACCCAGTACAAAAAAGAAAATTTGGAAAATAGAAAGAATCCAAAGAGCAACAACAAAGATGGCCCCAAAACTTTAAAAACTGACACATGAGCAAAGATTGTCTAAACTGGAATTACCAACCCTGAAACAAAGAAGAGAAAGAGGTGATCTGTTGGCCATATACAGAATTATGAAAGGAATGGTAGTCCTTGATATAGAAGACTTATTATATTGAGATAGAAGAAGAGCAAGGAGCCATGAAAAGAAACCCAAAAAGGACAGTTATAGACGAGATATGAAAAAAATAGCTTTCCACATAGAGTGGTGGATGTCTGGAACAAATTGGACGAAAAAAATAGTGTATGCAAACACCATACATGAATGTAAGATCAGACTAGATATTGCGAAATACAAAGAGCATAGATCCCCTTCCCGTAGAATACAGCTAGGTAAATACAACTAGGTAAATAAACACACACACACACACACACACACACACACACACACACACACACACACACACACACACACACACACACACACACACACACACACACTTGGTGGCTCGGTTGGTAGAGTCCCTGGCTGTAACTACGGCGGTCCGGGTTCGGGTTCGAATTCTGCCCAGGGCTGAAATAATTTCAGTATCTCTGCGCTTCGAGTCGTTACTCCAACTCTCGTGGGCGTGTAAGGTCACAGCAGTACCCATAGATTGGACATACGAGCTCTGAGCTCTCTTCCGAGACCAAGGTGAATACGCGCGCGCGCACACACACACACACACACACACACACACACACACACACACACACACACACACACACACACACACACACACACACACACACACATATATATATATATATATGTGTGTGCGTGTGCGTGTGCGTGTGTGTGTGTGTGTGTGTGTGTGTGTGTGTGTGTGTGTGTGTGTGTGTGTATGTGTGTGTGTGTTTGTGTGTGTGTGTGTGTGTGTGTGTGTGTGTATAGCTTAACGGCGGCTGCAGTGGCGGCCAGGATGAGAAGAGCAAGCACCACTAAGGACGCGTATGGGGTTCACTGAGGAGGGCCCCAACTCCTGCTACACCATCCAACGAAGTGCTGCGGATAAGAATGCAATAGCCGCTTAGTGGTAGTGAAGACAAAATGAGTAAGTGCCACCCGATAGGGACGGAACTTGGTCTTAAGGTAACAGAATCAAAGAGAAAAAGAGGAAATCATGCTTTGTCAAGGTAAAGCGCAATGGCTCGGTCGGTAGAGTAACGGGTTGGTGAACAGAGGATCCCTTAAGGGGCATTTAGACGGTCAAACGGTTTGACAAACCCGGTTTGTCAAACAAGTGTTTGAAGCTATGTTTGACCGTGTGAATAGGGTATTTGGTTGTCAAACACGTTCGACAAACGTGTTTGACGACCAAATACCCCACTCACACGGTCAAACATCACTTCAAACACTTGCCTGACAAACCGGGTCTGTCAAACTGTACGACCGTGTAAATGGCTCTTTACTCGAAGCCCGACGGGCACAAAGGCGTTTCCAGGCGCCGAAAGCCATAAGTCACTCACATGTTGTTCGTGAGC
The DNA here is from genome assembly GCF_046742065.1 of Oratosquilla oratoria. NCBI lineage: Eukaryota > Metazoa > Arthropoda > Malacostraca > Stomatopoda > Squillidae > Oratosquilla > Oratosquilla oratoria. The sequence continues at coordinate 25,038,135 of NC_134799.1, forward strand.
TGTCACTTCCCTTTGTCTTCGTGGATAAGCGCAGGGAACATCATAGCTCTGGAATAAAGGGAACGACTGTAGATGAAGGTACCCAGATAGACCACTAAAGATTAACTCTACCGAGGACTCCAAGAGAGCCTACTGAGGGACATCGAGTCAAAAGAAAATAAAAGTGACAAAGACAGAGACGAAATTACACTAAAAAGGAAGAATATCATTAAGATGGAGGAAGTAGAAGAGAAGAAGAAAGAGACAGATGAGGAGGAAGAGGGGAAGGTCGCGAAGGTGAAGCAGGCACGATTTTCGAAACTAATTAATTACAGACTTGTTAGACAACAAGAAACTAATGTTTTGCATTCAAGTTATTTTGAAACTATTGCATGAATTAATTCTGACGGTATATATTAGATACATAAGAGTTTATTTGAATATTTATTCACGCACACACAATCACACGCGCGCGCACACACACACACACACACACACACACACACACACACACACACACACACACACACACACACACACACACACACACACACACACACACACACACACACACACACACACACACACACACACACACACACAGACACACACATATATATGCTATGAAATTTCAAAATTATTTAAATTGTAATATAAGTTATGAGCAATTGTCCCATATTTGTTGGTTACCAGGACGGTATCTAACGTCACGTGTATTTCTTCCACTACCTCTCCGAATGCCCTCTTCACCATGTCTCACTCAGTCATATATTCTGTACCTTGTTTCTTCATTTTATAATTCCTTCTCTGTATCTGCACTGAAGGTGTAATTATACGAAAGCGCTCTGCTTCGTTAGTTTACTTTTCTTAGTGGTTACTTACGCATATATATCTATATATATATATAGATATATATATATATATATATATATATACATATATATATATACATATACATATCTATATATATATATATGTATATATATATATATATACATATATATATATATATATAGATATATATATATATATATACTGTATATACATATATATATATATATATATACGGTCTTTTCACTAAGACAACTGCAAGAGAAGTGCCGAGAACAGAGGCGTCC
>NC_134799.1:25044231-25049231 GCF_046742065.1 Oratosquilla oratoria
ACCTCCACCCACACATTCCTTCCCCTCTTTCTCCGCCCTGCGCGACGGATTGTCATGTTTTTAGCTCTGCGTGTTCCCCTTCTACTCATATCTCAATTGTACTTGTGTCTCTGCAAATTCTGGTAACCTGTACTTCCCTGAAGAGGGCTATAGCTATTAATAACTATTAGTCGAAATATAGAAGTTATACTTTCTTCTAAGTTTATTTTATTCCGTCTGTTTTTTTCGTGATTATGCATATATGGATGGATAAATATATATATATATATATATATATATATATATATATATATATATATATATACATGTATATGTATTTATTATATATATACAAATATATATTGTATATATATATATATATATATATATATATATATATATATGTGTATGTATATATGTATATATCTTACTTCCCTCCTGAGAACTGTTTCCTTTCATTATTTTGACTGTATAATTGAAGACCAGGGCAAGTCCTGGGCCCTACACATCTGTTGTAAACCCTGTTACAATTGACTAACAGCATGGTTAAACCGCAACAGTGGCCTTCAACTTTGCTGCCCCGATGGTCTGGAGAGAGCCACGAAGCCATGCAGATAATTGTTATTTTTGTCTAACAAATATAACTGGTTTCAATACTTCTTCTAGAAAAAAGATCAAATATCCCAACCTTTCCTCAGCTATGAGACCTGTTCCTCACTAAGATGATCTCCCTGTCCCTACACCTCCAGCAAATAAGGATCTTCTTCCTTCATCAGATGAAGACAATGGCTCTGTTTTTTCAGGAACAAGTGGCAACGAGCCCCACTGGATTGCGCAGGAGGACCTGGATGATCTATCTAAGCAGCAGTCAGAACTCCTGGCATCTCGGCATAAGCAGTGGAACCTGGCCAAGGCAAATGTAAGGATCGCCAGTTTCAGGACACGGAACAAAGACTTTGCTTTATTATTCGACATGGAAAACAGGTTGTGCCACTGCACAAATGTCTCTGGCTTGTTCACCTTACCTGGTTTCCCATACAATCCCTCAGTCTGGTGTCTTTTCATAGACTCTTCCAAGTGAAGTCTCAAGGCTGTGCTCCTGCACAGTGGGAATAAATACCCCGGCATTGCTACTCAGTCCATCTGAAGGAGTCGTATGATAATATGGAGCTCCTTTTAGAAGCTGTCAAGTACGACCAGTACCAGAGGAGTCTCTGTGGTGACCTCAAGGTCTTTGGGCTCCTTATGGGTATGCAAGCGGGCTTCACAAAGTACTGTTTCTTTCTCTGTCTCTGGGACAGTCGGACTGTATCCAAGCACTGTAAGCAGAAAGACTGGGGATCTAGGAGCACTTTCGTGCCTGGTGAACACAGTGTCCAAGAAAATCCTCTGATGAACATAAACAAGGTGCCTTCCTCATCTTCATATCAATCTTAGTTTAATGAAGAATTTCGTGAAGGCCATGGACTAAAATGGCGCTGCCTTTCAACACTTGCGCACTCTGTTCCTAGCTCTGAGTTCTACTAAACTCAAGGAGGGCATCTTCGTCGGACCTCAGATCCGGGAGGTGCTGAAGGATTTGGACTTTGAGGAGCTTCTTACCTTGAAGGAAATGAGGGCATGGAAAGCAGTTAAGTCAGTCTGCAATGACTTCCTTAGTAACACACGGGTATCAGATTACCAAAAGTGTATCGAAAAATTGTTAGTTTTATGTGGATATGGCATGCCGAATGTCACTTAAAATACATTTTCTCCACTCCCACACCAACTTCTTCCCTCCGAACCTCAGGGCAGTAAGTGATGAGCATGGAGAAAGGTTCCACCAAGATATTACTAAGATAGAGAACAACTATCAAAGTAAATGGAACCCCAACATGATGGGGGACTTCTGCTGGATGCTTTTGCGTGATGTCCTGCAGGCAAAGTACACAAGATATATAAAAAAAAAAAAAAAAAAAAAAAAAAAAAAAAAAAAAAAAAAAAAAAAAAAAAAAAAAAAAAAAAAAAAAAAAAAATAAAAAAAATCACTTCTAACTGTCTGCTGTACTATGATTTGTGTGTATTGTATTTTCCAAATAATTTAGTTCCATCAACGTTCTGTATCCATGTTGTTTTTTTCTGTAATATGCCTTTGTAACAGATGTAGTAAACACATTATATTTTGAATTTATATGCGGTATAATTAAATGGGGATATATGAAAAAACTAGAGGTGATGATAAAACTTTTCGGAAAATTTAATTCACCACATCAAAATCAGTAAAAAAAAAAAAAAAAAAAAAAAAATTACATCCTTGACTCAGCGATTTTTTTTAAACCAGTGTGTGTGTATATATATATGTATACATTGCATATATTTATATGTATGTATGTACATAGGGTGTAGATATGTAAGGTGTATATAGATCGAAGAGAGTAAAGCTAAAGAGTTGGCAGTGTAAAGATGAAGAGGGATGAGGAGTTTGAGGAATGGTTGGTAAGGAATGTACTTGAGGCCATAAAGTACAGAGTGTTGACAGGTTACGTTGGATAGTTGAGCGCATCTGACGCGTGCGGCTCCTGGGGGTGGGTGGAGGGGTGGGTTGGGGGGCGAGAGGATGAACGGTGGGGGTGGGAGGGAGGAGGGGGAGGGAATACGATCGTATGGGCTATGACGAAGGGATACCATGAAGTTGCAGTAGGGTTGGAGTTGGGGTGGTGAGGTGAAAGAGTTCAAGCCGAAGGAGGAAAAGGGGGAGAAATATGAGGAAAATTCATGAACTGTGGACTTGGAGAAAACAAATTGAAACAATGAGAACAGGGAATGGAGAGTGGAGAGAAAAATGTAAAGAGGAACTGTGCAATGAAGTGAAAGAGGAAGGCAAAAAGAAGAGGAGAGTGCTAAAAAAAACATTAAATACAGGAATAGGAAGAAGAAGAGGAAGAGAAATAGAAAGAGGGAAAGGATGACTAGAGAAAGGAGAAGAGAGGTGGAGAGAGTGAGAAGGGGAGAAGGAGGAGATGGAGGAGGTGGAGGAGGAAGGGGAGGAGGAGGAAGAGGAGGAGGAGGAGGAAGGGCGGGTTTAATGTGTACGTGTTGACGGGTTACATATCGTCTCCGTTCATGAAGGTAAGAAATATGGAGTTGGTCGGTTGACTGAGTGATGGACGTGGAGTCAAGCCAAGAGCACAGTCACGTTAAGACAGACAGACAGACAGACAGACAGACAGACAGACAGACAGACAGACAGACAGACAGACAGACAGACAGACAGACAGACTAAGAGACAGGCAGACAGACAGACTAAGAGACAGGCAGGCAGACTGAGAGACAGACAGACAGACAGACAGACAGACAGACAGACAGACAGACAGACAGACAGACAGACAGACAGACAGACAGACAGACAGACAGACAGACAGACAAACAGACTAAGAGACAGGCAGACAGACTGAGAGACAGACATACAGACAGACAGAATAAGAGACAGACAGACAGAATGAAAGACAGAATAAGAGACAGACAGTCAGACAGACAGACACAATGAGGGACAGACAAAAAAATAACAGAAAAAAATGACAGATAAATAGAATGAAAGACAGACAGATAGACAGGCAGACAGACACAATGAGGGACAGACAAAAATATAACAGAAAAAAATGACAGATAAACAGAATGAGAGACAGATAGACAGACAGACAGACAGACAGATTGAGGGAGATAATGATAAACAAGTAGACAGATCGATCTACAGGCAGACTGGCGTACCAGTAGGGACAGTGATAAGGTCACAATCGTCCTATAAACAAAACATAAATAAGGAGACCAAATACATTCGAAAAAAAAAAATAAAATAAACAGGAGACAAGAACAGGGGTAGGAGGAGGAGTAGGAGGAGGGGGAGGTGGAGGGGGAGGTGGAGGAAGGGGTGGGGAATGGGGGGGGGGCGTCGATAGCAGTCTCGCGTCTTGAGAAATCGCCTCTGTCCGTGGTGACAGGCTCTCTTTCTTTCCGTTGCGACACTGACTGAGTGGAATCTTCTTTGATGACCGATTCTCCTTCGACAGGTTCGTCTGGTGTAGTTAAAGAAAGTAGTTGAGCCATATGTGGTTAGGAGCGTAAGCCAGGAGGCGCTTAGCTGTAGGCAAAACCGTCACCTTTGCCTTGGCTACTCAGACAGCCAAGTGACAGTCAGCGGTAGCGGCTCGGAGCGTAGCCTGGGCCGCACATGTTACGACGAAGGTACTTTCATAAACAATTCATTTCATTTGTTCAGAAAGAATGAATTAGTGAAAATAATCACTGCCTTAGTTATCATTAATAACAAGATAAACTGTGGTTGATGAATAGATAATTTGGAAATAGGTCCAAAGCAAGAAATCAGGAGGGAATTATTCATTTTAGTCTGTTAAGGATTAAAAAAGTACAGAGAAGAGGGAAAGGTATGGGAAGAGAAGTTATAAAGTTACTATAGAGGGGAGAAACAACGATAAGGAAGGTATTGGACAAATTGCAAGTCTTGGGGTTGAACGAAAAGGCGACCATTTACAAGCATGAACAGAAACAAGAAACAGAGAGAGCAAAATAAATTGTTTAATAAATAATGGACTATGAAGAACACATACATACATTCATACATATACCAAGGCTTTTTCTCCCTTACAAGGGAGGTAGCCAAAAAGGAAAAGGGCATAAAATCATTCCCACCCATTCCATCCCCTGAATACACTCCACACCCCTCCACCCTCCCTCTTATCTTAGCACCTCCTGGATGAAGAACACGAATGAGGAAGTATTAGAAGCATTTAGGTAAGGCAGTGCACGGTCAATGGAAATACAGTTTAAATCGCAAAACATGGAGAATGAGATTGTCAGCGGAACAAGGAAACTTGGAAGAGAGGTCCTTGAAGTTAGGCTGGAAGTGGGGAATACAGACAAAAAGAGAGGTAATAAACGGACAAGGAAAATATAACTATGCAAAAGTTAACTTTGCAGAACTGCAAATGATATTTTTGAAGAGGTAGATTGGAAACAGTTCAGTA
>NC_134799.1:25056731-25059231 GCF_046742065.1 Oratosquilla oratoria
CATGAATTTGTAGCTAGATATATCACACACACACACACACGCACACATACACACACACACACACACACACACACACACACACACACACACACACACACACACACACACACACACACACACACACACACACACACACACACACACACACACACACACACACACACACACACACACACACACACACACACACACACACACACACACACACACACACACACACACACACACACACACACACACACACACATATATATATATATATATATGTATATATATGCATATATATATGTATATATATGCATATATATATGTATATATATGCATATGTGTATATATATATATATGTATATATATGTATGTATATATATATTTATATATATGTATATAAATGTATATGTATGTATGCATATGTATATATATATATATATATTATATATATAAATATATATATATATACATATACATACATATACATACCAAGGCTTTTTCCCCCTTACAAGGGAGGTAGCCAAAAAGGGAAGGCATAAAAACACTCCCACCCATTTCATCCCTAAATACACTCCACACCCCTCCCACCCTCCCTCTCATCTCATATATGTATATATATATATCTATATATATAATATATATATATATATATATATATATATATATATATATATATATATATATATGTGTGTGTGTGTGTGTGTGTGTGTGTGTGTGTGTGTGTGTGTGTACATATATATATATGCATATATCTATATATCACAAAGGATTACGAAGGCAGAGCATGCCGACTGGAGACCTTTTGGTTCATAACTAGGTCGGATGCGGAAAAAAATGTAACTTGTAGAATTCGAATAAGTTAGTCACGCAAGAACGTTTCCATCGGAATCTATGCTGACTATCATTTATCAAAGAGTTACTTTCTAAATGATGTTCGACAGCATCCCTGATGATAGTTTCCATACTTTTTCATACCGTTGAAATCAAGCTTATGGGCCTGTAGTTATTTGGTACCTTTTTGTCACCTTTTTTGAACATTGGAGTAACGTTAGCTAGCTTCTATTTTCTTGGGACATCTCCGGATATAATAGATTTCTTGAAAATAATCTCTAATAGAACAACAATCTCATTTTCATTTCCTTTAAGATTCTTGGATGCCAACCGTCAGGCCCTGATGTTTTATTAATTTTGAGTTTCTCTATACACCTTTTGATTTTTTCTTTTGTTATATTTACCGTAGTAAGTTTACCCCAGACTTTTCACAGGTTTCAGTTTGGAGTTCACTTTGAGGTGTTTTGTTTACGAATACTGAGCTAAAATAGGTGTTTGAAATATCACACATTCCTTCATTTAAATGTTCAAGTTGACCGTCAGCAGATAATAGTGGGGCATTGTGATTCCTAATAACCTTTTTATCTCTAATGTAACTATAGAATTCTTTGGGATCATCTTTGGATTTATCAGCGATATTCATTTCGTATTGTCGTTTTCGTTTTTATTGCCTTTTTTAAATCTCCTTGTATTATTGCTTAACTTTGATAGTCGTTAGGTGCAACCGAGCACTTGTATTTATTATAAGCCTGTCTCTTTTTAGCAATATTTTTTCAGTTTCTTTGTCGAGCCATTTTGGGCGAGCCTGATGTCCTTAAACGGGATGTAAGTATGAATCATCTTAGTGAGCGTATTTTGAAATATTTCCTACATCTGATCTACAGGTCTTTCGCTTAAAATTGCCTCCCAATCTGTAAACTGAAGCTCCTGACGTAGTCCTATGAACTGAGTTTGATTAAAATCGGGTATTTTAGATGCACATGTATCTCTTCTCATTTTTTTTAGCAGTTTGAATCTAAGCTGTGATCGCTATTTGCAATAGTTTCACCAACCTCCACATCGGCTATCATGCTTTCACGACTAGTGATCAATAGATCGAGTAAGTTTCCATGTCTTGTGGGCTCTTTTATGTGCTGAACTAAGTAATTGTCATAGAGAAAATCTATCAAGCGACTACCTATATGGCCATGTTCAAGGGTCATCCAATCAATGTCAGTAAAATTGAAATCCCCCATCATCAATAGGTCCCGGTTGCAGAAACTAGACAATTCTTGAAACAAAAGTTTGTCGTCTGCTAATGATAAAGTTTTTGGCCTACATATTACATCTACGTTCATTTTTACCCATTTGTTTGGGTTAATTCTACCCGCAAACTATCATATGCATCCTGTTTTACTTTCTCTAAAACACAGGCATGGACATTACTTTTAACGTATAACAGAACACCCTCACCTTTCTTGTGGTTTCTATCCTGATGAGAGTGTTTAAATCCTGCAATATTAAATTTAGCTTCAAACTCTTTACCATTTAATCATGTCTCGGTTATTCCTATCATATTGAGATTTTCAATTTTGACATATGCCTGTATTTCTTGAAATTTGTTCCTAATACTACGAGCATTAAAGTACATGGTATTAAAAAACTCGTGATTATTTCTTTTTGACCCGTTTTGTATTTCAAC
>NC_134799.1:25079231-25081731 GCF_046742065.1 Oratosquilla oratoria
TCCTTTTTCAATTACTAATTCTTGGATTAATCTCTTCCTTGCTAGCTCTGTTGGTGTTCCTTTACCTCTTCGTTCTCCGTCTTCGCTTCCTCCTACTCTCCTTCACAATGCCGATGCCTCCTTGGCTTTCTCTTTCTTTCGTTCTCCGTCCCTTGCCCTCCACTCCCCCCTCCCGTCCCTTTCTTTTGCTTCCTATTTCCTACTACTTCTTTCTCCTTTTTCTTTCTTCATATTCTTCTTCCTACACTTCTTCCTCATTCTCTTCTTTCTGAATTTCCTCTTCACCCTCTTCTTTCCACTCTTTATTTCCCTTCTCCTCCTCTTCTTATTTCTGATACTATTGCTCCCTTATCCTTCTATTTCTCTCGTTCTTCTTCTTTCTATTTCTTTTTCCTCCTTTCCTCCTCGTTTTCCTTCTTTCATTTGTCTCTTCTTTCACCTCTCTTCGTCTTCGTCCCTCTTTCTTTTTCTTCCTCTTTGTCTTCCTCTTCCTCTTCTTATTTCTCTTCTTCTCCCACTTCCTCTTCTTTCGCCTCTCTTTTATTCTTCCTTTTTTTTCTTCTTTTTCTTCCTCTACCTTCTCTCCCTTCTCCACCTCTTCCACCTCCTCATCTTCCTCCTTCTCCTTCTCCACTATATCCCCCCTCTTCCTCCTTCTCCTCCTCTACCATCTCCTTCTCTTCCTCCGCCTTCTCCTCCCCGTCTCCTTCTCCACCTTCTACTACTCCTCCTCCTTATCCATCTCCATTTCCCCCTCCTCCTCCTCTCTTTCTCCTCCTCCTCCTCCTCTCTCTCTCCTCCTCCTCCTGCTTATCCACTCTCTTCTACTCCTATTTCTTTTTCTTTTCCTCATCCTCTTCCTTATTTTCATCCTTTTTATCATTGCTTATCTTCTTTATCCTCTTCCTCTTTCTTTTTCTTCTTCCTATTTCTCCTATTTTTCCCAATTTGCACGATTTTATCCCCAATGATAGAAGCGCTGGTGAATAAGCAGCGCTGAAAGAGTCTTCCTTGTTAGTCCCTCTTTCCTCCCCGTCTTCCTATTCCTGGTCCTCATATCTTTCTCGTCTTTAGAGTCGTAGTTTGTATCTATGAGCAATATCTTTCCCATTAGAATTTCTCTCGTCCAATTCTCTCCTTCCCTTTCCTATTTTATCTCTTCCTTTCCAGCTGTAAATTTAATATTTGTATTATCCTTCTTTGCTTTAACCTCGTTTTGCTTAATGTCCACAATTTTCATTTCCTTTTCGAATGCCTGTTTATATTTTTCGTTCCATGTACTGTACAGGTAGTGTTCTCTTCCACTCCACTTGATTTTGTTTTGTTTCCTCAATTTTTTCTCCTCTTGTGTTTTCTTTTCCTCCTCATTTTCTCCCTCAATCCAGGAGCCGTTCCCCTGCATTCCTTGCACTCCGTCTTACGTTCCCTAACCCTTCCCCCCAAGCGACTACCCATCCCTCTATTTCTGTCAAATACGGCCTCACCGGACGCGGGCAGTCGGTGATACGCGATTGGTTAAATGGAGCGACGCGGCGACTTCCCATTGGTTCGTTTGAATCATAACCGCCATTTGTCAAACTTTGCATGGAGATTGGAAGATTCGGTCACCGGGGAATGGATTGGTTTTGGCTGGGAAAGGGAAGCAGTGTGGAGAAACGGGGAGACGCAAGGAAAGGGATGCAGGAACACTGGTGAAAAGGGGCCCCAGGGAAAAACAGAAAATAGAAAGGGGGAAATAATGTGATTTATAAGATCACATTATTCCTCTTTTTTACTAGAACCCTATAATAAATTAGGATGGGAAAGGAAACAAGGAAATAGAATGGGAAAACAGGAAAGGCTAGAGACAATTATTAACCAGGGAGGCAAAGGGGAAAATGGAATCACCATATAGAGAACAGACAAATAGGCCAGAAGTGATAAAGAAAATACAAGACGGGGAAATGATTGGAAAAATATTTTGCAGCGCTCTGAGGTGGGAGGATTCAGGGAAAGGATGGTCAGGGATTTTCTTGCGAAATGACCAATGAGAGAGGAAACGAGTACCACGAATGAGACCTTTGTGGGTCACGACAAGGCTGAACGGGGCACCACGTCTGGAGGCAAGAAGCCAGAGGGAGGCGGTTCGAATCCCCAAGAGTCTTCAAGTGACGTTTGGATGGTCATGCGCTTCCCGAGTTCCAACAAAAACTTTCGCGCCTGTTATCTATCTCACAGAGCGGATGTCTTCCCAAACGGTAGAATATATATATATATATATATATATATATATATATATACAATATATATATATACAAACGTACACACATACACACACAAACACATACACACACACACACACACACACACACACACACACACACACACACACACACACACACACACACACACACACACATATATATTTTATATATATATATATATATATATATATGCATGTATATGTATATATATGTATATACACATACATATATATATGTATATATATATACATATGCAT
>NC_134799.1:25089231-25094231 GCF_046742065.1 Oratosquilla oratoria
TAGAAATCCTCACATTATTACATCAGTCAGCGATTGATACTGATATTTGGAAGAACCTTATGCTCTTACGCCCCCAACCCCTTCCCAGACACATTCACTAATGTAAGAGACACCATCCCTTGCACACAGGGAACATAGCTCCTAGTGGAGAGCTTTGACAGAAGGTAGATATCTCAGGGACAGTAGATATTCTCGTAAACAGACGAGTGGACAGTGACCGCCATGTAGACGAAGGAGAGAGGGGTTATCTTCGTAGACAGAGACAATAGACAGCGATCACGAAAGGACAGAGAGGCAGAAGTCCATTGCCGACACAGACAGGGAGAAATGACCTGCAAGGGGTCAGGACATGGAGGTCATTTTGGTCAATGATGGGGCAAAGTGGAGAGGGAAAGTGGTTGTACACCATGAGGGGAGAGGGTGGAAGAGGGGGAGGAGGAAAGGAGGAGGAGAAACAGGGGGATCGGAACGGAGGTTATCCCAATGGCGGGTGAAAAATTGTACCAGATAAACACTGGACCTGGGGTAGTAGTTGGAAGAAGCAAATGGTGAAAAGAGAGAAAAGAATAGGTGGCGGTGGCGTGGAGGCGAACTAGAGGAGGGACAACGGTTGAAAAGGACAGGAGAGGATAGACAAGGAAGGAGAGGGGAGGGGAGGACATCGAAGTGAATGGGGGAGGCTAGGGCGGGAGGGTTGTACAGTGAGAGAGCAGGAGGGAGAAGAAAAGTACAATTGTAAGCAAAAGAGGAGGGAATTACAGAAGAGAGAAGGAAACATGGCCAAAAGGTTAGGGGAAATAAATAGATTACAAAAGGATTAATTGTGGTTTGGGAGCAATATGGGAATAAGATAAATGTAAGGAATATAAGGGAATAAAATGAAAATGGGAAACTTTGAGCATAGTGTGGACTAGTTTATATTTTGAGACACATGTACTTCGTTCCATAATTGAATCTTACGCACACGCAGTACACACAAGATTCTGGAACTTCAGGAAAATGTATTTCGATGTTTCTATAGGAAAGATGAACAGTTCCAACCTGTTACGAATTGTGGACGTATCTCTCAAATAGACAAACCAGGAATTTGTTCATAATGTAATTTCAGGTGCTTGCTGGAAACAATGAATGCACATTATGTATATGTGGTAATATGTACATGTCAAAGTACATGTGAAGTTTTCGGTGTCTTGCAATGGCTGTGATTGTCAATCTAATCTAAAATTAACGTAATGACCTTGACCATACTGAAATTATGTCGCTGTCCAACAGTACTTCTGATGATGGTCATTGCAGAGGTTGGGAAGCTAGGAAAGATCCTCACTCTTCGCAGATCATATACATACATATTTAATATATACACATGCTGAAATGGGAGAAGCGTAAACACCAGACTCAAAGTGGGAAGTTTAATGCCCGACGTTTCAGTCCTAGTTCTAGGGCCGTCTTCAGGTGTGTGAAAATATACAGTGCTCAATAAGCCTGTTATACTATCCGTGGTTGGAACTGGGAGAGGTATTCCGCATTGCTGAGCTGTCCGGGTCCCCCTCCTCTTCCAGTCGCTACGAGTACTGGCCGACTGGACCACCTTACATACCCAATGGGAGTAAGCATCACAATTTATCCCGGTAGATGGCTCTACTGTACCATCAGTCGTAGTAAATACACATTGCCGTCCTATGAAAATTGGACAGTTCAGCGTTTAAAAGTTGTATTAGCAACAAGAGAAGCACTTGTCTCAGGGAGGAAAGAGAATTTGATAGAAAGGTAAGATATCGTACTTACTTTCAACACGATTTCAAGTAACAATAGTCCTTTGTTCTTGTGTAAATATTCATTTTATTGGTCGGAGTGTTCACCTTACCGTCTAACGAAACAAACAAATCTTGTACTCTGATACCACGGTCTGCCATAATACTGTCCCCAGATTCAAACGTATGTCCTTGTATTAAACAAGATCTTTTGATTATCTGTCTGCAAGATGCCACTGTAGCTATCACTCATATAAGAAATTAGTCCACCTGGAGTGCAGCCGATGATTGTCTTCAATGTGTTGCGATTTTAATAAGTCGAAAAAGTTACAATTTGTGCATTAACATTACTGGGTTTTTGAATCGGCACCTCTGTTGCATCCAAAATTACTCTTGTTGATGGAAATTGTTTTTTTGAAGTTCACTGGCATTAAGTCCTGCACTGTGTTTCTTTCTGGCCAAAAATTGATTTCTTGGAGTTGGAAGAACATAAAATTAATCCATACATTGACAACTTTTGACGCATAGGTTTGACTGATTCTGAACAAAATAGATAATTCAATATCATCTTTGGCCTGTCTCAACTTGCTTATAGTTAAAAACAACTGATCTTCCGCTAATAATAAATCATAGTCCATTCCATCAAGATTATTGACAGCTGGACCAAGTACAGATAATATTAAGGGAAAATGTGCAAAGTCATTAAATCCTGCATAATACTGAACGGCCCTATTGTTATTTTTAAACAGGAAGATAGAAAATCTAGCATTCATAGAATTTAGTATCTCACACTGGATACCGTGATCCTGGACCGATTTCTCTCCGTCAGCGTCACTTTGTAGAATCTCATTTTCCCTTTCAACTGACACTACCTCTTCGTTGCCAACATCTTGAATATCTGGTTCATTTTGAAATAAACGTCTCCTCTTAGCTACCCTTTCTGCTCTTTCTGCATTTAGTGTTGAGGTGAACGTGGATGGTGTTGTATTAAAATAAAAAAATAGATGGAACCGCACCAGGTTTCAGCCTCTTACGAGAACCTGAAATTAAAGCAAAGAAAAATTTAGTTCTTTGTTTATCTTAGGAAGCAATAGAGTAAGGTTAGGGTATGTGGTAAGGTCAGGGTTTGAGTTTGGGAGTCATAAAAGAACTTTGAAGAAACGTAGCTCTATTAATTTTCTACGTAAGTGACATCACAATGTAAGTGTGCTAAAAAACCTACGTAACTGTAGACATATCCTAGTTTAAATAGTAAACCTTTAAAATAATTATTACCCTCCTGAGAATATATACAATGACAGGTACATGGGCTAAGAAAGTAATGGCTGCTCCCCATAACAAAATTCTTACTACTACACACACTTGAAATGATGACACAGCATGGGGAACGGGTTATCTTGTTGAATTGTTAAAAAAGAATAGTGCCTGTTATTTTTCTTTATATACAAATGACAACAAAGTTGAATATCACTTACCTAAAAGACCAGCAGGCATGTAGTCATCTGCTGTAAAATGTTTTTCACAGACAACACTGTATTTTCTTGGAATCCATGGCTTATTTGTACCTTGTTCAAGGCGTTTTATCGCTATTCTCCACTTCATATTCTTCTTCTCATCTGACGGAAACTTGTGTCCACCCTTATGTGCTGAACACAGTGGAACAGAGCAATGCTGAGGCATTTTAAAGTTAGTTTTATCACATTTCGAAACAAGACTGAAAAACAGGAAGTGAACTTCACGACTCATCACACAGTGCTGCCATCTGGTGAGGTAATGCGTGCTTACTCCCATTGTGCATACATTTAATTTTACAAAGAATAAATGCAATAAAACAAAATAAAATAAAATAAAATACAATACAATAAAATGCAATAAAGTAAAATGTAATAAAATGAAATAAAATGGCATTTGTGCAACAATTGAAAGTGCACTACGCACTTGCACGCGAAGGAAATAAATATAATAAAATAAAATATAATAAAGTAAAATAAAATAAAACAAAATAAAATGAAATAAAATCAAATAAAATGCAATGAAATAAAATAGAATGAAATAAAATGCCACTTATGCAACAATTGAAAGTGCACTACGCACTTACACGCAAAGGAAATAAATGAAAACTTGATCACCCACATTGTGTGACTTTTGTTCACCATGTCCTCTCTCGCTCACGTAATTTGAAATGAGGACACTTTATGTTGCGTCTGTCTTTGTGTTTTTAGCGCCCAGGTATATTGGATTTAAATCTATGCACCTGTTTACGATAACTTCTTTTGTCATGTGCGTGTGTGTGTGTGTGTGTGTGTGTGTGTGTGTGTGTGTGTGTCTGTGCGCGCGTGTGTGTGCATGTGTGTGTGTGTGTTCGTGTGTGTGTGTGTGTATGTTTGTGTGTATGTGTGTTAGTGTGTATGTGTGTGTTAGTGTGTATGTGTGTGTGTATTTGTGTGTGTGTGTGATTCACTATGGTCTTGGTTCACGTGTTGGACTCGTAATCGAATCTATGGGTAAATCTGTGACCTTACACGCACACACACACATCCAACTCCCCGCCCACGAGAATTGGAGTAACGACTCGCAGCACAGTGATACTGAAATTATTTCAGCCCTGGGCGGGATTCGAACCCGAACCACCGTAGTGGCGGCCGGGAACTCCAACCACTGCTCCACTGTGTGTGTGTGTGTGTGTGTGTGTGTGTGTGTGTGTGTGTGTGTGTGTGTGTGTGTGTGTGTGTGTGTGTGTGTGTGTGTGTGTGTGTGTGTGTGTGTGTGTGTGTGTGTGTGTGTGTGTGTGTGTGTGTGTGTGTGTGTGTGTGTGTGTGTGTGTGTGTGTGTGTGTGTGTGTGTGTGTGTGTGTGTGTGTGTGCGTTTGTATCTGTTTGCTCTTAGAAACGTATACGTGTTGGTGTCTATCTTAGTTCGTTCACTACTTTTTCTAGCAACTGTGCATGGTGAACCTTGTCATTAACTCTCATCTATTGCCTCATTCCCTATATTATCAGTTCTCGGATTGTTGTTCGAATGGAAGGGGATATTCTGCTCAATCACAACTCCTTAAAGCCTGGGGCATTCTAGTGCTTTTTCTAACTTCTATTCTAGTTCCATATTGCCCCATTGTACCCCTAGCAAACTCTCCTAAATCAAAAACCTTTTTTATCTGGACAAATCCAACATTGTTTCTAATACCTATCCTAGATTCATCAAGTGACTCTAGTTCGACGAATGGAATAAACCTAGTAACCATGTAGTAAG
>NC_134799.1:25099231-25101731 GCF_046742065.1 Oratosquilla oratoria
CATAATAACAATGATAATAATAATGATTATGATAATGATGATGATGATGATGATGATGATGATGATGATGATGATGATGATGATGATCATCATCATCATCATCATCATCATCATCATCATCATCATCATCATCATCATCATCATCATCATCATCATCATCATCATCATCATCATCATCATCATCATCATCATCATCATCATCATCATCATCATCTTTAATGTTATTGTTATTATTATCATTATTGCTATTATCATTATTATCATCATTATTCGTACACATATTCATTTGTGAAAAAGAAATAAATATTATAGAAACTAAATCATTATTTTTTTCATTTTTTTGCATTTTGAATTGGATAATTCTAACCTATTCTCTGTTCAAACTTTGTAGGAGATTTTCGTCATGTTAATAAAATCGGTTGGTGAAAGACAAACAAGAACACGAATCAATCGAGGTATCAAAGTCAAAAGATCAAAGTCAGTCAAATCAATTGACATGCGAATCAATCAGAGATACCCTTTGGCTCTAGGAATTTTGTCTCAGATGAAAGTTTCTTTCCACAATGAAAGTGCTAATTAGATATCTCCTAGTTTATCACGGAAACTTCTACAAATGTGACTACTGTTATTTAATATACCTTTGCTATAGACTGATATCAAAATGTGAAGAAAAAAAATCACGCCCAAGAAAAAAAAAAAAAAAAAAAAGTCGTACATAATCCATTGACAGTCGTCAAATGAGAGAAGGGGTCAGGAATGAAGGTCAGGTGAGGTCACTGGAGTTGAGGGAGGAGGAGGATAGAAAAAGCGAGGAGGGGGATTGGATTGGGGGAGGGGGGAGGGGGGGAGGAAATGGAGCAGAGAAAGGCTGGATATTGTGGTGATTTAAACGATATATGAAATGGGTTACACAGGGATGGGTGGGGGGGGGGAGAAAGGGTTGTTGAAGGGGAGAGGGGAGGGAACAAGAGAGGAGGGGAATGGAGGGAAGACTAAGGATGTGGAGAGACGGGGAAGAAATCCAGTTGAGTTCCAGTGAGGTATAGTAAGGTCAGGTAAAGGGAGGGGAAAAGTTCGAAGGGGAAGGGAAGTGATAGAAGAGGTCGAGCTAGGTGAAGGGAGGCGAGGGAGGGAAGGTGAGGGAGGATAGGGAGAGGGAAAGGAAGGGGAGAAAAGGCGAGGTAGAGGGGAGAAAGGAGAAGAGATAGGAGGGGGAGAGGAAGGGGAAACATCTATTGGCTGGCTGTAGAAGCACTTTTGGAAAGCTTGTTTTATCCGCGAAAACTCTCCTATTTGTGGTTCACTTATGTTGGAATCTGAATGCATTATGGATTATGCCGTCAGGGAAAATATCTTTCTATATTTATATTTCCGTCAGAGCAAAATATGTTTGGCTGCTTGTTTGTTATACTACAAAGTGTTGCTTTATGTACAAATATTTCCCCCAACTAACTCATATGTTTTCGACCAAGTTTCAATTTGTGAACATCTAAATCTACACACATTGTATATGATATACTTGTATATTTGTACCTTGTTAAATAATATGTTATTGTTGCTACTGTTATTGATATGCACTGAAGTCCTGCCTTTGTCCATGTAAAAAATAACAATAATGATAATGATAAAACAAAATAAAATAGAATACAAATGCAAGCCGCCTTAGGAGATTTTGTCCATTTCAAGCGTCGGGCTCCATTTCCTATGGCCTATTCCCAATTGACAGGGTCAGGAAGAATAGGTCTAAGACCAGGATAGCATCTCCAGACAAGGCCGCCTTCGTATGCAATACTATATCACGTGTTCTATACTTGTGAACACCATAGGAAGGAAATGTCGAATTAGGTGGTTTAGCGACTGCTTAAAACAAAAATAAATCACTTCTTTGGCATGAAGAGTTAATTGGGAGTTTATTTTAACCTTCTCAAGGCAAAATGGTTCTCTATAATTGAGTTGAATCATCTAGCACTGACCAGGACAAAGTCATTAAACTAATCACTGATCCTGAAAGGTTTTGGACAATGCGGCTTCAGCTGGTGTCAGTCTTTTCCTTTTCTTTCTTTTTACTTTATTTTTTCGTTTCAACGAAATATTTTTGGGTGTCGTTCACCTGTGACATAATAGGACGTGAGTAATATCAGTTTTAGTGATTTTTTTTTACGTGTGATGACTTACCGAAAGGTGTATGAATATGTACATTTTAATCAGTCTTACAAAAGAACAAAAAGACAAATAAGAGGATTAATGGTATTACGTTGTATCAGCTTCCGATGATTATTTCTTTCCCGTCATTAGCTCCAAACGCCACTCCATGGGAAATAGTACGCATCACTGAAACTCCTACTTTCAAGCCACTATGTAATGTAAGCCCTTCCCCAAATAAATATATATATATATATATATATATAATATATATATATACATGTATATATATATATATACATTATATATATATGTATATACTGTATATATGTATATACTGTATATATGTATATATATA
>NC_134799.1:25109231-25121731 GCF_046742065.1 Oratosquilla oratoria
AAACTCTCAAGACTCTGCACGGGTAATGTTACAACATTTAAGTTTAGCCTCGCTTCAGAGCGTCCTATCCTGAAGGGATCAAATGAAATGGAGATATAAGTTAAATTTTCTGTCGTATGCGATAAGAATATTGAATCGTTACCTTTACGTCCCAGCGGTTCATGCAACAGTTGCACTGATCTTGGGGGTGATTTGCTTCCCGATTGCATTCTACACGGATAGACAGAGCTAAATCCCAGAGGAATATCACCGTGTCGAAGGAGGAGGGTGTACAAGAAGTCGACATTTCAAGATGTTCGACAGTTGCTTAGATGTGTTCTTCTAGGCTGAATAAAAACGTCTTGTGTGAGCCAGAACAAAATCTCAACAAAAGGCTGTGCAATACATCAAGTCTGTCTGAGATGTGTCCTTTTAATCCAAATAAGCTCGTCTTGTGTTTGTTAGAACCAAGTCTCTGAAAAGGTTATTTAGGTTTGAGTTTAACAGGTTCACCTCTTCAGTCTAGAAGCCTTACAAGGGAATTAACTTGACTGATTTTTATCCCTTCATGACAAGTCTATCATTCAGCGGAACCAATTCATCTGAAATTTCATGCGAGAAAATCTATAATCCATATCATTGATTTGAATGGGTTCGTATAGGTTCAAACCCTTTCTTAAGATGATGTCTCCCTCTGCTGAATAAAATCGTCTGACTGAAGGAATGATAAACTTTAAAGAACTTCACTGCGCTGAAGAGACTGATAGACAGCGTCTGTGGCCTTAGGTCAGCCTCGGTGCGAACGAAATAACAAACAAGAGTTTGAACCGGAAACTTGATATTGGTGAGGTCGAGAAATCAAGGGGTCGTGTGCTGCAGAGTTGGATTTGCCCTTTTCAGAAGTGCATAATATGTCTCAAGTCACAAAGAAAAGACTGCGGGAATTCTTCCATTGTAAAGAATCATTCAAGGGAAGTTAGAAAGGTCATTGTCGTCAGTGGACATGATGGTATTAAGATTATATGTATATGTGTACATTATGTGTATACATTTTGTCTATGTATTCGTTTTTCGTCAGGTGAATGCGTTCACATTTTTTGATCAATCTATTCGAAAAACACTTAATTCATTTTTTGTCAAGGTAGTGAATCGGCATTGATGTATAACGATACGCAGTGCCACCCCCCTCTCATAGTCACGTCTAATGTGATAAGTCGTTCAATATCTATACTCATCTATGTATCTATATTTTATATATCTATATTCACCCATACATCTATCTTATCTATATGTATGCATGCATGTATGTATGTACGTATGTATGCACGTATGTATGTATGTATGTATGTATGTATGTATGTATGTATGTATGTATGTATGTATGTATGTATGTATGTTATTAAGTATGCATATATATGTAATATATATATATATATATATATATATATATATATATATATATAATTAACATGTCTGTTTTTGGCAAAATAATCTAGCCGGTAACGGTGATTTGGTAACAGCTCACGAGAACCAGATTGGCATGAGAGAGTGGTGATGTAATGGCAACGTGGACAACTGATTGGTCGAGAGTGGTGACGTCACGGCAACGGAGACGGCTGATTGGTCGCGAACGCTGACATCATGGCAATGGAGACGATTGATTGGTCGCGAGTGAAGGGCAGGGCGCAAAGCGTCAGCTCGCGAAGCGAGCAGCGTCGCAGGCTATGCCCATTTCGAAGACGGCGCTTGTGTGTATATATATATATATATATATATATATATATATACACACACATATATATATATATACATATATATGTATATATATATATTTGTGTGTATGTGTGTATGCATGAATGTATGTATTTGTGTATGTACATGAAATATGATTGTTCACGGCAGCAAAACATTTTGGATCTCACTTTTCCCTACGAAGCCAGGAAGTCAGTTTCATTTATTGCCGATTAATTCTTCGGTATTTCTGCCAGTACCGGAGAAGTAGTGGATTCAGGCACTCCGAAACCTGAAACCCTCTTGTCGATGATACACAACCTCTGGTGGAGTCGAATTCTTATGTTCATATCAGAGCCAGGGCAAAGAAAGGGAAAAGGATAAATGGAAGGAAGTAAAACAGAAAAGAATATTTTTGAATTTGGGACTTAGGAGACTAGGAGTGGGGAGAAGAAACCGAAAAGTACGTGAAAGATGGAGAAGAAGCAAGGGAAGAGTA
This sequence comes from Oratosquilla oratoria, assembly GCF_046742065.1. Classification (NCBI taxonomy): domain Eukaryota; kingdom Metazoa; phylum Arthropoda; class Malacostraca; order Stomatopoda; family Squillidae; genus Oratosquilla; species Oratosquilla oratoria. The sequence continues at coordinate 25,111,441 of NC_134799.1, forward strand.
AGCATTGAATAGTAAAATGAACAAAGAATAAAGATCAGGCGGAGCGGAAAGAAACAAGCTGGCGAAGAATATAAATGGGGAAGATGAAGAAAAGAAAAGAATAAGGGTTATGTACATATGTATATTGAAATGGATATACTTATATACATACATATGTATATGTATATGTATATGTATATATATATATATATATATTTATATATATATATATATTTATATATATATATATGTATATATATATATATATATATATATATATATATACAGTATATATATATATATATATACTAAAGGCATTTTTCCCCATTACAAACAGGTAGCCAAAAAAACAAAGACATAAAATTCACTCCCACCCATTCAAACCCTATCATACTTCACTCCCCTCCACCCTCTTTCCTCCCTCTTATCTTGGCACCTCCTGGATGACGGGTCATCCCTGCATCTCTCCCACTGCCCTGGGTCAGAAGTAGTATCTTCTGCCCTGAAGTGACGGCAATGTTCATTCCTGCTTTTTGTAAGAATTTGTTAATACTGTTGGCCGTTTTCGAATTCGGAAGTACTAGAAATTTCTTTGTATCTCTGTCCGTACTTTCGCTCCTGTCATTTTTCCGTCTCATTAAAATTCAAACGCAAAGCAAAAGAAATAATGAGACGGAAAAATGACAGGAGCGAAAGTACGGACAGAGATACAAAAAAAAAAAAATTCTAGTACTTCCGAATTCGAAAACGGCCAACAGTATTAACAAATTCTTACAAAAAGCAGGAATGAACATTGCCGTCACTTCAGGGCAGAAGTCATAAAGGTGAGATCAGGTCTGATCAGGTCAACAAAGAAAGCATAGTATACAAAATTCCATGTGGTCATTGCCAACGAGTCTACTATGGAGAAACAAGTAAGGGGACTGGAGTAAGAGTGACACAGCACAAATCAGAATTAAGACATCACAGAACATCAAATGCTATAGTAGTACACGCAGAGGAGTATGGACATCTACCAGACTGGAATAACATAACAACAATCCACACAGGAATGAGCAAGAAAATCAGGAAAGGAATGGAAGCAGCTTATATTAATAAGGAAGACTGTATAAATAATAGAAAAGGGTTTATCGGCTGGTCTAAAATAGGGGCGGAATTGGCAGCACGCGACTGGCCACGAGAAAATGAGGAGGCGGGACATGGATCGGACCAATCGTCCGCGGATCAATCGTCAGCGGACCAATCGTCCGCGGATCAATCGTCAGCGGACCGATTGTCCACCAGATCATTAACTAGGAGACGCCCTCAAGACGATATATATAGTCTTGTAACCCCTTGTACTTTGTAGTCTCTCTGAAGAAGGTGCAAAAGCCGAAAAGTTAGAGGAATAAACTCATCTCTGACTTGTGTGTTTCTTTACCACCCTCCTATCTTCATATTCATATATATGTACATATAAGTATGTATATATATATATATATATATATGAATACATATATATACATATGTATATGATATACATATATATAGTATATATATGTATTATATATATATATATATACATATATATATATATATATATATATATATAAGACTTATTGACCCACTGTCAGAGAATGAGATAAGATGGACAGAAAATCTGTATATTTTGACCACTATCTGTGGTCCTCTTCAGCAGAATGATACATAGTGTGGAGTATGAGATTATATATAGCTAAGAGGGGTACATTTGGGGACAGGGAAAGGGGGGGGGGTAACTCAGGTCAATGGTAAACGTTGACTGATAGTGAGGTCAAGTCGGGCTGCTTTTGAGATGAATTTCTTAGCAGTCATCTAAGTTATACAGTCTGGGGACCACTGACCTTTGGAGGTATTAAAATTAGGTATATATTCAATCAGGGAGCATTCAATAGTGTTTCTTCGAAAACTGCAGTGGAATTTATAGACGACGGCAGCATCATCCTTGTCCATAGGATGATCCTCTCTGCTGGTATGTGGGAACACTGCTGAATTCTCTCGACTATATTTGATGGAGTTCTTATGTTCCTTAATTCTTGTAGTCAACTCTCTTCATGTTTGGCCCCAGTACATTTCTTCAGTCCTTACAGGGTAGTGTATATTTATATGTATATATATATATATATATATATATATATATATATATATATATATATATATATATATATATATACACCCATTGCTGGGGAAATCCTTATCTCTACTATTGTAAGGGCAATAATCTCAGCTTTTTGGGGGATGGGGGGCTGGAACCATTCTCTTTGCAGGATCCCAACACATCCTATCGTTCCGAATCGGTTCCGTTGGGTCTGGCTTATTGAAATTATGTATTGTGTCAGTGTACCTCAATACAAAAAAAGAAGAAAAAAAAATCCTAATGAGGAATAGTGGGCTGGAATCGAATCACGGGGAAAGGACTTTGCACCTTGAATTCATAATTTGCGCATCATTTCATCATGATTCTTGTTTTTCAATTTAGTGCATCTATTTTTGTGGTAATACACCTATAATATATTGTATTTTTGTTATAATGCATCTTTAATTCACAATCACCTTTGTGTACGTACATGTAAGCGAGATAATGGGAATTACTGTTATTTCTCCAGTTGAAAATGCGATGAAGGTAAATGACCCTTATGTTTAATTGCAAGGTTCCTCCATATCACAGTGAGATGTGAAATGCTTGTCTTCATCGTAGTTCTATTTGCAAAAAAAAAATAAATGAATAAACAAATGAAAAAAACGAAAAAAAAACGAATAAATAAATAAATAAATAAGTAAAATCAAATAAATGAATAAGTAGATAAAATAATAAATAAATAAATGATTAGATAAATAATTAGTTAAATAGATAGATAATATGAAATAAATGAATAAATAAAATAATAAATAAATAAATAAATGAACAAATAAGTAAATAAATAAATAAATATAATAAACAAATAAATAAAATAAATAGATAAATAAATAAATAAATATATAGAAAATAAAAAACAAAAACAAATGCATATTTGGTCAGGTGTGTCATCAAATCCTATGCCCAGCTGCATATGAACTTGTGCGTGGGTGGATGTGCAGGTTTGGTTGTTTTACCGTACTGTATGTGTGCAATAAATACACATGAATCTTGTACTGAAACGCTCTTGTCAGCGTATCTGTTCACCCCTTCTCTTCCATTTCTGCTTGAATTTTTATTTTCTATTCCTATTATTATCAATATTTTTATTATTATCATTCATTCTTTAACTCCTCTCTTTCTCTGCTTCCTTTCTTATTCCTTCGTCGGCTGTTCTCTGCCTCTCTCTCTCTCTCCCAAAGTCATGCAGTCATTTTCTCATTCTTTTAGCGTATCCATTTCCAAAGATATTATAGCTTCTGTTTTCATCTGCATTTTTTTGTTTTGTTCGTCGTTATAAGTTCCTTTTCGTCTGTCTGCTGCGTAGTTTCGTTTCCCCTTCAGCCTCCCCATCTGGCAGAATAATCATAACAGTATTTTTCATTAATCTAATTCAATTATGTCCGTCACTCGATTACAATTCCAATTTTTACTGTGTAATTACATTTGCTCCCTATATTTCAGAATTACGTTGTAATTGGTGTTGTTCTTCTTGTTTTGCTTTTGTTCTCCGAAATGTTGATCCCTTCTGTCCCGGGTGAAACGTTTTCTTTTGTTTTTCTACCTGGCGCCAGTCGATCTTTATTGATCTCCGTGATTTCGCCTCTGCAAAGGAGAATTAATACTTCATCTACATTATCGTACCCCGTACCGTGGGGCAAAATCGGTGTTCATACTTCGCTAAGTTAGCGCTTTTGTTGATTGTTGGGGATGATACGTTCATTATCGTCGTTGTATTGTCACTGCAATAGAATTTTTAACATCACCCCCCCCCCCGACATCTGTGTATGATAAGGGATGCACTGCAGTCATTACTGTTTTACAGTTAGCTTATTCAGTACGGTTTTATACTTTATTCACTTGTCTTTGGCCAACGCCGGGCGATAACCTTCATCTGTGTAATGACGCCGAGTTGAAAAGAATTCATTTTATTTTGATTTCGTTCATGTCAGCCGAGACTGTTGGCGAAGAAGACTCCAAAAAAGCCATTAGACATATGATATACATTTTCTGGTAGACTATTCAGGTTAAAAAAAAAAAAAAAAAAAAATCCTCACAGATCACCGTTTATGTCCGTAGTTATACCTGTATATCTGTTCTTACTCTCGGCTGGCGATTTCATTCAACAGAGAAAAAGCTCTCTTCTTAATGTTACCACTTACCTTATCCATTCCATTCTTTCAGTTTATCTTTATTATATAGGTGAAACTACGTTTGTTGTGGCCGTTGGTTTAGCAACGTTGAGTTCCGAAACGTTTGGCATTTTCTTAAAATGTTTGGGAGTGAATTGTTTGTTATTACTAATCCTGAATCCGCAGTTTTCTGCACCACTTTTTGTTGCCTTTGAATAAGATCGTGAGGCAGCAATCCGGAATAGAACCTAAGGAGTAGATCACTTTGTTCTGAATGGATCTGGTGCGATCTTACAGAAACTTTGTGGCTGTGGGTGGGGAGCTGCGTTCTCGGTTTAGTTAATTCTGAAATCGTTTCTCGTAAGTCGTTGAGTCGTCGGTTCGTCAATAGATGCACGTGAAGATGTGGACGAATATTGATCACACACACACACACACACACACACACACACACACACACACACACACACACACACACACACACACACACACACACACACACACACACACACACACACACACACACACACACACACACACACACCGACTCGGTGGCACGGTTGGTAGAGCGCTGAACTGGAAAGCAGAAGTGCTCCCAGTAACCAGTTCGAATCCTGCCCAGGGCCGAAATTATTTCGGTATCGCTGTGCCTCGGGTCGTTACTCTGACTCTCGTGGGCGGGGAGTTGGGTGTGTGTGTGTGTGCAAGGTCATAGCATTACCCATAGATCGGACCTACGAGCTCTGAGCTCTCTTCCAGGAGGGAAATAGCTGTCGATCACGAGTCCAACACGTGATCCAAAAGACCAAGACCAAGTGAATACACACACACACACACACACACACACACACACACACACACACACACACACACACACACACACACACACACACACACACACACACACACACACACACACACGCTCACATACATGATGCTGGTCATGTTTCTGGTGTACATAGGAATGTGTGTACAAATGATTAAGGTGAAAGGGGCGAAAATGTATGAAAGTATTAATTCATATACTGTAATATGTAATTGATAAAAACCCGACTGTTGTACATGTGAATGTATTTGAACATAAACAAGAGGTTATCAGAGGGCTCGGTTTGTAATGTATTCAAAAGGCACATACCACCACAAGAAAATTGGTTCGATCCAGATTAGCAGAATTTATGCTATAATACATCCCATGATGAAATGGCTCAACTATGTAATAATTCTTAAATAATGAATATTTTTTAACTTCTCTCGTATCAATGATGCCATTTTTACATCTATTAGTGAAATGATTCAAATGTGTAATTATTCTTAAATAAGTTATTCCTTTTATTTCATCTTCATTATTTTATTTTTACATCATTTTTACATCCATTACTGAAATAATTCAAGGGTGTAATTGTTTCAAAGTGACTGAAAAAAACCTTTTCATATTTATTATTTCATTTTAACATCAAACAAAAGAGGGTCGTGAGACAAGGATCAGCAAACGCTGGCTGTTCGGTGCCCCTCTATTCACTTCCCCGTGTAACAACATTACTCAGCTCAAAGTAGCGTCAGCTTGTATGGGTCATTCTCTCAAAGTTACCCGGCAGAGTTAGTTTCCCCGCGTTTACCTTCGGTGTCCCTAACATTTTTTGACCTTTTCAATAAACTCCAACTTTGTAAAGTCAAAGCTTGAAGCAAAGGGTCTGAGTAGAAAAGTTGTAAAAAAAAAAAAAGTGTATCGTTTTCTGTCAGAGGGGATTTTTGAACAAATCTCGCGCTTATTAAAAGAACACATGGTTGCTTCAGAGGACAGTCTGTAAGGGAATGAATGTCTGGTGAAGAATTGCATTCAAGGTTGAATTTCAGATGAATTAATTGTCGGGTCGGGGTAATTTCAATGGATTTATTTTCGTAACATTCATGCACACACACACACACACACACACAAACGCATACACACACACACACACACACACACACACACACACACACACACACACACACACACACACACACACACACACACACACACACACACACACACACACACACACACACACACACACACACACACACACACACACACACACACACACACACACACACACACACACACACACACACACACACACACACACACACACACACACACACACATAAACACACGCACACATGACCGTCTGTGACGGTAGGTAACTTATTTTTGCTTGCTGATAATATCACTGTGGAAAATCTCCCTCGTAGACGATTTAAGGGTAATTTTCTGTGGTTTAAGTAACTAAACATGACTGCAAGGACTCGAACCTCTGCCTTAGCGACTGCTTATTATGAAGTAGAGACGCTAAGGCAAAGGTTCGAGTCCTTGCGGAGGATCTAATTTCCATTTGTCACAATCACACACAACTTGTCGGATGGCTTGTCATAATAAAGACAACGAAATCGAGTCTTTATATGATGATTTAAGTCAGGTAATGGATCAAGAAAAAAAGTAAGTACACGTTGGTATTAGGCGACTTTAATACTAAAGTGGGGAAGAAGATGGGAGGTGAGTCGCGCATTGGGAAGTTTGGAGTAGGTGAAAGAAATGGCAGAGGTGACATGTTAGTCAATTTTGCAGGGAACTACAATATGAGGAGAGTGAACTCTTTCTTTCAAAAGCGTGTACGTCGTGGAGAAGTCCAAATGAAACAACAAAGAACGAAGTAGACTTCATATTAGGAGATGAGAGCGAAAAACGTTAGCAATGTTACGGTCATAAATAAAGACAACATATGTAGTGACCATAGATGGTAGGTTGCACAGCTAGATTCAATTTCCGAACCGAGAGGAATAAAATATTTTTTTAAAAAGAAAATAAACCTTACAAAGGTTAAGGATAATAATAAGAAATTTCGGTTAGAAATTGAAAATAGATTCGAAGCTCTAAGAACTAACGAGGACACCGTCGATAGTATGAATTTGGATTTAGTGAATATCATTATGGAATTTGCAGAGAAAGTAGGAAGTACAAAAAACATTAGGGAAAACAAACACTCAAAAACAACAAATGACCTAATTAAAAGAAGAAAGACCATGCAGATTAAAAGCAAGAGAGACGAAATAGAAAGAGTAAAACTAAACAAACTTATCGACAAAAGGCAGAGGTCAGAGAAAAGAAAGAGAAACATGGATGAAATAGAGGAAACTATTCGGAAAGGTAAATGTATTAAAACGACCAAGCGCAGACATGCTTTAGGAAGACAGTAAATGATATGTTTGAAAGATAGAAATGGAGATGTATAGACAAGGCAAAGGAAACATGGACTGGAGATGAAGCCATGTTTCCTTTACCGTGTCTATACAACTTGTTCACATGGATTTTCAGAAATGGAAAAATGATTAGATGCAGAGACAGAATGGTAAAAAAGAGTAGAAGAATTTTACCAAGAGTTTGACTCGTCGAAGACCATAGTTGAGCCAGTAAGTTCATCTGTAGACGTTAGTAGTGTACCTGAAATTACAAAGGAAGTAGAATTTGCTCTAAAACATGAAAAGAGGAAAAGCACCTGGGGAAGATGGTATACCAATAGATCTGATGAATGACGCAGGGAAAGAAGTTCATATAAGTTAGCTCCGTTGTACACCCAGTGCTTACGTCAAGAAAGCGTTCCTGAATCGTGTTGCAATGCTATAGTGATTTTGCTTCATAAAAAAAAAAAGAGACCAGAAGGACCTTAGTAACTATCAAATGTATATAAAATACTCTCCAGAATCCTTACAAATAGACTTAGTCAAATTTTAGATAGAAACCAACCAAGAGAACAGGCAGGTTTTAGGAGCTGATATTCGACTCTAGACCATTTGTAGGCGATGAACCAACTAATCAAGGAATCGACAGAATACAATATACATCTGTGTTTAGCTTTTGTAGATTACGAGAAGGCCTTTGACTCGGTAGAACAAATAGCAATACTAAACTCGCTACGGAACCAGGATACAAACGAACAGATCGTAAGGGTTTTAGAAAATATTTATGCGAAACGTACCGCTATAATTCGACAACATAAAGATACAGAAAAGATCAAGATCGAGAAAGGAGTACGGCAAGCGGTACCATTTCAGCCAAGTTATTTACAGCTTGCTTGGAAGATATTTTCAGAAGGTTGAGTTGGGAAGAGAAAGGTTTGAAGATTGATGACGAATATTTGAACCACCTAAGATTTGCGGATGGTATTATTCTTATTTCAGAAAGAGCAGAAGACTTGCAAGATATGCTGAGTGATCTGAACAAAGAAAGTCCCAAAGTAGGTTTAAAAATGAATAAGAGTAAAACCAAAGTAATGTTCAATACAAAAGTTCAAAATAAAGAAATTATAATCGACGGTGAGAGTCTTGAAGAAGTTGAAGAGTATAACTATTTAGGCCAGATGATGAAAATAACCAAAGATCATGATAATAATAAAAAAAATATTACAATTGGTTGGAAAGTGTTTGGTAAGTGCAATAAAGTCCTCAGAGGCTCTCTACCTTTATGTTTGAAATGTAAAGTTTACAATCAATGCATTCTGCCAGCAATAATCTACGGGTGTGAGACCTGGAAACTGATGAAGGAGATGGAAACAAAACTAAGGACTGCACAGAGGAGAATGAAGAGATCAATGATAGGAATAACGCTGAGAGACCAAAAGAGAGCAAATTGAGTGAGAGCAGACTAGAATGAAAGATATTGTGAAGGCGGTGAAAGAGAGGAAGTGGATTTGGACAGGTAAGTTAGTGCGAACGATTGATGACCAAAGGAGCAAGTGTGTTACTGAGTGGACGCCGCGAGATGGAAAGCATGGAAGAGGGAGATTAAGATTCTTATTGATTTTTTTTTTCTAATGAGACACGATTAAAAAAAAACTTTCAATGAGAATCTCAATTTAAGCATTGGTCTTTTCAAACTCGATAATTTTGTCATCAATCAAATTGTAGGACAATGTCACAAAGCTCCACCTTAGCCGTATTGTGTGACCTTTTGTCACCTGTGTCAATTCCCCCCCATTTTATATATTTTTTTCTTGTCATTATTACTTTTTAATTTTATTATTTCTATTTTTGTTCCTTTGTAAGACAATCCTTATGTATTTATGTTGAGTGACCTCTCCTGTTCTCTACATTATTGTATTTAAGCTGTAATTTGTTGTGTAACTATGTACTTTGAAAATGTAATAAATAGACAAAAACCTTCAGTATTCCGATCCTTGATTTCCTCGTGGTTTCAACAAAATATCTTTAATCACGTGTTTTATGTGATTACTGTTGCAACATATATATATATATATATATATATATATATATATATATATCTTTATATATATATATATATATATATATATATATATATATGTATATATATATATATACATACTGTGAATGCCAGTTGCCTGATGTCTGGATTTGAGCCATGTTGTATTGGTCCATATGAATGCCAATTACATGATTCAAGCTAACTGTAACTCACGGCGTATAATGTCTTGATTTAAGTATGTACTTCACGACGTATGGAATATAGTAATAGAAGTGTTACAAATTTGGATTTGAGTCATTGCATTAGTTCATTATGTATGATATAATTGTCTTGTGAAATTATGTTGAAAGATGATGGTATTATTATGAAGAGATGTAAACTATAGATTTACGCTCATGGTTTGTTTCATTATGTCAGTGCCAAGTCAGTTGTGTAGAGTAAAGAATTATGGTGCTAATGATTTCTTAGTGTAATGAAGTAACTGAAATGATTTGTTAATGTAATGAAGTAACTGAAATGATTTGTTAACGTAACAAAGTATCTGGATTGATTTATTAACGAAAATTACAGATACCATAGTCTGTAGGTGCACCATCACCAGGCCCAAGGGCATCTAATAAACGAGTATGAGTAACATGAAAATTCCTTATTCCTCCTGTACCTCAAATCACATGACGGTCCACAGTCTGTGATACATACACACACACACACACACACACACACACACACACACACACACACACACACACACACACACACACACACACACACACACACACACACACACAC
>NC_134799.1:25124231-25129231 GCF_046742065.1 Oratosquilla oratoria
ATATATATGTATATATATATGTATATATATATATACATATATATATACATATATATATATATATATATATATACATATACAGTATATATATGTATATATATATATATTCGAATCGTTGGTGGTATTTTCAAAGTCAATTTGAATCCTGGTCTAGGAAAAAAAAAAAAAAACATGCGTTATCACAAACATACATTTTCCATTCTGCACTCACTGCTTCTACTCCCTATGTGAGAAATACACTGATTTACCCCAATAAGGTGGGCACGAGGGAGAAACGTGAGAGATCTCCGAGGGAGTAAGTGGACAGGGGGCCCTAAGGAACGACGATCGCATGTATATTGTTCTGCAATGAAGACTGTACGTTCAATAAAGTATAAAGGAAGTATAATATATTGGAGTCATTTATGCTTTGTTAAAACCTTACCTCTTACTTGTGAGTGTAGTTTTATATCAATTATCCTCAATTCAAAGTCCTGGACTTCTCAGGGGTCCAATCAACTTCCAAAAGGGTCAATGAAACGAAAACCAATGGCAATTTATGGATGACGGATAAGTTTATTCAGCGTTAAACAAATAGTCCGGAGCCACTGTCACTTGTCTTCATCCATACTAATTCATCTCTCAAGTTTTTCGCTGCTTTCATCCTCTTTTACTCCCAAAACATTAACTTTTTTCACTTCATCATTCCCCTCTCACTCCTCGTTCTTCTCCTCCTCCTCTTCTTCCTCCTCCTCCTCCTCCTCCTCCTCACCCCTACCACCTTCCAGAACTTGTCCTTGGATCTGTAGCTCATTAAAACTTGCTACCTAGATGTCGAACATTTTTGTCTCTGTACTCTCTCTCCCTCACTCTTTTAGCTTTAATTTGTTTCTCATGAATGCGTATGTGTGCACTGGAATCACATCCATGTCCTTTGCATTTTCTTATCTATTACTTCTCCATTTTCTAACCAAGTTTAAACTTTGAACTTGAACGGAAATCAAGATTTCCTTGTGAAAAATGTTGTGCTTGTGAAGTCGTATAATCCTTCATCTTATTCTGGGCCTCTGTCATAGGGATATGCGGAGACATGAGAGGGAAGCTACCGTCATACATCCACTCTCCGATCCTTCAGACTCTGTGAAACAAAGTTGTTCCTGACTTTCAGAGGTAAATTTGTCGTCAACTCGTAACCTTTGGATAGTTCCCGCTGTGGCTTTCGTTTCGCTGTCCTCAATGCATCACCCCATTCAGCGGCTTCATTCTCACGTTTCGCGTTTTCTGCACATTTTCGTTCTCTTTTCCTCGACATACAGACACACACGCACGCACACACACCACACACACACACACACACACACACACACACACACACACACACACACACACACACACACACACACACACACACACACACACACACACACACACACACACACACACACACACACACACACACACACACACACACACACACACATGCACAGACACGCACACACCTTATATTTATAGCATATACGTATGTGAAGTAATATGTGTGTATATTTGTGTTTGTGTGTGTATACATGCATCTATGTGTATTTGTGTTTGTGTGTGTATACATGTATCTATGTACTCCATTCAATAAGTAATGAGAAAATGTCAGGCGAGACATTAAATATGATTTGATCAAAATACTACTTCATGGTGAAGTACACATACATATATTCTATAAAATGACTAACTGGCAACTTTCTATATTTGTAGGTCTGAGTGCAGCGGTGAACGTGGTGGAACCAGTCTGATTCGGTTTGCCGATCTGTGAACACTTGTCAAGATGCAGGGAAACATGGAGCAACGTTACGCCATCAAATTTTGTGTTAAACTTAAGAAAACCAAACAAGAAGCTTATGGAATGTTAAAGGAGGCCTATGGGGATGAACAGATGAGCCAAGCAAGTTTCTATCGGTGGTTTAACAGATTTTCTGAAGGAAATGAACAGGTTGAGGATGAACCCAGATCTGGAGCACCGAAAAGTGCACGCAAGGAGGAAAACATTGAGGAAGTGCAAAGGTTAGTGGTGCAAAACAGTCGAATATCTGTGAGGATGGTATCTGAAGCTGTTGGTATTAGTATTGGCACAGTAGAGACAGTTCTGACCGAAGATCTGAAGCTCCACAAAGTCTGTGCCAAGTTCGTGCCAAAGATCCTCTCCGACGACCAGAGGCAGTTTCGTGTGGAATGTTGCACTGACATTCTCGAAATGATAGAGGCTGATTCAGGTTTCCTGAATAAGGTAGTGACTCGCAACGAGATTTGGGTGTTTACCTACGACCCTGAGAGCAAACGTCAGAGTGCTCAGTTGAAGCACGCGACCTGCCCCAGACCCAAAAAGGCAAAGATGAGTAGGTCACAAGAGAAGGCCAATGTCATTCCTTTCTTTGACTCCCAGGAATATTACCTTACTGTTCTGAAAAGGTTCAGGGAGAAGATGAGGAAGAAGAGGCCTCAGCAATGGAGGAGTGGTCAGTGGTGGTTCCACCAGGATAATGCCCCATGCCACAAGTCAACGCTGGTGACCACCTGGATGACCGACAGGGGAATGAAAGTGGTACAACACCCACCCTACAGCCCTAACCTAGCCCCTTGCGACTTCTTCCTGTTCCCACGCATAAAAGACAGCCTCAGGGGAACCAGATTCCAGTTAACAGAGGAACTGAAAGAGGCATTGGAAAATTACCTGAAGGGACTACTGAAAAATGACTTTGAGGAGGTCTTCCAGGATTGGGAGAGACGCATGCAGAAGTATGTAGATGCAAGAGGCAATTATTTTGAAGGAGACAAAGTTTTGTAAACTTATGAAAATAAATAGTATCTCTACTGACATGTATATATGTCTAAACAGAAATGTAGTAGCACATTTGTGAATAACACACAAGAAAACCACAGTCGGAAGAAATAAACTTCGAATAAAAGAAGATTCTATATTTCGGTTACCAACTGTAGCCCTCCGCAGAGAAGCTCATATGACTTTCAATTCCTTTATCCATATCCTTAATATATATAGCAAACATTATTGGGGTCAGAACTGTTCCTTGTGGAACTCCACTAATCACTCCATCCCAATTAGAATGTTTGTCTCTTATCACTACTCTCATTTTTCTTTCATGCAAGAAGTCTTCCATCCACTTCAGCAGTTTGCCCTGTATTCCTCCTGCAGTTTCTAATTTCTTTAGCAATTTTTTATGTGGTACCTTATCAAAAGCTTTTTTCAGGTCTAGAAATGCACAATCAGCCTATCCAACTCTTTCTTGTATTACATCTATTAGCCTTGAATAGAAACTAATTAAGTTTGTGACGCATGGTCGTCCTTGTCTAAATCCAAATTGCCTTGGACTTAGTACATTTTTTTTTCCAAATGCCTTACCCATCTAATTTTGATCGTTCTCTCACAAATTTTAGCTATCGTACTTGTAAGAGTGACCGGTCTATAGTTAGTAGGGTCTTCTTTGTTTCTAACTTTATATATTGGTACTAGAGTTCTTTTCCAATCTTCTGGAACTTTTCCTTCTTTCAATGAACTGATTATTAGACTATGTATTTTGTCTGTTAGTGTGTTCCAGCATTCTCTCAAAATCCAGTTTGCCATTTCATCTGGTCCATGTGATTTTCTGACATCGAGATTACTCAAGTGATTCATTATTTCGTTCCTTGTTACTTCTATCTCTTTCACAGGGGGACTTCCTCCTCCCATTCGACATCTCTAAGTTGTATGTTCTCCCTCGTAAACACCGATTTAAGATGCTTGTTCATAATTTCTGCTATTTCTATTTCCTCTGTGTATTGAAGTCCTCCTTGTCGCAGTTTCTCTAATTCTTGTTTGTTTTTCAATTTGTTGTTTACAAATCTATAAAATAGTTTTGGCTGATCTTTACATTTTTCTTTGACATCTTTTTCGTATTTTCTCTTTTCTTCTCTGCACGCTTGTGCATATTGGTTTCTATAACTAGTATATATTTTCCATTTTTCAGGACTTTTGTCTTTTTTCCATTGTATCCAAGCTTTATACCTTTTGTTTTTTAACTCCCTATATGTTTTGTTGTACCAACACTTTATATATCCTTTTTTCTTGTATTTGTCTTGGAACATACTTTTCCACTCCTTCTTTATAAATTTTTGTCAAAATATTTCATTTCTCTTCTACTGTTGTTTCCTCCTTGTGTATCCTTTTCCAGTCTGCTTTTTGAAAGAATTCTCTTATTTTATCAAAATTTGTTTTTTCATACATCAATCTTCCCTTTCTATATTGTTCGTTTTTTCCATGTATTTTTCCTCATTTAGTTCCAGTTCAACCAATATGTGGTCACTTTTACTTATTGGTGTCTTATATTCATTCTTGTCCACTATTTCAGTTTCTGGTGTGATTATTAGGTCTAGTCTCGATGGTTCTTCCTCATTTCTATACCTAGTGTTCTCTTGTATCCATTGCGTCATTGTATGTTCTATAATCATATCAAGTAGTACATTTCCCCATATGTCGTCTCCACCCTTCACCGTCATCTCTTCCCTGCAGGTTCCTTTACAATCAAAGTCACCTATTATAACTATTCTTTCTCCATCTTCCATTATCTTATTTAATGTTATCTTTGTGTTTTCTAACATATTTTTGTGTTCTCTCTCTTCCTATGATGCCTTTTTAGGAGGCACATAATTTAGCAAAAACTTCCTGCTCTTCCCATCACTGTCCTCAACTTCCATCATAATCATTTCTACTCTATTCTTTCCATATGTGACATTCCTCACATTTATATCCTTCTTAGTCAGAAACATAACTCCACCCCCTTGTTTTACCTCTTTGTTTCTAATCCAATAATTATGTGCACCATGTCCTACACTGTTGGGTGGTAGTGGATCTTTCAATTTTGTCTCTACAATTTCCATTATGTCCGGTTCTTTTTCCTGCAGGTAATCATTCAATTAATTCAAGCCTGTTATTAAGCCATCTATATTTGTGTAAGACTCTTTTAATTTTCTGCTACTTC
>NC_134799.1:25134231-25139231 GCF_046742065.1 Oratosquilla oratoria
GCGGCACACATTGCCACCGAGAAAACCACAAATACTCGTAAGGGGTTTATGTCCTGGGAACAAACGTCCGCACAACTGGCGGTCGGCGAGTGTGGGGGGACAACGTGACCGGGGTGAGGTCACGCAGGGTCGTCAGATCACCATGTAAGCTGTTGACGGACTTTGATTTTTATTCTGTATTCAGTCCACTGAGGAAGGCCCAAGAGGTCGAAACGTCTGGTTCTGAATAAAGCTCCATACTCTAGCCTTAACGTTTCATTTTGCCACCTCACCTCCATATTTGTCTGTCTTTACACACACACACACACACACACACACATATATATATATATATATATATATATACATATATACATATATATACATATTTATATACATATATATACATATATATACATACATATATATACATATACAGTATATATACATACATATATATACATATATATCTATACATATATATATATATATATATATATACATATATATATATATATATATATATATGCGTGTGTGTGTTTATGTGTGCGTGGATGTTTTTGCACTTATGGATTTATGTTTGGATGTGTGTTTGTATCCCGCGTGATGATCAGATAAATAAACTTAATCTTTTTTACCAAATAGACAGTTGGTTATCTTTTATACTAATGTTTGTGCAACAGATTAGTCATGCACCGAAAGAGTGAAATTTAATTTGAATGCCTGTTCACATGAGTGATCATAATCATTCCAATAATGATAACTGGTCATAATACTTCTGGTTTTTAATTTATGCAGAAATATCATTGGAGCAGTTTGGTGAAATATCATTTAAATGGTAATTGGAAATAGCATAGTTCATGAATTCATCTCGTTAGATTAATATTCATAGGAAGGTCTTAGAGGTCAAGGTCAGGACATCGCTTTGGGTTTGTTTCCAGAGAGAAGGAGCCGTGTGTGGTCCTCACAAGATGTCGCCTTGTATTCCAGCTACCAAAATGTGTTGCGTTTGAGACAAAAAATGGAAACACCAAGCTTCATTGTTTTTAACCAAAGAAAGATACTCTTTGTTAACTTATCAAACAATTTTATATATACATAGATGTATGAAGACGGTGTACTTTTGTTTCAAAGAAATATGCACCTGGGATTTAAGAGGGGGCGACATGCATCAATTACTACTAAAGGAGGGACGCCAATATATGTGTGTGGAAGGTTGTATCCCTGTACGAGTGTACGTGCGTGTGTATGTATGTCTCTATTTACCTAATTGTACAGTAATACACAAAAAAGGAGTAACTCGTGCGGTCCTGTGTGGCTTCTCACCCGCGCGCGCGTGCATGCATGCGTGCGTGCGTGCGTTCGTGTGTGTGTGTGTGTGTGTGTGTGTGTGTGTGTGTTCACTTGGTCTTTGGATCACGTGTTGGACTCGTGATCGACAGCTATTTCCCTCCTGGAAGAGAGCTCAGAGCTCGTAGGTCCGATCTATGGGTAATGCTATGACCTTGCACACACACACACACACCCAACTCCCCGCCCACGAGAGTCAGAGTAACGACCCGAAGCGCAGCGGTACCGAAATAATTTCGGCCCTGGGCAGGATTCGAACCATGAGCTGCGGGCCACTATTGTGGCAGCTCAGTGCTCTATCAACTACGCCACCGAGTGTGTGTGTGTGCGTGTGTGTGTGTGTGTGTGTGTGTGTGTGTGTGTGTGTGTGTGTGTGTGTGTGTGTGTGTGTGTGTGTGTGTGTGTGTGTGTGTGTGTGTGTGTGTGTGTGTGCTGACGACTTGAGCCATCGTTGTAGCTGCTACCAGGCAATTTTGTCCAATGTCGGAACATCTCTAAACAAAGGGTCAGATACGTTTCACTTAACCCTTTTATAGTTAATGCATCGTGAGAAAGTGGCCGCACACAGTGGATAAGAAACCTAGAAGTGTCACTTCGGTGTATTACGGGACCGGATGTTAAAAAAAGAAAAGAAAAGAAAACAAGAACGACCTTCCCAGTTCTAAGTTCTCCGACTCTCTAAAGCCTACTTTCCAAGACCCAAGGACCTTCGTAGAAATTCCAAAGAACGTCTTAGGAACACCATGGCTCGTTTCGGAGGTTCCTGATTCAGATGGATCTTCTGCTGGTGGAAAAGGTGGAAAGAAGGAGGTTCGAGCGAAGAGAAGTTCATCATTTAGATACTTCCACAGGTGCAGACGGAGTTCCAAGACACGACTAAGGATAGGACCCAGGAACTACTAGAAATAGTTGAAAGAATTCGTAACCTTCGGAGGATCAAGATGACTTGGGGAGTCACGAGACGCGAGCTCAGAATCTTTATTCTCAAAAAAAAAAAAAAAAAAAAAAAAAACTCATCAAGGAGAAACCCAAATGATTAAAAGATTATTTGAGTTTTCTTGTGTGTCACCTGAGGGATTGCTAAAAAAAAATGTGTTTGTACTCCTTGTCAGGGAACTTCTACGCCTTTTGTACACATGAAATTATTCTATTAACTGTGCCGCCATTCTTACATCTTCAATCAAAATCGCTCGACGCTGGCTTAACTGCCCAAACTTCATGTGTTATTGTTGTTGTTATGAACTGTACTTTAGTAGTAATCCCATCCTTGGTGATAACCTCTTGCCACTATATTTGATGTATAAAGTTTGTTTTGGACTCTTAGCCACAGACTCTAAATCTCAATCTGTCAGCAGGGACATTAACTGAGAAAAGTAAACCAAGAAACTAATGGAGTCAAGAGTTCTGAAGACAAACATTTTACCAAATAATAAATCCCTTAGTCGAGTAGAATAGCCTGGTGGCAGCGAGAATAAAATCAATAAGGCCACCATAGTGGGATATGGCTGTCAAAGGCTTAATTTCAGTCCTTTAATAGGAACTGCTTGCAGCCTATTTTGATCTCAATGGATTTTACTTAATGCTTCGCGGGGTGCTCTGGAGTCATCAATAGATCCGTAGGATTCCTGTGAAGACTATTTCTTTTGATTCAGGAGTGAGGCAAGGATGTGTCCTCATCCCAACATGTTTCAACATCCTCATGGACTGGGTTTGGGAGGTTGTTGAGTAGTGTCACTGCAGAGTATCTATTGACAACACTAAAATCATCGACCCGTCTGAGCTGATGATGCTGTGCTTTTTGCGGAGTCGTTGGAGGTTCTGATTACAACCCGCGAGGGAGTTTAGACTACATAAGAACATAAGAATGAAGTAGACTGCAAACTGCAAAAGACCATAAGGCCTACACTAGGTAATTCCATATCCATTAACACCTGTCACCCCCACCTACAAAGCTGTCTAACCGTTCTATAAAACAATTGATAGTTTCAGCGTTTACCACATGGTTACTAAGTCTATTCCATTCATTGGCCACCCTATTAGTAAACCAATTCTTGCCTATCTCCTTTTTAAATCTAAATTTGTCCTGTTTAAATCCATTATTGCGAGTCCTGCCCTGTTGTCTTAATATGATGACCTTGTTCGCGTCACCTATGTTAAAGCCTTTGATGCATTTGAACACCTCTATTCGATCATCCCGCACTCTGCGTCTTTCCAGAGAGTGTAAGTTAAGGTGCCCAAGCCTCTCTTCGTAAAGTAAATTTCTGAGCCCATGTATTTTGGTCATTCTTCTTTGTACTGATTCTAGTGAATTTATGTCCATTCTATAAGACGGAGACCAAAACTGTACCGCTACACAGGGTTTGATAATTACCTCTACACTTCTATTCGTAACCGTCCTAGCAATGAAACCTAATGCTCTGTTTGCTTTATTCCTGGCTCTAGTGCACTGTTTCCTGAGTCAGGACTCACTAGAACTCCCAAGAACTCTCTAGAACTAGAACTCTCGCACTCAGTTTTCTCTAAAAAAAAACGTGTTATCTAAGCTATATCTGTTTTCGGAGTTGTGTAGCCCTACGTTTAACACGCTGCACTTTGAGATATTGAAATCCATTTACCATTTCATTGACCATGTGAATTTTTTTTTAAGATCGGCCTGCAAAATCTGGGATTCCAGGTCATCTGGATCAAAACCAAAGTGCCAGGCTTTTAGGGGCTTACTGGGTGATAGAGTTCAATCTGTACAAGTATGTGGATAGAATATTGAAAATTTGGAAAACTTCACACAACCTGTTATTGTGAACCATGTCAATATTGTGTCATGTCAATAAGTCTATCGCCCTTAGTGTTATGGACTTGTTGTTCAGTACAGTATATGGCGTCGACGTTTGTGCAAGAAGAATAAGATCCAAAGCTTAAAGTCGCTTGTATTTCTCATTTTGTTGCACGGCTAAATATTGAATTGAAGAGGCTTATACGGTATGGTTGGTATGGCTGTATCAAACAAGAGAATACTCCGTGAGATTCAGTCAAGATCTGTTCAACAAAGACAAAATTAGGCGATAGAGGCGCTCAGACCTCTCAGGTCATTTGCATTAGATAAAAAAAATTCACGATTTTTTTTCTTCATAGAATTAGATTTCCTATACAGTGCAGAACACACAACAGGACGAAGTACACGCACTGCCCCGCGTTTCTTAATATCTTTTAGTGGCAACCGGAGCCAATGTGACAGAAAATATCAGGCGCTATAACTGAACTGCAGGGCGCCAAAGCCCGCCAATGAAATCATCCCAGCCTAATTGCGTTATGACGTCACTCTGACCTCATGGGTTCTGGTACACTTATGTCAATTACAGTGCGGTGGCCGTAATTCAATTGTTTGATACATGCAGACCATTAAGATTATTAAGTTACAAAAGTGATTATGGTTTGTATTTTAATTTCGTGGTGAACTAAAAATAGATTTTCCCCGACGTGGGCCTATGCTCTCCTGACTACGTTTATGAAGCTTTAGATGTAGAAATTGCCACTGTGATATGTCGAATAATTCACCCATGGATAAATACTGATAACTTAGATTTGCCTTATTGGATACACATTCGCATGAAGGATAGAAAGTATACATGCATACATACGCACATAATGGATGTACAGGTGAAAATAAGGTGCTT
>NC_134799.1:25151731-25161731 GCF_046742065.1 Oratosquilla oratoria
TTGATTAATCGCCTGCAAATGGTCTAGAGTTGAGTATCTACTCCTAAAGCCTGCTTGTTCTCTTGGTTGGTTTCCATCTAAAAGTTGACTAAGTCTATTTGTAAGGATTTTGGAGAATACTTTATATACATTTGATAGTAAGCTAATTGGTCGATAGTTACTAAGGTCCTTCTGGTCTCCTTTTTTATGAAGCAAAATCATTATAGCATTGCACCACGATTCAGGAACGCTTTCTTGACGTAAGCACTAGGTGTACAACTGAGCTAACTTAATATGAACTTCTTTCCCTACGTCTTTCAACAGATCTATCGATATACCATCTTCCCCAGGTGCTTTTCCTCGTTTCATACTTTTTAGAGCAAATTCTACTTCTTCCTTTGTAATCTCTGGTACACTACTAACGTCTACATATGAATTTACTGACTCAACTACGGTCTTCGACGAGTAAAGCTCTTGTTAAATTTCCTCTACTCTTTTTACCATTCTGTCTCTGCAGTTAATGATTTTTCCATTTCTATCTTTCAAACATATCATTTGCTGTCTTCCGAAAGCATGTCTGCGCTCAGTCACTTTAATACTTTTTCTTTTCCGAATAGTTTCCTCTATTCTTTCTTTTCTCTGATCTCTGCCTTTTGTTAATAAACTTGTTTAGTTTTGCTCTTTCTATTTTGTCTCTCATGCTTTTAATCTGCATTGTCCTTCTTCTTTTAATTAGGTCATGTGTAGCTTTGAAATATTTGTTTTCTCCAGGACTTTTTGTATTCCTACTTTCTCTGCCGATTACCTAATGATATTCACTAAATTCGACTTCATATCTTCGACTGTGCCCTCGTTAGTTCTTAGAGCTTCGAATCTATTTTTAATTTCTAACTGAAACTCCTTATTATCCTTAACCTATGCTATGCTTATTTTCTTTTTTAAAACTAGTTTATCTATCTCGGCTCTGAAATTGAATTTAGCTGTGCAACCTACCATTCTATGGTCACTACCTATGTTGACTTTATTTATGACCGTAACATTGCTAACGCTCTTGCTCTCATCTCCTAATATGAAGTCTACTTCGTTCTTTGTTGTTCCATTTGGACTTCTCCAGGTCCATTTACGACCTACGCACTTTTGGAAGAAAGTGTTCATTATCCTCATGTTGTAGTTCTCTGCAAAACTGACTAACATCTCGCCTCTGTAATTTTTTTCGCCTACTCCAAACTTCCCAATGCACGACTCGTCTCCCATCTTCATTCCAACTTTAGCATTGAAGTCGCCTATTACCAACGTGTACTAGACTTAAATCATAGAAGGATTCAATTTCATCGTCTGAACTCTGTGAAGTTGGTGCATAAACCTAAACTATTTTTAGACTGTACCATTTACATAGCCTAATCACAATCCAAGCTACCCTGTCTGAAAAACTACTGAACTTGAGTACGTTACCAGCAACTTCTCGGTTGATCAGGAATCCTACTCCACTAGATCTTTCTTTGCCCTTACCTCTATAGTGGAACAGGTGGTGACATCTTGTAATTGTATCAGCTTTTCTTCCGTTCTTCGGACTTTGCTCAGTCCTACGATGACCCACTTGATGTTGTCTAGTTCTTCAATTAGACTCTCCAGCCTGTGGTCTTCTGAGAGAGTTCTTACGTTGTAATTATAGATCTTCATTTTCTTCATGCTGTTTAATGTACAAGACTTGGATCTGCTTAGACAGTGCTTTCACATTCGGTGGCACACTGCCCGTAACCACATGAGTCAATGTGGTTGGAGCTTTAGGAGACGATGATCCAACAGGAACGCCCGGTTTTGTTTTGTTTGTGCTGTTCATGTTTGTTATGAATGGCTTTTGGCAGTAATTTCACCTCCCTGCCAACTAGTTTCTGGTGAAATATTTCTCTGGTGTCACCCTATTCATTATTTTCGGTGAATTCCTATATATCTATAAGGTGTCCAATGGTCCACACCGTCATTATGACGGTACCCCATATATTTATGGGGAATTTCCCTGTTTGCCATCAGGGACGTGCTTGTTAGAAGTGGGTCCTGAGACTGTTTGTGTGAGTTCCTCTTTGTCTGATCTTTCTTACAAAACCTGTTCGATATGGGTGACCCTGCAGAGATTTCCTTTCTATCGACATAGCTTTTGTAATCATCAAGATTCTCAAGCCTATCCACCACGCCAAGGTGTCAACTTTCGGATAGGTAATAAATGGTGAAAAATTCATGTGGGAGAGTGTCTCTAGTGGGGTCCCCCAGGGCTCGGTTTTGGGTCCCTTATTGTTCATTATGTACATAAATGACTTGGACAATGGGATTAATAGTGATGTTAGTAAGTTTGCGGACGACACTAAAATAGGACGCCTAATTAGGTCAGGAGACGGCGCCGAGATTCTGCAAGATGATCTTAATAAATTGTTCACATGGTTGGTGAAATGGCAAATGAACTTCAATATCTCAAAGTGGAGCATGTTAAACGTAGGGTTACACAACCCCGAAAATAGATATAGGTTAGATAACACGTTTTTAGGGAAAACTGAGTACGAGAGGGAATTAGGAGTTCTAGTGAGTCCTGACTTTAAATCTAGGAAACAGTGTATTAGTGCTAGGAATAAAGCTAACAGAGCATTAGGTTTCATTGCTAGGACGGATAAAAATGGAAGTGCATAGGTAATTATCAAACTTTATCTAACGTTAGTTAGACCCATCCTTGACTATGCGGTACAGTTTTGGTCTACGTCTTATAGAATGGACATAAATTTACTAGGATCAGCACAGAGGAGAATACCCAAAATGATATATATATATATATATATATATATATATATATATATATATATATATATATATATATATATATATATATATATTTAACCACAAATCACTTTTAATTCCATGTCATTGCAATCGAGACTGAGAGTCGCTCAAAGGAGGCATCTGTTGGAAATTGAAACGTGGACGAGCCGAGGATTCGAACCCAGCTAACCCGTAACAAAGTTACAGTGACTGATATTTTAGTCTTAAGGTGGTATTCGACTCAATGTTTCTTTGGGCTTTTACAGTTTGTTGCCCAGAATTTTTAGACCGAGAAATTGAAACCATTTATGACATTGGTAATAGATTAAAATATCCAAAAACATATAATTGACGTAGCTCAAAACACAGCAAAGAAATCTTTTTACAGTCTTTCTAATAATCAGCAATTCAGTTTTAAGAATATTAACCCTCCCTTTTCATCAAAATTGTGTTAGTTTAACGCGTATTTTTAATAAGTTTGGTGTCCAAGATGTTTTTAGAAATAACAACACTGTTAAAGACAGGTTGATTAAAAATTCACCTGCTTGTAATGAAGGCTGTGTTTATAGTATCCCTTGCAAAAATTGTAACTCTAATTATATTGGACAAACAGGCAAGGATTTAAAATTGAGAATAAACCAACATAAATACAACATCAGAACAGGGCAAGTTTCAAGTGGGTTGTTTTTGCATTCAAGGGATTTTAATCATTGCATTGATTGGGATAACACGAAGAAAATTGTCTTAAGTATGGACTTTAAGGAGAGGAATATAATAGAATCATGTTATATAAAAGCTTCATTTGAGAACAACATGAATATGAGTATGGGAATGTATAAATTAGATAACTTTGTAACAAATAAAATTGTTGACAGTAGCCGGGTCATACGTTCGGCCGTGCTGAGATAATGAGGTCACAATGGACCTGTCCTAATTTCCCCCCTAGTGTTTCTTGTGCATATATATATAACGTCACTACCACCTTACTCTGTACCTTTGAAAATGTCTTGAATAGACGAAAACGTTCGGTCACCTTTCATTTTATTTTCCAAGTGGTTTTATTACACATTTTATGAATCACGTGTTTTTGTGATTTATTCGCATATATATATATATATATATATATATATATATATATGTACAGTGTGTGTGTGTGTGTGTTTGTGTGTGTGTGTGTGTGTGTGTGTGTGTGTGTGTGTGTGTATGTATGTAAATAGAAATATATATGTAAATGAAACTTAATCATTGAAGCAGACTAATTACCTTATTCGTTGATGTTTTTCTAGTTGAATCTTAGCATTTGAAGTAGTACAAAATTTTCATGAATCGCCTCTGCGGATGGCTTGTTTCATTCATTGATAACACAAAGACACCTCATCTCTTGTGAAAGAAGTGTAGTTGATAAGTTTCTTTTGACGGCACCACACGGATACTATTAATGCTCGAAAGAACATGTCGATGTAAACTACGGAAAGGTCTCTCCATAGGGAACAATTAATAATGGGAAATCCCCTGTATTTGGGAGGATATACTGTAATATACCAAAATATTGGAAAGCGCTTCTAGTCTAGCATTTTACTAGATTTTTTTTTGAGAAATGGAAGTTAATAAACCCTAGATATTCCCATACAGTAGAGAGAGTATGCAGGGCAACACCGGGTACGGACAGTTGCTCACTGGATAATTGCTCACCGGATAGTTGCTCACCGGATAATTGCTCACCGGACAATCGCTCACCGGAGAAGTGACAAATAGGACACTTGCTCACCAAAGATTTTGTTTTACTTTTCTTGAACTTGATAACAAACAATATATAGGATTTTTTAGTTATATTTAGGTTTATTACAGCAATAATACACAAACAATATCCAAACTTTCATATTTTAGTTTTTGATAATTATAAAATTCAATACAAATTTCTCCCATCAATATATAGTAATGATCTTTTACCGGTCCAGTCTAATGGTGTGGCCAACTGCATTTAGAAAGTCAGGAAGACACTGACTTCCTGCAGCATACCCCTGGCACAGATTCCGAAGGCGGTTCTGCATCTGCTAAGTCACCCTCTTCACCCGCTTCTTTGGTGGTTGCCCTCGTTGGTTTTGTATCATTTGTGTAGCCACTACAGCCTGGTCTTTTCGAAAATTGTCGATCAGTGTCCACACAGAGGGATGACTGTAGTCTACAAGTTTCTGAAAACCAATGTTCCATGCGACCTGTTGGATTTTCTTTGGCTTAGTTTGAATGCTTTGAGCGTTCAGCGTATGCGCAGGATATTCAAATTATCTTGTTGTGCAAGTGTATGCCCGATTCTTCAAAAGCAAATAAATATTCACCGATTCAAACGCAAATCTGGTTATCAACCTTAGCAAATTAGTTTTCCGAGTGAAAATATTAAGGTAAGACATCAATAATATACTATTGTAATGTAAGAAAACTCAAGATCGTTGGGTAATATACACTTGGTCAAGAAATGACCCAAAAATCTTCACATGCCAAGTTGCATGTGCGCTGAATGGCCTACCGGCTCCGGCGTTTGGCCTTCAAGCCAAAAAATCCATAAATCAATCAATCAACCAAGTTGCATGTCAATTGGGCCAGTGGTTTGGATTTTATTGATTATTTCTAAATTGAAAACAGTTGCCATGGCAGCATTATAGGTTGTTAATTTAGAGCCTGGTATGTATTCTCTACTCTCTTACTTTGATAATACATATGTGTCTGGCATTTTCTGACGAGTTCAGAGTGCCCCTGGAGCTCCTGTACGTCTGAGACGACTTCCTCCTGTTTCCACCTGCAGTGTGGAATGTCCATGAGGTAACAGTCCAAGACCGTGCCAGAACCAACAACATGTGTGAGGCATGGGACATTGGTTTTCAGAAACTTGTAGGCTACAGTCATCCCTCTGTGTGGACACTGATCGACAATTTTCAAAAAGACCAGGCTGTAGTGGCTACACAAATGATACAAAAACAACGAGGGCAACCACCAAAGAAGCGGGTGAAGAGGGTGACTTAGCAGATGCAGAACCGCCTTCGGAATCTGTGCCAGGGGTATGCTGCAGGAAGTCAGTGTCTTCCTGACTTTCTAAATGCAGTTGGCCACACCATTAGACTGGACCGGTAAAAGATCATTACTATATATTGATGGGAGAAATTTGTATTGAATTTTATAATTATCAAAAACTAAAATATGAAAGTTTGAATATTGTTTGTGTATTATTGTTTGTGAGCAACTATCCGGTGAGCAACTACCCAGTGAGCAACTGTCCTACACCCGGGCAACACCAGCCAGTGAATTAATGTCGACATAACGTCTCAACATCTTTCATCCTATTGAAACAGACACGACCTCAGAAAATTATTTCTAAACAAAATTATATTTATATTTAATGAAGGTTTTAAATATGGCGGTGAATTGAAAAATGAATAGAAATGTCATTTGAATTGAGGACAAGAATATTTGTTTTGGATTCTGTAAGTAAAAATGCAGTGGTGAAAATATTTATGTTCAAAGGTTTGTTTAGATGGACTATGCTGGTGCAAGATGACACCAGGTTATTACAGCTGTAGCGCTTTTGTTAGCGATGATGTTGCCAAAAAGTTATCTTTATCTGTAATATCTAATCTACAGGTCCTATTTTAATGATTATGGTTAAATTGGAATTAGGCGAATGTTTGAGATATGGTTCAAAGATGCACGTGTAAACAAACACATGCTTACACACACATACACACTCACACACACACGCTTACACACACACATACACACACACACACACATACACACACACGCTTACACACACACATACACACACACGCTTACACACACACATACACACACACACACACATACACACACACACACACACACACACACACGCTTACACACACACATACACACACACACACACATACACACACACACACACACACACACACGCACACACACACACACACACACACACACACACACACACACACACACACACACACACACACACACACACACACACACACACACACACACACACACACACACACACACACACACACACACACACACACACACACACACACACACACACACACATACACACACACACATACACGCACACACACACACACTCTGTGTGTGTTTGTGCCTATGTGTCTGTGTGTCTTTGTGTGTCTGTGTATGTGTGGGTGTATGTGTGTATGTATGTGTGTGTGTGTGTGTGTGTGTGTGTGTGTGTGTGTCTGTGTGTCTGTGCATGTGTGTGCGTATATGTGTGTGTGTGTGTGTGTGTGTGTGTGTGTGTGTGTGTGTGTGTGTGTGTGTGTTTGTGTGTGTGTGTGTGTGTGCGTGTTTCTGTGTGTGTATATGTGTGTGTTCACGCAAGTATACACAAAAAGCGAGTACCGCCTAACAAGGAAAAGTATATGTAAAAAAGAAAGCCCATCACCACTCTTCGCAGAGAATAGAGGGGAAACCGTACCCAGGCAGAATCATTTCCCGTAAGAATGTTGATCCACCTATTGTTTTCAACTACATCGACAGACTTACTTACTGGTGTGCGCATGTGGGCGCGGGTAACAGGTGATATGCACAAAAGTGAACACATTTTTAGTGCATAGGCATGGGTCAGGTGTGGCATTGAGTTCCCATAATACAGTAAAGAAAAAGAGACCCATGATTCTATTACATAATACGACTAAAGATGCGTGCATGGGCTACGTGCTATCTGACGCGCCCGGAACGGAAGACGTCGGTCGAAACTTGCGGTCACGCAGAGGTGAACCGTCTCGCCTGACGGCTGCCAGTATGAGAATATACCCTTGTGTAAACACGATACGGAAGGTGTTCAGAAGTACCTTACCGAAGAGGTGCCATATTTAGCTGATGAAAAATAGCCTGGCGGTAGCCAGAACGGCATGATGAGTATAGTTTTGTGTTTGATGAGGTTAATCCAAGCGGGTTGAGCATTTGAACACACACGCACTGGAGGTATATCACGGATATGAATTAAATATCCATGATACATGGGCTCAGAAATTTACCTTACGAGGACAGGCTTAGGCAGCTTAATTTACATTCTCTGGAAAGACGCAGAGTGCGGAGTGATCTAAAAGAGGTGTTCAAGTGGATCAAAGGCTTTAAGAAGGGTGACACAAACAAGGTCATCATATTTAGACAAAAGGGCAGGACTCGCAGTAATGGATTCAAATTGAACAACTTTAGATTTAAGAAGGCAACAGGCAAGAAATAGTTTACCAAGAGAGTGGTCAACGAATGGAATAGACTTAGTAACGATATAGTGAGCGCTAAAACTATTGGTTGTTTCAAGAAACGATTAGACAGCTTTATGGATGGGGATGACAGGTGGTAAAAGATATAGAACTACCTAGTGTAGGCCTTATGGTCTCTTGCAGTCTCCTTCATTCTTATGTTCTTATGTTTCTGTGTTCTTATGTTAACAGGACGAAGAGCCTACGCCGGGGGGGCAATTACCTATGGGGCCGGACAGTCGGGGCCAATGACGGTCACCAATTTGGAGTTTCCTCCCATTTAAGAGGCGTGAACGGCACACTACCATTCTGTTGATGACCAGAAACGAAATTTGTCGTAACACGAATTCGCATGTGCGATTTTGCCTTCCGTTATTGCGATTCATCAAAGTTAATGAATAACCGCGTTGTCGCACATTTGTTAGAACAGCCTCGCTTGTTGTTGTTGTGCCTCGTTCGCACTGTTTGGCCTCGGGAGTTTGAAGCTGAACGCGAACACGAACTTTTGGCTCAAAGTGTACACAGTGAATATAGCAGGACAGGGTTCCAGGAAATTTATACTGGAATATTTTCTTTATAATTGTTTGTCTTGTCATGGAGAGGAGGGTCTCCTGTGCAGTTATTAGATAGCAAAGGATAATAACTCGTATCACATTGATGCTTTTAATATCGACCATGGGTGTTAGTGTAGGCTGCGTTCTTTGTATTATCCCCCCCCCCAGCACACACATACACACACACACCTCGTGGCGCGGTGGCTATAGTTCCCGGCTGCCACTACGGCGGTCCGGGTTCGAAACCCGCCAAGGACTGAATTAATTTCAGTATCACTGGGCTGCGAGTTGTTACTACTCTCGTGGGTGGGGAGTTGGGTGTGTGCGTGTGCGTGTGCATTACCCATAGATCAGTCATATATGAGCTCTAAGCTCTCCTCCGGGAGGGAAATAGCTGTCGACCACGAGTCCAACACGTGATCCAAGACCATGGTGAATCACACACACACACACACACACACACACACACACACACACACACACACACACACACACACACACACACACACACACACACACACACACACACACACACACACACACACAGTCTTAATTAACCGACCCACAGGTGGCAGGTCAATACATCAGTGTAATTTTGATCCATTTATGTTTGATATAATGATAATTGAAGAATCTTTCATAGTGTATACCATGCTGTGTATAATATATAGGAACATCTTTTTTTCATCCAGTATTGTGTTATTAAGAAATAATACAGTGGAAATTGAAGAAGCCTGGTTGAATGGAATTAAAAAATGTGAGGTTCATTCTATTTTGTTCTTTTGTATTTTTAGGTGGCCTTAATTCGCCATAATTAGTTTCGGACTCTCCTGTATGGAATTTTATCCTAAGGCAAGTGATGATCATGGATTTCTGATGGATTTATGTTTCTAAAAAAATGTAACGACGCCAGGGGTACAGTTCACCGATGCTGACTGCTGGACTCCCATTAGACGTAATTTGTCATCGCTGTCTAGTGTGAGGTTCATTTTACATGCACAGTATCAAGCAAAAGTTAGGCCTGAATATGTATGGCACACGGTCAGTTTTGTAGGTCAAGCCATCAGTCCAGGGATGTGATCGAAAACTGTGCGTATAAAGTGGACTTAGGTATATAGATGTTAAGAAAGAAGGGCAGGAAGGGGTTGCGTTCCATCATGTGACATTCATACTAAGTCCTTCACCAGTCATAGCAGAAGGCCACCACGCCTTCATAATGCCATATCTGCCGTCACACGTGCCTTCACAAGCTACGGATCATCCGAGATTTTCTCCAAGATTATGATCTGTAAAACAAACAAATTCTTTTTGTCATCCCGAGCGAGGTGTCAGGAGACGTCAAAGAAATTCTTTATGTATGAATTTGTATCCGCGCTATATCCATGGTGGAGTTAT
>NC_134799.1:25171731-25181731 GCF_046742065.1 Oratosquilla oratoria
TTACTTCCTTTCGTGGAAAATCAGAAAGGACCTCCGGTCTGTAGCGTATCCCCTGAGACAAAGAACTGCGTCGTATATATTTAGGAACGAGGCCATACACCATCGATGGGAAGAGATTGAAACATATCTCATTTGGGAGTCGTTTATTCCAACGCTGGCGGGGCGGCAGCCAGCCAGGGAGATAAATATTAGTTTGGGCGTAGGTGTATGACCATACCTGAGATGATGTGTGTTTCTGGGCGTGCCTCTCTCTCTCTCTCTCTCTCTGGCTCTCTCTCTCTCTCTCTCTCTCTCTCTCTCTCTCTCTCTCTCTCTCTCTCTCTCCCCTCTCTCTCGCTCTCTCTCTCTCTCTCTCTCTCTCTCTCTCTCTCTCTCTCTCTCTCTCTCTCTCTCTCTCTCTCTCTCTCTTCTTTCTCTTCTCTCTCTCTCTCTCTCTCTCTCTCTCTCTCTCTCTCTCTCTCTCTCTCTCTCTCTCTCTCTCTCTCTCTCTTTCCCTCTCTCTCTCTCTAAGTAAAAATAATCAACAGATAATATATAGAAAAACAGGAACAGCGCAGATGGTTTGTCTTGTTCGAGAATGAAAACAGAGTAACAGTTATCCAATTGAGAATAGCAGCAATTCAGTACTGTATATTTCTACACTCTCTCCTTTCTTCTTTTGTTTTCTCTTTCCACGCTCTCTTCCATCATTCTGCCCTCTTTTTACTCCTCCTCGTCCTTGTCTTCTTCCTCCTCCTTGACTTCCTTTTTTTTTCTTTTCTCCTCCCTCTCGTGCTCCTAAAGTATACATACATGTCTCTCCCCATGTAACTGTTCTTCTTGCTTCATAAATAACTGATATAGCTGTCATCGTTTCTTCTGATTGATGCCTACCAATTCTATTCAGCTGGGGAGCGCCTTTAGGATAAAACGGGGTCTCAATTGACCGAGACACTGTTTTTGTCCAGATAAGATGAGGATGAAGAAGAAGAGGAAGAAGAGGAAGAAGAAGAAAAAGACGAGGAAGAAGAGAAAGAAGAAGAAAAAGAAAAAGAAAAAGAGGAAGAAGAAAAAGAAGAAGAAGAAGAAGAAGACGAAGAAGAAGAAGAAGAAGAAGAAGAAGAAGAAGAAGAAGAAGAAGAAGAAGAAGAAGAAGAAGAAGAAGAAGAAGAAGAAGAAGAAGAAGAAGAAGAAAAAGAAGAAGAAAAATGTCGAGGATTAAAGGTCATGTTTTTTTACTATTATTATTACCTAGTGCATGACGATTTCTGTTTTCCTTCATTTCGTCTGACCAGTATTTATCGTCAGGAATATTCAAACATGTTTATACAATATAAATTTCCATTAGCAAGTCGAGATTCTGCTTATCTGTGAATTGCTAATTTACTAACAGAGTATCATTATCGTTATGAACAGAGCCTTTGCTCGCCTGAATCTCAGTCTCCGTTTGGCGCGGTATCTCTGACAGAATCTTTATGGTTTCCGCCCTGCACGGGCCGCGTGCCCGAGGACCAGAGATCCTGCGAACTCACGCTCGTGCCTCCCATGCACGCCCACCCGCCCGCCCGCCCGCCCGCCCGCGTGCCCACCCGCCTCTCTCCGCGGCCACCGCTCTCCGATCGGTTTCATGTCCAGTGGCGCCCACACCACTGCCTATGTACGATGCCGCTGCCGCTCGATGCACTCTCTCGCCTTATGGATTTCCATTATCACCTCAAAAACAAACACACACAGACACACAGTCACACAGACACACAGACACACACACACACACACACACACACACACACACACACACACACACACACACACACACACACACACACACACACACACACACACACACACACACACACACACACACACACACACACACACACACACACACACACACACACACACACACACACACACACACACACACACACACACACACACACACACACACACACAGACACACACACACACACACACACACACACACACACACACACACACACACACACACACACACACACACACACACACACACACACACACACACACACACACACACACACAAGAATAGAATATTTCTTTGCTACAAGTGTACAATTTTGAATCGTTCATGTGGTTTAGACAATATTTTGATTCTTTATTTCAAGGTTTATATAATATTACACTTTGACATTTATGCAACGAACATGTGGCAAATATTGTGTTGAACTAAGCTTTGGATATTCATTTAATGAATAGATAAATATTTTCTGATTTTGTCGTATACAAGAAAGAACAGCTAAATCGTGTGTATCATGAATATATGGCGAATCTAAATATTATCGAATGATAAGGCCTAGAAGTAAGAAATGAATTCCAGATTAATTGGGTTGTTCTAGGTACTCATTGAGCGAAGGATTTCCCGTAACCGATTTACATAATTTGGGGAAGCCTAGAATATTTTAAGTAATGCAGCTTCTATGCAACTTAATAGTTTAAAGAAAACTAAATTAATGATAAATCTACTGGGTATCCCCACCTTCCCTTCACCTCCCCCTCCCCCTCCCCCTCCTACTCACACACACACACACACACACACACACACACACACACACACACACACACACACACACACACACACACACACACACACACACACACACACACACACACACACACACACACACACACACACACACACACACACACACACACACACACACACACACGCACGCACGCACGCACACACACACACACACACACACGCACGCACGCACACACACACACAGACACACACGCACGCACACACACACACACACACACACACACACACACACACACACACACACACACACACACACACACACACACACACACACACACACACACACATATATACACACACAAATAGACATGACATGCTCACAGTGATAGAATCGTATCATTGTCAGCGAGTATATTGGAATGTTCGTAAAAATGACGCCAAAAATAGCGTTAAAAACGACATGGACTCGGAAGACTGTTGCAAAATTCGGCAAATATATTCAACAGAGTTAATCTGAAATTGACACATAACGTCCAACTGAGCTCACAATAAACTTGTATCATCTTATCACGTGTGAGCGCTGGTAAGATCTTGCTGACTTTCATTGCTCGTGTTTTCTATTGGGACGAAGCACCCAAGGACACAATATATTCCCATTAATCAACCCATCAAATACTCAACAGAACATTCGTTAGTTATCAATATGGTTTTAAACACGTATTTCTTTATTCTTATGTCAGCCATCAAATACTCAACAGAACATTCGATAGTTATTAATATGTTTTTAAACACGTATTTCTTGACTCTTATGTCAGCCATGTTTCTAATACGCTGACGATATGTTTCGGATAATATTCGACGTACCGTTCCTTTGTATTCATGTTTTTGTGATTCGTCAGTTTTGGGTTGTCGAGCGGCCAGCGGGTCTGTTTTGGACGTCGTCACGGGCCGGTACGGACCTCCTCTCCTAGTGTTATTCAAGTTGTTTACAGGAGATGGATCGAACGCACGTTTATTAAAGTCAAGGGCTATCAATAATTTCTTGCTCCGAGAATATATCATTTGGAAACGTTTGCCAAATAACAATCGAGAGACTTTAAGTACTGTTCACTTTTCTTCATAATGTAGAGTCTTATTTATGTACCTTAGTGTATTAATATGATGTTATTTTTCTTGGGATGGTGTTTTCATTAATGTAGAGCTTACATCTACGCACGTGCACTTGCAGACATGTGCGCTTGCACTCACACACACGCACATACACACACACACACACACACACACACACACACACACACACACACACACACACACACACACACACACACACACACACACACACACACACACATGACTCGGTGGCGCGGTTCGTAGAGTCCCCGACTGTCACTACGGTGGTCCGGGTTCGAATCCTGCCCAGGGCTGAAATAATTTCTGTATCGCTGCGCTTTGAGTCGTTACTCCAACTCTCGTGGGCGGGGAGTTGGGTGTGTGTGTGCGTGTAAGGTTAAAGCATTGTCCATAGATAGGTCATACGAGCTCTGAGCTCTCTTCCGGTAGGGAAATAGCTGTCGGTCACGAATCCAACACG
The DNA here is from genome assembly GCF_046742065.1 of Oratosquilla oratoria. Lineage (NCBI taxonomy): Eukaryota > Metazoa > Arthropoda > Malacostraca > Stomatopoda > Squillidae > Oratosquilla > Oratosquilla oratoria. Next base: position 25,175,823 of record NC_134799.1, read on the forward strand.
TGATCCAAAGACCAAGGTGAATACACAGACATGCACACACACACACACATACACACACACACACACACACACACACACACACACACACACACACACACACACACACACACACACACACACACACACACACACACACACACACACACACACACACACACACACACACACACACACACACACACACACACACACACACACACACACACACACACACACACACACACACACACACACACACACACACACACCTACACACACACACACAACACTAAGAAATGATTATGTAAAACACGCAGAGATGAACAGAGAAAATATGAAAGAGACATAATAGAAAAATACAAGGAACAACCTAAACTATTTTACAGATATGTAAATGGCAAACTAAAAAAAACAAATATAATAGTAAATGAAAAGCTGCACCAGGGAAATTATGAATATACAGAATAACTAAAAATGGCTGAATTTATGAGCAATCATTTGAAATCGGTATTCATAATTGAAAATTCACCTAACTGTGAGGGGATAGAGAGAGAGAGAAATCCACCCCCCCCTCAATGAAGGAAATAACTGTAACACAGAAGGAAATCAGCGACCACATAAAAAACCTTGATGTCAGAAAATCACACGGTCCGGATGGAATTGCAAATTGGATACTAAAAGCATTCATAGAGGTGTTGACGGACAGAATATACAATATAATTAAATACTCACTCAAAGAAGGAAAGGTACCACAGGACTGGAAAAATGCAAATATTGTACCAATATATAAAGGAGGAAACAAGGAAGATCCAACCAACTACAGACCGGTCTCTCTAACAAACAGTAGCAAAAATATGTGAAAAATTTATCAAAAGCAAATAGGTTAAACACCTGGAAGAAAAAACTACACTGAATCCAAATCAATTTGGATTTAGACAAGGAAGCTCATGTACAACAAACCTGATCTGCTTCTATTCAAGACTAATAGAAATAATACAAGAAAGGGATGGATGGGCAGACTGTGCCTTTCTAGACCTACACCTCTATAAGGTGGGTTAGAAGTGTAAAGATAGAGCGGCTCGCATGGGAATTGGAGTGCGACAAGTGCAAAAGTGAACCAGAAATTTTGATGTGGAGGTGACGCCATTCCTACCCCCAAGCCTCGCTTTGGTCGGCTAAGGAAGATATCAAATCGTACTTCTAAGGTTGTCAGGAGGCAGTTTGATAAAATTCCAACACTCACAGCTCAAAAACTGAAGGAAAATAACCCTGCCCTGCTGAAGGGCGTATCTGTAAGATGTGTTTCTGATAATTTAGCCTCCGTCTCGAAATTTCTTGGTCCACTTTTGCACTTGCCACACTGCAGTTCACACACGAGTGTTTATATCTTTACATGTATAACCCTAATTATAGAGGGTTATAATAACAACAATTGCCTCTCTTTCCAGCTCTAAACCACTTCCTCTTACGGAGATATTGAGGCACAAATCAAAGACCACCGCAAAAATTCGACTAATCCACGTGAGAGATGTTTACAACCTGACATCGCGTGGTCCCGGAAGCGACTAAAGAGAATTGCCAAGTGGTGTTTATTGTCTCGCCTCAGTAACGGTACAGACGCTATCATTGAAAAATAAGGAAAAAATTGAATGGAAATTGGTATTTTTTGTGTATTTTGAGTGTAGCAAAAGTTTGGGTGCCTGTAATTTTGCACCCAAACTTTTCGCTACCTCTGTATATACATGTATGTGTACTTTTATATTGTTTATATTGACTAGTTATTCTTTTTTCCGTAAAAAAATTTTTTCGTGATGAATACCGATTACAAATTTGTTCTATTTGCTTTTCAGTTTTATCATCGTACATTATTCCATCTACTTTTAGCTTGGCGATTCCTTCTCTGTGTTTCACTTTGCTATTCAGACAATTATAGGACAGCTTAGTTACACACTTTCAAAACCTAATTCTCACTCTTTTCTAATTTTTTTCAATTTATTTCTTGTTCTCGCGCATTTTTGTGTCAACTTTATGCTCCTTCTCCTTCTCCATCTTTGCAAGACCTATTTCAATATCTCTTATGCCTCATACTTTCTGATAAAGCAACAGTCAATCTTGGCACATATTTTTCCACAGATCAATTGAAAACTTCAGGAAAAAATTCCCTTTTTGTATTTTAACGGTTTCATTGAACTCAAGCTGTTCCTTCAAAATAAAGTTTAACTTTTGTATATTTTGCTTTAGCGATTTTTTATATTCTTTATCCATATGACTCGCATCTTAGTTCTGCATTGACTACTACCATGTTGAATTCGAGGAATACGCGGTCATTTTTATCCATATGACACTGACATTTTGAAATTCAATAAGATTTGATTCTTTTCTAAAGGCCAGCCTTGCTGCTGTATTTTCACTTTTATATCTTGCTGTTTCTTTGATCCATGAGATCATTATGCTTTTGTTATATTCTGCAACGTATTACCTCGTGGTTTATTGCATCTGTTTATTTATCAATCTTCCCAGTCTACCTCTCTGCAGTTAAAGTTTCCCACCAGGTTTATACTAATTCATTTTCACCAGTTTTCTAAAGTTAATCGGCTAAGTCCAACATTCATTCTTTGTGTGTGTGTATGTGTATATGTGTATGTGTTTGTGTGTGTGCGCATGTCGTGTGTGCAGGTATATAAAAGTGTACGCGCACATGAACGATTGTGTGTTTTTCCATACTTACGTGAATGCATGTATTTACGTATGTAGAATTCATATATGTATGTAAAAATGCGTTTCTGTACAGGAACCTCGTAGGAGCCCATATATGTTTATCCAAGTTCACAAGAATGCTTCTTCTTGTTCCTCCTCCTTCTTCTTCTCAATCACCTCCTCCTCCTCCTGTTCCACCTCCTACTCCTTCACTTTCTCTTCCATATCTTCCTCCACCTCCTCCTTTTTTCCTCCTCTTCTTCCTTCTCCTTCCGTCCTCTTCCTTTGTCTGAGTACACGCACGTGCATGATACAACAGAGCGATACTGTTCTGTAGAGCTGAATATTTACACTCGCACTTCCCTCCGTTGTTTTTCCTACCTTCTTTTTTCCTCCTTCTCCCACTCGTCCACCCTCCTTTTCCTCCTCCTCCTCCTCCTCCCCTACTCCTCCACCTCCTCCTCCCTTCCTCCTCCCCTCCTCCTAACCCTCCTCCTCCCTTCCTCCTCCCCTCCTCATTCTTCTCCCCATCCTCCTCCTTTACCTTCTATTCTTACTTCTCCTCTTATTCCTTCTCCTCTTTCTCTTATTTCTCTTCCTACACTTCACCTTATTATTCTTCATTTTACATTTATTCTTCCTTCTCCCTCACTTTATTCTCCTCCTCATTCTTCCCTTCTTCCTTCCCTTCCTATTCCTCCTGCTTATCCTACTCCTCCTCTTCCTCCCCTTCCTACACCTCATCTACTTCCCCCAATCTTCCTCCTCCTCTTATTCATCTTCCTCCTCCTCCCCCTCTTCCTCCTCCTCACTATCATCACCCTCCCCTCCTCCTACTGCTCCACCTGCTCCTGCTTCCCCTCCTCCTCCCGTTTCTACTCCTCCTCTTCCTCCTCCTTCTTCTACTCCTCGTCCTCCTCCCTATCTTCTTCCTCCTCCTCCTCCTCCTCGTCTTCTTCTTCCTCCTCCTCCTTGTCTTCCTTCTCCTCTATTTCCACGTTCGCCTTCACAATTCACCTTCTCCTCCTCCTTGTCCTCTTCCTCTTCTTCTTCGTTTCCTCCTCCTCTACCTTAATATCTGCCTTCACAATCTCCACCTCCACCCTCTCCTCTTCTTCCTCCTCGTCCTCTTCGTCCTCCTCCTCCTCCTCGTCTTCCCCCTCCTCTACCTCCATATCCATCTTCACAATCTCCACCTACGCCTTTTCCTCTACCTCCTCGTCCTCTTACTATTTCTCCTTTTTCTCCTCCTTCCTCCTTTTATTTCTCATCTTCCTTCTTCTAATTGACCTCCCTGTCTTCCTCCTCATCTTCATCTCTTCCTTTTCCTTCTCTTCCTACTCCTCCTTCACTTTCGATTGTGCTTCGTCCTCTTCCTCTTCCTCCCCCTCCACTTTCAATTATTCCTCTTCCTCTTCATCTTTTTATTCTTACTTCACTTTCTAGTTTCTCTCCTCTTCTTCCTACTCTTCCTCCTTTTCCTACTCCTCCTCTCTTCCTCCTTCCCCAATTTCAACTCTTCCCCCTTCTCCTTATCCACCTACACCTCCTCCTCCTCTGAATTTTCCTCCTTCTCAACCTCTTCCAACATTTCTTTCTTTTCCCTCTGCTCCTGCATTTCCTCTTCTTCCTACTCCTCTTCTTCTTCCTCCTCTTTCTCCTACGCCTCTTTTTCTTCCTCCTTTTCCTTTTCTCCTCATCCTTCTCTTCCTCCTCATCTTCCTCCTCTTCCTCTCACACTTCCTTCTCGTTCTCCTCAGACTTTTCCTTTTCTTCCTTCTCTTACTTCTACTCGTTTTCCTCCTCCTCCTCCTCCTCCTCCTCTCACTCTTCTTTTTCCTCGTTCTTCTCATACTTTTCCTTCTCCTCCTCCTTCTTCTTCCTTTTTGTCCTGGTGTATCACCTTCCATTGCTTTTTTATTTTACCTTCTTTATCATCTCTTTCCTCTTTTTTTCCCTTCTCTTCCTCTTCTCCCTCATGTCTTCATTCTTTTACTGTTTCTCTTTTCCTCATTATTGCTTTCTCTCATCCTCCTTCTCCTTCCTCTTTTCTTTCTTCACTTTCCATTTCCTATTCTCAAAGTGTTTCTCCACTGCCTCTTTGTCTTATGTCGTGTCACACTCTGGTCTTAAGCATTCTTGGTAGTGGTCGTTGGCGATGGAGTTGGCGTGGGCGTTGGCGTGGGCGTGGGTACGGACATGGGTGTCTGGCGTGGGCGTGGGTACGGACATGGGTGTCCGACGTGGGCGTGGGTACGGACATGGGTGTCCGGCGTGGGCGTGGGTACGGACATGGGTGTCCGACGTGGGCGTGGGTACGGACATGGGTGTCTGGCGTGGGCGTGGGTACGGACATGGGTGTCTGGCGTGGGCGTGGGCGTGGGTACGGACATGGGTGTCCGGCGTGGGCGTGGGTTTTGAAGTGGGTGTGGGGACTGGAGCGATTACTCGTGTCGCTATTTTGACCTCCCCGACTCTCACGTCCCACCCCTGCCACCACTACCGTCATCGCCGTCACCTTCTCCACCTGGTAGACCTCCCTCTCTCTCCCCCACCACCACCACCGGCAACGACCACCATCACCACAACCTCCACGGCGAGCAGCACCTCCTCCACCACTCGCGCCGCAACCTGCGTTAACATCGTAGTCTCCTGCTCCTCCTCTTCTTCTTTTTTTCCTTCATGTTGATGCTCCACGACCATGACCCTCTTCTTGACTGACCTCATTCACTTTCATCTCTTTATCTTCTTTTTCCAATTATTCCTATTCCCCTTTCCTTCTCTCTCTCCTTTTGTTCGTCGCCTTGCTCTTTCTCTTTCTGTTGCTTCTCTTCGTCTTCTTCTTCTTCTTCCTCCTCTCATTTTCCTCTTCTCCCTTTCCTCCTTCTCTTTTCTCACTTTGTATCCTCCCACTCTTTCCCATCTTTCTCTCCCTGTCCTCCTACTCCACCGCTGCCACCCATTCCACGGCCGCCGTATCAATACGACCATTACCAGGGTAAATAGCTCGATAGCGACAAATTCGTTCAGCAAAATTCTAACGGAAATTCAAATGAGAACCTTAAGCATGCTGGCGACGTACGATTTTCCCTCTCGTTCTTTTTTCTTCTTCTTCTTTCCTTCCTTCCTTTCCTTCTTTTTTCACTTCTTTCTTTTTTGTTATGTAGCAGATATAGCTTCCTTTGTGAACACCATAACCACGTATAGAAACAAACCAGTGTTGTCATTTCCAA
>NC_134799.1:25184231-25189231 GCF_046742065.1 Oratosquilla oratoria
TCTTCCTTCATCCCATCACTTCTCTCCTTATACTTGCCTTTATCTTCTCCTCTTCCCTCTCTTTCATTCCCTTTTCTTCCATTTCTCTTCCTTCTCTTTGCTTTCCCTTTCTCCTCCTTTTGCCTTCCATTTCCCCTTCTCATTCCTCTGCCCTGTTCCCCTTACCTTTCCCTTCCTCTTCCTTTTACTCGTTTCCTTCTTTTTCTGGTGCTCCTTCCTATCCCCATCCCCCTTCCCCTTCCTCTTCCCTGCCCTTTCCATCTCTTTTTACCCTTTCTATTTTCTTATCTACTTCCGCCGTTCCTTCTCCTTTCCCTTCCAATTCTTCTGTTCTCTTTCTTTTCTTTTAATCTTCTGCTACTCCTTCCCCTTTCCTCTCTCTTTCCCTTCTTCCTCTCCCCTTTCCTTTTCCTTCCCCTTTCTCGTCACTTTCCACTCTCCCTTACCTTCCCCTTTCCTCTCCCTTTCCATTACCCTTTGTTTCCCTTTCCTTTCCCTTCACTCTCCCTTTCCCATTACCTTCCCACCTCCCTTTCCAATCCCCTTCCCTTTCCCCTTCCCGTTCCCCATCCCCACGTCCCCGTGGGAGTGGCCCGGATTCAGGAGCGACACTCCCATGGGATTCCGGAGTCTAACTTGTCCGGCATTTCCATAATTTGCTTAACTGCGTTTCGTAACTTACCCGAAGGACTTAGGGATATGCGTGGTGGAGGAGGGGTGGGGGAGAGCAAAGGAGGGGTTGGGGGTTGGAGGGGGGAGAGAAGGAAGTGTTAGGAGTGGAGGATGGAGAGGTGGAGGATAGCAGTTTGGCAATGAGGAAATAGCAAACGAACAAGCAGGATATTATAGCCTGAAAAGACTAGAGAAGGGGAATGGAAATAGTCTCCCTAGATTAAGATAAAACAGGGACACGGAAAGACGATTCTATAGAGAACATACGAAAAGTCGACGAATATAGATAGTCGTGCTTATGCCCATTGAGCAAAGATGATGATTATGAGCACTGCTAAACGCCTTCCGTCGTAGGCTTCTTAGATTTTCTCTATTAGCAATCATGGAAGTGGACGGGCTATATAGGTTTGTACGGTCGCAGGTGCAACGCGCTATGGGCCATATAGAGAACAAGCGAACCCTGTACTTCACGCAACAGATTCACAAAGACATCGATTAAAAGAAGGAATCCTAATGAGCATGTGTGCTATTCAGTGAGTTGGTTTCGGTCGTGGTTTAGACGATGAGAAGCCACGGTCGATTTCAATAGCTATTAGTAACGTTTTGTTTCTTTAGAAGTCCTAGCATGCATCTTCACGTGAGTTCCTTGCATAGCATATTTATTTGTTAACTTATCAATTTATATATTCATCTTCGTATTATATATATATATATATATATATATATATATGTATATATATACATATACATATATTATATATATACTGTATATATATATATATACATATATATATATATATATATATATGTATATATATACATATACATATATATGTATATATATATACATACATATATATATATACATATACATACATATATATATATATATATATATATATACATATATATATATATATATATATATACATGTATATATGTATATATATATATTCATTAATCAAATAGTCAAATTATTTATTTACGAGTATGTACTTCTTATGTATATGCTTATTTCTCTATCTACTTACTTGATAACTTGTTTATAATTTTTTATTCAAACTATTACTTAGTTAAGGGTCAGATTAAGTTAAGACCTTTTAATTCATTCATTAAATTGTACGACTTTAGCATTTATTCTGAATCCCGCCAGGTAAATCTGTTTAGCTGAGGGAAACCCCTTTAACATAAAAAATATTAAACATATCTATACGCCTCCAAATGATTGTATATAATTAAGGAAAACTCACTCTTCATCGAAATGGTTAGACGGAGGGAGGAGACCTATTACAATGCCTCCCCCCCAAAAAAAAAAAAAAAAAAAAGTTTGAAAGTCAGACCTCGCCGAAAACGAGTGTTAGGTTCCTCAGCCGTCGTGCAGGACGAAATTCGTTTTGGGCGAATAACAGGTCTTATGGGTAAAATAGGTTAGGCTCCCAGGCCCTCTCCAGACACTGCCGCACAATACGACTCACCAAGCTATTCAAATCGTGCTATTGTGAATCATAGTCGTGTTCGGCAAGTGCGTAGATATTTTGCCTATTCGTGTAAACGTGAAATTTCGTGCACGGTGAAGTAATGTTGGGTGGAAAATGTCACTGTACCCGAAACAGGACCCATGAGACAAAACTGGTGGAGAGTTTTCTGTAGAATAGGAGGAACTTGAAAAGTACTTGGCAGGAACGTCTCTGGAAAGACATAGTGAGGAAGATCTTCTATAGATGGAGGGTTAATTTCTACCACCTTTTCTAGAAGACGTCGTTAGCTTAAATGATTTGATTAATCCGTTTAAGGCTATGATGTAATTTAGAGATTTTATTCTAGTCGGCGCCAGATGACTTCATTCAGTTGCGGAAGTGTTTTGGATAAATAAGGAACCCATTGCCTTGTTACGCTTTAGTGATTATATTCTATCTACCGCCTGACAATGCCATTTAGGTGAAAGAAAACTCTAGTAACAAATGGCCTTTGAACACTCGTATAAGTCGTCAGGAGTGGTGAAAATGCCTAAATTCGACTAATTGAGAGCTAAACTTTGACAAGAGTCATGGGACGGTCTAGGCTCTCCGGCAGCATCTGTGAGGTTTCTTCTGAAGAAGGCAGAGGGAAGGGCTTCATGAAGGTAATGATTTGACAAAGGAAGGCATGCGGCAGGGGATGGATCTATGTGGATAATTGCAAGAGATAATAAGTGAGTTGCTCTGCGTCTCTTTCTTCTGAGGAGTTTACGATGAAAGATATTTAACTTTGGTTAAAACTAAAATTTTTGCTCATTAGGTACAAGCATAACTACCTATATTCGTGTACTACGTTCCCTATACTATAGAGTCGTGTATTCGTGTTCCTGTTTTATTTTAATTCAATCTGTGAATCTTAAACCCTTTGACGTCTGTATTCGACTCTTGCGTTTATATCGACTGCAACCGGATGATTGTACTCACCTGAGGGAAGCTCTTGCAAGGTTTTAAGGGTTTTGATTAAGAAGGTAGGTACCTATGTAAACATTTAAGTTAGTAAGTACAACACCATGATGAATACGTTAGGCAGCGGAAAACCTCTTTGTATACCCAAATCTCGCTGTGGAGCGCTGGTTTTGGTCACGTCAACAGAGTTCAAATCCGGTGACTATTGTCTTTCCTGGTAGTTCGAGCAAGGGCTGAAAAGGAAACTCTTTTAACCACAATTAAGTGTCTTCTGGCGTAAGCTTCTCATAACATGCAGCCATACTATTCCTTACAAAAAAATATCTTATAATCCCCAAAAAATAAACAGATAAAATAAAAAAGAATGAATAATAATAAAGTAAGAATAAAAACAAAATAAAATTAATAAATAAACAAACAAATAGAAATGTCAAGGTGAGATGGAGGCATGTAGGCAGAAACAAGTTTGGACTAATTTCGAGAGAGAAAGAGACAGAGGCTAGTGGACAGGGATGGACAGACGAATGGGGAGATAAAAGAATCGAGGAAGTACGATTAGACTGAAACACACACAAACATAAAAACGAAAAAGACAGGTTGACACTCATACAGGAATGTAACACGGCAGGCAAGTAGACAGAAAAGTAACCAGACATATATATATAGAAAGGTGGAAAAACACAACTAAAGGCAAAAAAGAAGACGAACAGAAAGATAAAATGACAGACAAGCTAACGGATTGGCAGACAGACAAACAGTCAGAGAAATATACAGACAGACAGGTAGACAGCCAGACAGCAACCAGCCAACCAGCCTGTCAGCCAGCCAGCCAGCCAGCCAGAGAGACAGACAGACAGACAGACGGACAGGCGAATCTCTCCTGAGGGCCATCATATCACATTAGAATTTAAATTTCCTTCGAAATGACTTGAATTAGTAAACTTGTTACTTAGCTGTGGGCATCACGCCGTCGTTGCGGTTATGAATGTAGCGGAATTACCGCGGTTGCTGGCAACACTCGCGAATGTGATTACGTGTTGTGATGCTCGGGTTGTGGCCGGGACGGGGGCTGAGCCTTGAGGGACGCTTACTCGGAGAACGGCCGGGGGTTGTAGTATGCGGGATTGTACAATATTTGCGTCTTCTGCAAGAATGAGGCGGTGGGTATTCGGTACACTATTACGACAGTCTGTCATGATTACTCTCACAGATTGTGATTACACTTACAGTTATGATTGCTATTAAAATCACAATTATAAATAGTATAATAGGTTGTACGCCAATGGGATATATGGCAGGATATTTGTTAGAGTATTAGTTGCAGTTAAAAATGCAGTTACAGTTACTATTGGGGTTAAAGTTACAATTAGTAATACAGTTACAATTACAATTGAAATACAAGCATGTGGGAAATGTTTCTGTCCCTATGGAAAGGAAATAGCTGTCATTGAATTAAGATAACAATGGAGAGATGAAAAAATAAGAGAAGTACGAGTAGATAAAAATAAAAATAGATAAATTAATATGTAATCAATTAACCAATTACTCAGTAGCATTCCACTGCTAAGCAATGTCTTCCACCAAACTCCACCATGAGTCGCACGACTGTGCTAACTTCTGTCACGTTACTCCTGCAAACTTCTCTGTCTTGTTCCTCCACCTTTTGCTTGGTCTCCCTCTTCCATGCTTACCATTTTGCGGCGTCCAGTCAGTAACACATTTGCTCTATCTCCCATCCTCATTTCTGGCCGTCTCCCCTTCCCGATTCCACATCCACTCATTAATCGTCACCATATTACCTTGAAAAATAAAGAAGTAATTTGGTGTCTTGTTGTATTGCTTCTGAACCGGCCAGTGGCCAGAGAACAGGGATGACCCTTTATCCAACAGGAGCTAAGATGAAAA
>NC_134799.1:25204231-25206731 GCF_046742065.1 Oratosquilla oratoria
TCTGTACGACCATGAATTCCTTTCAGTAATCTGTCCCGACCATTTGCATTTCTATTCAGTACAGGGGTTTATACACAATCTATACATTACTATAGTGCCAGTATTATTTAAGAATTCTAAAATTATTAAGATACACATTTCACATTGTTTATGTTCACTTTCTTAGTCTCAGGTGACCTATAATTCCATACGGATTATTGCTGATTTTTGATTGGTGGCTACCTGCTGACGTCACAGAATACTTTAAGCGAATAATTGGAAGGGATCGCGCACTTCTGTTCCCTTCAAGGTTTTCCAGGAAATTTCCCCCCTCCCCCTCCCACCTGCACCCTCCAATTACGCTCTGCCCCAATATTCCTTCTCCATACATCAATACCTTTTCTTTTGCTCACATACTTGTCTCTTTAACCCTGCCATCGCCAGAGATGTCGTTTTGCATTATTCTTGCTGTCGCCAGGCCTTTTTATACGAACGAGGGCTGTAGACACTCTTCCATCCAAAGAGATGCCTGAACGAGTTCGAGATTCCACCTCTGAGGTCTGACGAAGACGAAGACGATGTCTTTATCGACGCCAAGTGTCAGCTGCCCATAACCACCGTTATCGCGAAGGTTTTCTGTAGTTGAATGAAATCACCTGGCGACAGACAGGATGAACCTACTTAAGTCACCTACGATAGTGGCCGGGTTTTTGTTGTCGGTCTCAGGAACGTGGAAGAGGTTACTTTTAGCTTAGCAAAATTGTCCTGCTTTAGACAGTTGTTTGAGGACAGAAGACACCACTGACGATGCTGGTCAAAGTGTAGATCTGATGTTGGCAATGTTTGCAGTGTTGGTGGTGGCAGAGACGATGGTACCTTCAAGAGTGTTGTGGTCAGGTACTGGCTTGGAGAGATGTTGGAAGAAAGTTGACAGTTGCCTAAGAAAATATTAATAGTGATCAAGATAGGTACGACGAAAAGAAGAAATAGACATGAATTGATCGGTTAATTAAAAGAGTGAGTATGGTGTTTATTTTGATAAACCTGACGGTAACTGCCAGTTACATAAAAAAAATGTTTTAACACATTAAGGCTGAGGGATTCCTCTAAGCAAGAATAAGATAATTGAAGTAGCTATTGGGCTTTAGAGTACTGCAGTCTATTCTATTTAGCCTGGTGAAGATTGATCATAAAACGGCGAATTTTAACAATCTTAGCGGAATCCAAAACTTAACACTAGAGAAAAGAACTGAAAATGAAAGAAAAACTGCAATTCAATAATACTAAAAAAAATACAAACAGCTTCAGAAAAGCATCGCTAATGTCAAATGAACCGGTTATAGGAAATGAAAGACAGAAAGGCAGCAAGCACTTCTGGGAGAACAGAGGACGAGATGGGAGCGGGAATATGGTGAACTTAGGGACGAGGGGGAGTCTGACAGGATGCCGGAAAAGTCCCCCGGGAGAAGGGGAGGATTGGCCAAAAGTGCATAACAAGAATTGGGGAGGAAATGTGGAAAAGTGTATAACAAGATGCGGGGGGAGGGACGGCAAAAGTATTTAACTAGAAGGGGAAGAATGAAAGAGAAGAAAAAGAAAAAGAATGAGGGAATGTGAGGATGAGTAGTTTTGTAGTTCTACCGGTGGTGGGCAAAAAGAAAGAGGAGGAGGAAGAAGTGGGGGAGAAAAAGAAGGTGGTAATAGAGAAGGAGAAAGCGAAGGAGAAGGAAAATTAAAAGGAAGATGAGGAAGGAAGATGAGGAAGGAAGGAGGTGAAGGCGGAGGAGGAGAAGGAGGAAGAGGATGAGCAAGCGAAAGGGGAGGTTAAAGTGGAGGAGGAAGAGGAGGAGGAGATAGAGGAGGAAGTGGATAGTAGAAGAAGAGGGTAAATAGAAAACAAGTTGAAATGAAACGTGATGATGAAAGAAAACCTAGAAACGTTTGGGCAGATGAAGAAAGATAGCGACAAAGTAGAGGAAACAAAGGAGTCAAGGGAGAAGAGGAACGTGGGAGGGAGGGAGATTGAGGGAAGATGGAAATGTAGAATCAACAACATGAAGATATAAAAAAGACACAAACATAAACACACACACACACACACACACACACACACACACACACACACACACACACACACACACACACACACACACACACACACACACACACACACACACACACACACACACACACACACACACACACACACACACACACACACACACACACACACACACACACACACACACACACACACACACACACACACACACACACACACACACACACACACACACACACACACACACACACACACACACACACACACACACACACATACAGAATCTGTATATGGTCATTAGTAGTAGTCCTGAGGCAATTACTGGTATTAATTACGTAATCAAACCACTTGATATTGCTGCATCAATAGAATTTCATAAAATGAAACTAATTGCAAGAGTGGTCGTAAAAGAAACGTAAAAAAATGTTGCACAAAACATCTATTTGCGTATTTCTCATC
>NC_134799.1:25211731-25214231 GCF_046742065.1 Oratosquilla oratoria
TTCGCAGACACCGAAGCCCAGATGTTATTAACTATATCACAATTTTACTTCCTCTAACACTCCTCCCTTTCCTGCCACATGAGGTCCAAAATACATTTATCTGCTTCCTTCAACTCGCTGCCATCCTCTTACCTTGCACATCCCATCACCTTCATTTTGCCCACATTTACCTTCAACTTCCTTCTATCGTATACTTTACAAACCCCGTCACTAATTTTGTTAATCCACCCTCGTCAGCAAACAACAACTGACTCACCTTCCACTTTTCTCCATTTTATTTAACCATCTTCAGTCCCCTGCCCATTACCCTCGCCTTTACCTCCCATATCACCCCATCCATGTACACATTGAACAGCCAGGGCGACGTAACACATCCTTGTTGCAGTTCCACCTTTACTTTAAGCCACTCGCTCTCTCCATTTCCAATTCTAACAAGGCTCTACTACTCTCGTAAAAAATATTGACTATCCTCAACAAGTTTCTCTTAATCCCATAAATCTGCAAAACCTCCAACAGTGATTTCCTGTTTACCCAGTTATAATCCTTTTCCAAATCCATAAAGCCCTCCCCCCCAAAAAAAAATACTTTCGCTATAGCTTTCTCACATATCTATCTTACCAGGAAAATGTGATCCACGCAACACCACCTCTTAAACACACACTGATCCTCACCAATTACTTCCTCTGTTCCTCTCCTAATACTCTCAATTAAAACTCTCACATAGGCCTCCTCTCTAATATACTCAACAAAATAATCCCTATGAAATCACTATACTCACATATGTTCCCTTTTTCCTTGTAAAGCGGAACTATATATGCACTTCTCCAGTCCTCCAATACTCTACCCTCCTTTGGACACACATTAAACAACCTCACTATCAAAACCACTATTACTGTAACCCCCCCGTTCTTCAGGCACTACGGATGACATCCATCTAACCCAGGTGCCCTAGCTGCTCTCATAACTTTCAAAACTACTTGCATCTCATCTTTTCTTACTTCTCCTTGGTTTTCCTCTCCTATCACCGTCATTTTCTTAGCGCCTCCCACTGCTACCACCAATTCCTCCCTATCCTCCTTCATATTTTAGAACTCTCTAAAATACTCCGCCTATCATTCCTTTAATGTCTTCTCTTCCATTTATATCTGTCCATCTCCGCTTTTTACTTTTTCTTCTCCATTTGACTCACCTCCCCTTCCTCTTTTAATTGCCTTCAAAAACATATTTTTTATTTATTTCAGAAATTTCTGTTCATAATCCTCTCCCATTTTACATCTGCTCTACTTTTTGCCGCCTCCTTCAATTACCTTCTTCACTTCATCATCCCACCACTCTCTATTCTTCCTTCTATTTCCTCCCATCATCCTTTTTTCCATATACCATCTTTGCACACCTTGTCACTTCCTAATTGAAACATCCTAATTCTTCCTCCGCTCTTACTTCCACTCTATTCTTCATTACCTCCAACACTTCTCTCAACTTCTACTTGTAATCCTGCTATTTTTCACTCTTATTTAAACAGTTTACTCTAAGCACCTCTCTACCTTCCGTCCTTTTCCTCTTTCTTCACCTATCTTCCATTCCCAACTTACCTTCCATCAAAACATTATTTGATATCCCCCCTCTCTCCCCTAGGAACATGGACACCCAGAACTCTTCTTACTCTTTTCCTGGATGCCACTACAGAGTCCATAAATGCCTTATCAACCACCCTTACATCTACCACACTCTCCCATGTGTACTTGTCCCTGAACTTTTTCCTAAACACTGTGTTAGGTATCAACTATCTAATCACATCTCAATCAATAACTCCCCACTATGATTTTTACTTGGTACTCCACACTCCCCAACTACTCCGTCTATTGGTTCATCTTCTATACTAGCATTGAGATATCCTATAACCACAACACTGACATTCATTCCAAAAACACTCTAAGCACTTATTCAAATCTACCCAAAAGCCTCCCTTTCCTTTACAATCTTTTCACTATCAGGCCTATATGTGCTTACAAAGACCCACATCTCACTTTCCAGTTTCACTTTCATCAACATTAAACTAGAAGAAACTTCCTTCCATTCCACCACGCTTACCTATTTTTTCCCCTACTAGTACAGCATCACCTTCTTACTCTCGTCCTATCCGCACTCCCGAAATAAAGATAATCCCTACCTTTCAACCCAGTTTCACTTAATGCCAACACATCCATCTTCCCCCTCACAAACACATCTGTTTTACTGCCATCTTCACCATACCCACACACATTAGAATGCCTTAGGTTTGGGTTTGGAAAACTCCTCCAAGACCTTCTTTTGCCATAACTTCACGTAGAAATGTCCCCTAAGGAAAACAGAGAGCAATGTGCCTAATCCCATCACTCCCTCCCGTGTTAGGCTCCTGTATGCACACACAAAAAGATACATTAACATATACACACACACACAAACGCGCACACGTACACACACACGCACACACACACACACACACACACACACACACACA
>NC_134799.1:25219231-25221731 GCF_046742065.1 Oratosquilla oratoria
TTAAATGAAAATAACCAATATTTCAACATTTGGTAAAATTATACAATCATTTTCCATAAACTTGATTTCTTCTTACAAAAGCTATCATGGTTTGTGGCAACATTAATTTCACAAATATAAATAATATTTATGGATACATACAATGGTTTGTTTAATCATATTACTTCTTAAGTCACAAAAAATACTACGCGGCATCAGGGGATACTACATAAACCTCCTAACTTTAACCCTTAACCCTAACAAAAATATTTCTTTTTCGAAATGAAATATAATTATCCAAGTACCTGGAGTGATAGGGTATCAAAATATATATGGTTATGGGGGTCTATCTCTAAAACCCTAGGAGGAGTTCGTGTACAAACAAACAAATGAACAATCAGCTAGACAGACAGACAGACAGACAGACAGACAGACAGAGGCTACTACTTTATTATATATATATATATATATATATATATATGTATGTGTGTGTGTGTGTGTGTGTGTGTGTGCGTATGTGTTCGCATGGGTGTATATTATATATGTACACACATATATATACATATATATATAAATATATATATGTATATATTTATATATATATATATATATATGTATACATACATATGTATATATATACAAATATATATATATATATACAAATATATATATAATAATGAATGTATATACATATATATGTATATATATATATATATGTATACATACATATGTATATATATATATATACATATATATATATACAAATATATATAATAATGAATATATATATATATATATATATATATATATGTGTGTGTGTGTGTGTGTGTAAATGTAAATATATACATATATGCATACATATATATATATATATACATATATATATATATATATATATGTTGAGACATTCTGACAGGTTGATGTAAGCGGAATAGGAAACACAGGAGTCTTAGTCTTGAGTTTATTCCTGACTAGTTTCGCAGGTATGCTTTTTCAAAGGAATATGTGTACAAACGGGCTGTGGGCATTATATACATGGGGTGGACCTCACCACCTCTCCGAGTTACCATAGTTGGTGGCGAATGTGAACATCACATTGTGGCTCACGTAACAATGAAGACATTTTTACAATTAAATATGATAACACTAATACCAAAGAAATTATTAATAGAAAATGTAACAATAGTAATGATAACGATGAAGATAAATATTTAAATAATAATATTAACAAAAATGATAGTATCAATACAGGAAATAATAACAATAAAATAAGAGTAATAATAATAAAAACAATAATAAAAATAAAAATGATATTGGTGATTTTTATTTCTTGGTTATTAGTATTATCATTTTTATTTTTATTATTGTTTTTATTATTATTACTCTTATTTTATTGTTATTATTTCCTGTATTGATACTATCATTTTTGTTAATATTATTATTTAAATATTTATCTTCATCGTTATCATTACTATTGTTACATTTTCTATTAATAATTTCTTTGGTATTAGTGTTATCATATTTAATTGTAAAAATGTCTTCATTGTTACGTGAGCCACAATGTGATGTTCACATTCGCCACCAACTATGGTAACTCGGAGAGGTGGTGAGGTCCACCCCATGTATATAATGCCCACAGCCCGTTTGTACACATATTCCTTTGAAAAAGCATACCTGCGAAACTAGTCAGGAATAAACTCAAGACTAAGACTCCTGTGTTTCCTATTCCGCTTACATATATATATATATATATATATATATATATATATATATATATATACATGATTTCAAGAAGTCTACAGCGACAATGGCGTTGTTGAGCTTATATTGAAGCTTTAATTTGTCTCGTGCAACAAGTTTCTGTGCTGGTTCCAAATAGCTGAGAAGGTGTCCAAAAGACATTTGGTGCGGTTTTGTCTTTGTTTATTTTCTCCAATACGTATTTCGACCTTACTCGGTCATCCTCAGCGAGGGAGTTACAATGTTTTGGTGATTACAAGGGTTTATATACAGGCCGTACATTGGCCGAACACTGGGAGAGGTCATTGTAATAGCCGTGATCCGTAGCGTTGCGTACGTGGAAGTAGCAACTTTCTTGTGGATTGTGGAAATGGGTGTAATTGTTTGTGTTATGTGCGTCTATTGCTTGGGAGTGTGGTTGTGGGCATGAGTTGTATGTTAATGGCAGGTATTTCGATGTAAATGTTCACTGCTTCGGCCATCTTAAGGCGAAGGGGTCGTGAGCTTTGTAAACTATTTTAGTGTTTTCGTTTAGTGTTTGTCTGGTGATGGTGGTTTTGTGTTCTTTTGTCATGTGTGTTTTGATGGCGCCATTCTGGAGGTGGTATGTGAGTCTTTTGGAAAGGGTCATGGAAGTCATGCCAATGTATGAGGAGGTGCGGTGCTGACAATCACCGACAGGGCAATCGAACTCATACACGACGTTGACTTCTTGTAGGGGAGGGTTGGGGGGCTGGCTGTTGTTCTTCATTACCAGGGTGTGTGTTCTAGAGGTTTTGTA
>NC_134799.1:25234231-25236731 GCF_046742065.1 Oratosquilla oratoria
TATATATATATATATATATATATATATATATATATATATATATATATATATATATATATATATATATACATATATATATAATGATTCAGCTACTCTAGAGTAGAATATGTAGCGGTAATGTGGCTTATGTAAAATTTGAAGAGTGAAAACGAGATTGTAGAAGACAATATGTATGGAAGATGTCAAGAAACACAAAATTTTCTAGAGATGCATAAACCCTAGCCACAGCTCAGAGGATCATATAGAACAGGCTAAAAGCAGAAACGAATTTAAGACTAGACAGAGGAAAATAGAAACATAAACAGAGATTGATACATATATGTAGAGAGACAGATGAGATTCTTCAAACGTACTTCCTGTTTTGTATATTACAGGTTAGGTACACGCGCGCGCGTGCACACACACACACACACACACACACACACACACACACACACACACACACACACACACACACACACACACACACACACACACACACACACACACACACACACACACACAAATACATACATACATGAAACTCCATACATACAAATTCGACACGCACCGCACCACTGAGACACTCTTGCGGTGCCCAGACACGTCCGTGTGAGCCTCTTCTGGACTTCACTCCGGAGTGTCCTCCAACTCCGAAATAGAGCGCTGGCCGCAAGATGCCGCTCGGAACACACACACAAAGGAAGAGTCACTCCCAATCCGCTTAGCCGAAGCAATCCGAAAATCCCCCGCCTCCCCGCCTTCTCATTCCTCTCTTCTTCGTCCTCTCCGCTTCACTTGTCCCTCTCGTTCCGCCTTTAGCCGCCTTTTCCTCTTCCCTTCCATTTTCTCTCTTCCTCTCTTTTCCTGTCCTTGTCTTTCCAGTCATGCAGTGTCTGTGGCTGTTGGACCTGCGCATGCTGACTTCTTTTTCCTCCTCTTACCGCACCTGCTCTTTCTCTCTTTGTCTCTCTTGGTTGCAGAATATCAGAACCTTCTGTTGTGGCCACGGTACATTGTCGGCCTTCAGTCCACCTCGATGAATACCTTCCATACTGAGTGAGACTTATCACATAATTCAACCTGTCACTAGACGATTTATTCGGCGTGCGTGATTCCTTAGTTACCCCTTACCCATTAAAACAAATAATAATAACAATTATGATAACAGTGATGATAATAATAATGATAATTATTATATGAATAATGATAAAGTATTTGAGCTTTGAATAATGATGCTGAGTGACGATAGTAAATACATGATGCTAATAATGAAAATGAATGGACAGTTTGCGCCAAAGATCGACAACAACAACGTAAAAGTTCCTTGCACTATTCAATGGAGTAGAAAAAAAGTGCTTTCCAGGAAACCCCTAGAGATTCATCGGCTCGGACAAAAGCTCTGTACTCTCTTAAGCTCTTCCCTTCTAATCATTTAAGCTTGATCGTGTTCCATCTTATCTAAGGAATTGGCTTCGTCTTCGTTGCCTTTGCTTTCATGAATCCACGCAAAACCGAACACGCTTTGAAATCTCTTTGGACGCTCCACTCTCTGGCACTGGAGTAAGAAGAGGAAGACAGTAGAATCTGAAAAGCTGTCAAGGTGTAAGAAAAGAAAAAGAAAAATTAAATTGAGAAGAGTGTGAAAGTTTGAATGTTGGATGGCTGGAGTAGCGTATACATTTTTGAAAATTACCTGAGGCATGATGAAAAAGAAGGAGAATACAGAAGAGGTTTTTGAAGTCTTTTTTTTTTTCTAAGTAGACCATTTTCATTTAATCTTTTATATACAAAATGGCATTCATCTCTTTATTCTAGCTATCTCTAGCCTTTTCATTCAGCTGTATGGGATTTTTTTGATACCAAAGATAGAACTTGTTAGAATTGTTGAAGTTTTATAGGTCACCTTGAAATCAGTAAAAAAAAAAAAAAAAAAAAGAAAAAAAAAAAAAAAATCCTTATCATCACCATTTTCTCCTCTTATCTCTTGCACCTTGTTTCCTTTAAGTCTTCCCGACCTATTTCCCATCTTCTCTTCTCTTTTTCTCCTTTTCTGCTTCCCTCATGTTCTCTAATTCCTCTGTCTCCTCACGTCAACTTCATTTTCTTATCTCCCATAGTCTCCTTCTCTCATTCGTTCCTTCTCTATCCATTTGTGTCTGGTTTTATATTTCTTTCCTCCTTTTCTCCTCCTTTCTTCTTTGCCCATCACGATTTCAACTTCCACTACCTTTCTCTTCCTTTTCATCCTCACATTTCCAATTCCCTCAGCTCCCATACCTCCCTTTCCTAAACTGCTTCTTGCCATCCCACCCCCTTCCCTTACCCAACCCTCCTCTTCCCTCACCTTCCCTACCTTCCTTTCCTTGCCTTTTTTCCCCATTCCTCGTGTCGTCTTTTCTTCCTTCTATTTTTCTCCTTGCCAAGTGCTCCTTTTTTCGAGTTTTTCTCCTTCGGTGTTATTCTACTTTTATTTTCTTCTATCATTTTCTCTTCTGCTTTCTTTTCCATCACCTAGACC
>NC_134799.1:25251731-25256731 GCF_046742065.1 Oratosquilla oratoria
CACACACACACACACACACACACACACACACACACACACACACACACACACACACACACACAGTAGTGAAGATTTTGTGACTATCTTGATCGACCTCCTCACTTTGGTGCCATATACTACAGATTCTATTTTGTACAACGTGATGGGCAGATCATCTACTTCAGCCGTTCATTAGTTACAAATTGATCGAGTTAAAGAGAAAATGGATCAATCTTGTTGCATGGTGTAACCTTCCTTTATGGAGTGAAGGGCTACCCTCAGCTGAATAGGGGCTGGAGGCAACCAGATCAAAGTACAAAAGTCGCCAAACACAGCAAAATGTTTAGACAACATAACTTCGAACTAACATCTAACTCGTTTGCTTTAGACGGAGTTTTCTTCGGTTGAATAAAATCTTCTTGCGGCAGGTAGAGCCGTATAACACAGCGGCAAGGTTAAACTTTGTGTAGAACAAGCAGTGTGTCTTTGTTGTAACAAGGAGGGAACAGTCTCCTCCGAAGTAGGGCTTCCTGTGTCTTTGCAGGACATAAATCAGGGCCAGGACGAAAATGGTACAATGCAATCAGAATAATTCAAAGTTTGATGAGATATAAACTATTTTACTGATAAGAATCCCGTCCCAATTTAACGCCCTCCGCACACGATGGCAAGTTCCAATTTATTCTGATTGTCACCATTTGATTTTATTCATCTCTATAGCAGCCCGCTCGGTTGCAAGAGAGCTAGAGCCAGTCTCAGTGAACCCCTTCCGTGTCGGATGGCAATTTTCTTTTTCCTCTGGTTTCCGCTGTCGGGTTTGAGTCCTCTCCATGGCAACACACTCGTCAGCAAAGGGATTACATATTCCTTTCTCGCGGCGTGCAACTCATGAGACTGAGTTTTCAGAGTGTTCTCCGTCTCCTCTCGTTCTTTCCCTTCCTCCAAAATTCTCTCTTCCCTGATTCCCCTTCTCTGCTCTGCCTCCCAACTCCGCTTCCACTAGTTTCACCTTCTCCCCTTTCCTAATTCCATGTTTCCTGTTCCTTATTTTTTTTTTCTAATATCCTCTTCATTTCCTTCTCTCTCCTAATTTCATTTTTGTTCTTAATTAATCGAACATCCGAGGGTGTTTTTCCCAAACTATGACATCATTCAAGAAACCATTCCTACTTTCTGCATACCTCATCTCTACATCAACAACACTCTAATACCACACACAAACACACCGAAAATTCTTGGTGTAACATACGATACATCCATGTCTTTCAAACAACACCTCACAAACATAAAAAACAAATGCACACCTAGACTTAACGCACTTAAGTCAATCACTGGAACAACATTTGGACAAAACAAAGAAACTAATATAACAATATACAAACAATGTATACGCTCAGTGATGAATTATGCGAGTCCTGCATGGGCTCCTAATCTCAGTGAGACACACCACAACACCCTTCAAATCATACAAAACAAAGCCCTAAAAACAATTACAGGCTGCACAAATACATCACCTACAGACCATTTACACCATGAAACAAAAGTCCTCAAAGTCAAGGAACACCTCGACATGAGAGGCACACAAACACTTGCTGCAGCCACCACAAACACATCACACCCGTTACACTACATAGCAGAACACCCACACACACCAAGAAACATTAAAACTACACCCAAAGACCTTTATTACACACAGATACTCTCTTCTCTTCCTCCACAACCACCAAATACCAGCCTCCGGAAACATATTCATAATCATATCACTCACCGCTCCATTAACACACTGAAAGACAACACACTGCTGCATGCCAGACCCCCTGATATCCACCCTTCTGAATCCTCTCTCCCACGTAAGGACAGAGTCCACTTGGCCAGACTGCGATGCGGTCACCACCCAGCACTTCTAAGCTACCAGAGGAGGCTGGACGACCGTGTTGTGAACAGCTGCCCAGGATGTAACACTTCACCCCATACCATACAACACATAATGGAAGACTGCATTATACACAATCATGCACGCAAACAACACAACATACACTCTATAAAGGATTTGTGGGAAAACCCAGTCTCGGCTGTGGCCTTCCTTGGGGAGACGGGACTGCTCGGACAGACAGTCTAGGGAACGACAACAACAACAACAACTTTCTGCTTTTTTTCCTTCCTTCCCTCCTTCCTTTTCTTTCTTTCTTTCGCAGTTTTGTACTTTTTTTTTTAATTAATCGAACATCTGAGGCTGTTTTTCCCAAACTATGACATCATTCAAGAAACCCTTCCTACTCTCTGCCTTTTTTTTCTTCCTTCCCTCCTTCCTTTTCTTTCTTTCTTTCGCAGTTTTGTACCTTTATTCCTTTCTGCCTTTGTCCTTATTTTTGGTTCGCTTTACGTACGTCTCCCTCTCTCTTTTCATCACTCTATATGGGTCATATTTGCTTTCTAGACATTTTTTCTTACTCAAAGTATGATCAGCCTAGGGTCTAATCAGCCCAAAGTCCTTCACGTTTCTCTCTCTGTCCTTATCCAGACCCGCTCATTCAGTCTCATGGCATTCCCCCCACTAAAGGATTCTGTATAGCCCTCTCCCCATCCCCCGTCCCCCATCCCCCATCCCCCATTCCCCATCCCCTCCTCTCCCCGGTCCTAATCAATTCAAGCATCTCCTAACTTGGGGCCTACTCAATCCCCCGACCCCAACTTAATCAATTATTGCTTCCCCCCTAATCAACCCCTTTCCTCTTCCTGACTCCTTGCGCCCTCCCTGACTCCTCTCCACTTCTCCATGATGGACGCATACTAGGTCGTTTGGTGGGTATGCTAAGGTCATCAGGCGGTTGCAACAGTGCTGGGTTAACATAGGACACTTAGTTAAGGGGTTGTTACACTAAGCTTTCACTGGTTTAACCAGCGCCGACTGTTCAGAGTTCGTTTAAGTAAAAACGACTTCGGTTGATATATCTTATCTTTCAAATCTCCAAGTATGAAAGTTATATTTTCCGTCCGAACTGAATGATGAACTAAGCTATTATAAACCTATACATATGTTAGGTATACTGTTGGATTCTTAGAGAAGTCTAGATTTCTGTAAGAAAGTACATAATCTAGCTATTCAAGTAGAAGTTGGAGGTAGAACGTGGGAGAAAAAATAGCCCAGTGTGATAGCCCCTCAAAGGATCTAGCTTACTGGTGCACATGAAAATAGTGAGTTTTAGTCTGTTCAATTTAACTTGGATGAGATTTATAAACAACGGAAATGTGCATTATCTGTTTACTTATTTGGGACACAGTCTTGGCAAAATGCACATGTTATCACGAACAAAGGAAATAATGAAGCAAAAAAAAAAAAAAATGTTATTCAGTGAACTTTGATAATTACACACCAACAGTACAGGAACAATAATGGAGAAAGTCTTCGCCAAGTTTAGATAAATGGAGCGAGCCCAGTTTCTGTCCCGAAGTCTGGCGATGTCCTCATCTAGGTAGACCGGCTGACAAATAGACCAGTAGACCACGGTTCAGCCGAGATCAGACTTTAGACCTCGTTATCTCTTTCCTTCACCAACCTATAATTTCTCTCTTCATTTCTCTTTTTCTCTTGGTTTTCGGGTTGGTAACCGCTCGAAACTCAACCTTGCAGGTGGTTTGAAACTATTCATACATGAACGCAAGACTATACCCGGAGGAATCTAATGTAGTCACACAGTGACGTCATCAAGTCACCTCAAGTTCGAGGTTAGCAGCGGTCGGAAGCCATTACTCAGAGTGGACGCCCTTCCCGACCTCTTCACCCCGGCCAGGATTCGAACCGACGCCGAATACCCGCGCGGTTACCAGATGCGCGCTCTACCAATCGAGCCACGGCGGACTCCTTCTCTGCATCTCGTATACCACGGAGCACGTATTCTATGCTGGTGAGCGTTACGTGATCTTATTAGTCTATGGACGGAATTCCACTCTAAGTGGGATCTCCATTTTTTAAATCAATTGTCAGTTGAATAAAACCGTGTTACCCATATCAAAATCTATACATTGTGTCACTGTATTTGTGAATTTTAACACTTAAGCTTTCTTTTACGACCTATGCCTTCATTGCAACTCACACCAACCAATTTTATTCAGCCGAGGAAGTCTCCTCCACGCCAAAAAGGTACATATACTAAGATAAGTATCACTAAGATACTTTTTAAAACTTCCCAAACCCTAAATCTTTGTCTCCCATTGCCTTAAAGTCAGACTTTAATCACCACCTTTCATATTTAGACTAGGAACCTATTTCAAAAGTTCTTTACCAAAGATATGCTGTTTCTTCTCTTCCCTCCACCAACTGGCCCTACTCCCTCCCCTCCCTCCTTCACCTTACCCCTTCCTAGGCTTCTTCGTCCTCTGGGCCTCAATGTAACTCCCCCAGGGAACTCACCCAGGGCCAAGAACGACCCCCACTCTTCCCGGGTTCTCATAATGCGACACCTCAGGGGCCTTGGGTATCTCTTTTTAAGTCTCAACTAATCATTACCCATAGAGACTTAACAAAGCCTCCTCTGTTTCCCCGTTCCCCCACCTCTATCCTCTCCCACTTCGTCACTTCCTCTTTCGATTTCCTTATAAAACTCGTCCCACTCTCTCCTACTTCACGGTGGGCTCTAATCACACCCTTCCCTCTCTTTCTCGTTCTCATTCTCCTCTTCCTCCTCCTCCTCCTTCTCTTCCTCCTATTCTTTCTCTTCCCCCTCCTCTTTCTTTTCCTCCTCCTCTTTCTCTTCCTCCTCCTCTTTCTCCTCTTTTTTCTCTTTCTCCTCTTCCTCCTCCTCTTCCTCCTCGTCCTTCTCTTCCTTCTCCTCCTCATCCTCATTTTCTTTCTTTGCTTCTTTTAGTCCCCCTACTCTTCCTCGATCTCTTCCTCCTCCTCCTCCTCCTCCTGTTTATCCTCCTCCTCTTTCTCCTCTTTTTCCTCTTGTTATTCTTCCTCCTTCACCTCCTTCTCCTTTTCTTTTATTTGCTCCTCTTATTCCCTTTACTATTCCTATCCC
>NC_134799.1:25261731-25264231 GCF_046742065.1 Oratosquilla oratoria
CGATGGAAAAAGAAAGAATGAAAAGGTGGACAGAGAAATGAGGATAAATGAAAGAACCGAACACTATGAAGAGAAGTAAGAGAAATGATGTGTGGAAAAAGGATATGCCTAGAAGAAAAGACAAAAGAAAAAGAAAAAATGATGCTTGGAGAAAAAAATATTGTATTGAAAGAACAAGTGAAGGAAAAGAGGAAAACATCTTTTAAGGGGTAAGAAGGAGGAGGGGATAAAGCGAGAATCAGAAAGGTAAATACAACAAAATAAGAAGGAGGGCAAAGAAACAGGTAGAGAGGGAGAGAGAATGAGAGGATATGTATATATATATATATACATATATATATATATATATATATATATATGTACTCGTATATATAAATATATATATATATATATATATATATATATATATATATATATATATATATACAGTATATATGTGTGTGTGTGTGTGTGTGTGTGTGTGTGTGTGTAATAAAACAAATTGGAAAATAAAATCAAAGGTGACCGAACGTTTTCGTCTATTTAAGACATTTTCAAGGTACCTTGAAAATGTCTTAAATAGACGAAAACGTTCGGTCACCTTTCATTTTATTTTCCAAGTGGATTTATTACATATTTTGGGAATCACGTGTTTTTCTTGTGATTTATTCGCATATATATATACATATATATATATATATATATATATATATATATATATATGTGTGTATACATATATATATATATACATATATATATATATATATTGATAAGTATTTTAGACAAATTATTTGGATGATGGAGAACATAAACACAGGGGTAGGCTCGGAACCCTATACACTCTAACGTTTCGTTCGCGTAGAACTTCTTCAGAGAGTGTATGTAGAACTGCAATTGGAGTTTATGTACTAAATTTAATTATCTTTTCGGACACTTGGGAAAGGTCGTTTTTCTGGCGTGTTTTAGAATTAAAATACTAGTTTCTTTAGCTAAATTGATAAACCCTCCTCGATGATTCGATGAATTATTAGTAGAATTTAGTACATAAACTCCAATTGCAGTTCTACATACACTCTCTGAAGAAGTTCTACGCGAACGAAACGTTAGAGTGTATAGGGTTCCGAGCCTTCCCCTGTGTTTATGTTCTCCATCATCCAAATAATATAAATAAATAAATATATATATAAATATAGATAGATAGATAAATAGATAGATAGATAGATAGGGTAGATAGATAGATAGATATATAGATAGATAGATAGGTATAAGATATAAACATTGACAGATAAATGGATAGATAGATAATCAGGTAGATAGATACAAAGATAGATAAATGGATAGATAGATAATCAGGTAGATAGATACAAAGATAGATAGATAAATATATAAATATATAGAAAGACGGATAGATTGATAGATAGATAAATAGATAGGTAGATGTATAAAGAGATAAATAGGTAGGTAGAAAAAATAGAAAAAGAGCGAGAGATAGGGTGGATACAAAAACGGAGGGGAGAACGTGGGAGATAGGACATGTGGGGCAACATGAGGGGGAGGGAAAGTGAGTACAAGGGGCGGCCTACGGGGAGGGGGGAGGGGGGGAAGGGAGAGGAAGGAGAACAGTAGCCACAGGAGAGATAACAGAGGAGAAATTGGGGGCGGCGGTGGGGGGGAAGTGGTAAAAG
Organism: Oratosquilla oratoria; assembly: GCF_046742065.1. NCBI lineage: Eukaryota > Metazoa > Arthropoda > Malacostraca > Stomatopoda > Squillidae > Oratosquilla > Oratosquilla oratoria. Next base: position 25,263,396 of record NC_134799.1, read on the forward strand.
AGAAATATGGGGAAAGTGTACTTTAGTTGTGAAAAACAAGATATGAAAAGCATGAGAAATAAAAACAGAAGGTGAAAAGGGGGAGGAATATAAATACAACAAAACAATAAAGTATCTAGCCTGGAGATTCTACTGCAGGATCACCGGTCTATCCTTTTGGTGACCATACAGCCTCTGTACCTTATCACGATGGCTTAATCCGGCTTGGTAAAGCTGTAGAGATGATGCAAATTACACGTGCAGTGTCGAGTGTCGGGATGGCTGTGAGTGTGATTGGAAGCTGAAACCAGTGGAATCAGCTCAGTCGTACTGATTAGGCGCCGGCACCAAAGTGCAATCCTGGTGTACTTTATACCTTTGATGTCCACCGTTGCAAAGAGAGGTTGTAAAGCCTTGAAAGTGTGACTTGATCCGTTGATTAGCTCTTATACTATGAATAACAATGATAAAGCATACCTACTGGTGACCTTTAAAAAAGGCTTTTGTGTTTATCCAAATTTTAAAAATATAGACTGTATTGTATTTAACCATCTCACCTGAAAATTTATTCTATTCACTGACGATACGGTTGGTGACATTGTTTCTACATTTTCTTAAGTTAAATCTTCATTCTGGACTTGGCGGCTTAAGGTCATTGCTTCTTGTTATCTGAGGAACTCCACTCGTAACATCTTTCCAGCTAGAAGTTTTACTAATCAGAACAATTCGCTGTTTACGATTATGCAGCCAATTTATATTACAACTTAGCAAATTACTTCTTGTTCCACGCAAAGCGAGTTTAGTTACTAGTTTGTCATACAGGGTACTATGAAAATCTTTTTCGGAGTCCAGATATA
>NC_134799.1:25274231-25281731 GCF_046742065.1 Oratosquilla oratoria
AGACTACCACGTAAAGTTCTCTATGGAGAACTTGCTGAGGGCAGACGCCACCCTGGGGGCCCACGTAAACGACACAAGGACCATCTGAAAACAACGCTGAAAAAATGTGGCATCGAACCCACCACCATTGAAAATGTTGCTGCCGATCGGAGAGAATGGCGATCTACATGCCAAAACGGCTTAGGTACTCTCACTTCCACCTACAACGATCGGGCAGAACATCGAAGACGGCAAAGATATGCGGCACATCAGGCAGAGGGCAACTTTCCCTGTGATACCTGCAGCCGTATATGCAAATCGAGAATCGGACTCCACAGCCATCAGCGAGTTCATCTGGCGTAATACCACTTCTTGGCATGGTGCAACGTCATCGTCGTCAGCGACGGACTACTATAAGCAAGCAGCAATGTGTGTGTGTGTGTGTGTGTGTGTGTGTGTGTGTGTGTGTGTGTGTGTGTGTGTGTGTGTGTGTGTGTGTTTGTTCGTGTGCGTGTGTATGTTCTTGTGTGCGTTTGTGTGTGTGTGTGCGTGCTTGTTTGTGTGCGTGCGTGCGTGTGTGTGTGTGTGTGTGTGTGTGTGTGTGTGTGTGTGTGTGTGTGTGATTCACCATGGTCTTGGATCACGTGTTGGACTCGTGATTGACAGCGCAGCGATACTGAAATTATTGCAGCCCTGGGCGGGATTCAAACCCGGACCGCCAGAGTGGCGGCCGAGAACTCTAGTACTGCGCCACCGAATCGTGGAGTGTGTGTGTGTGTGCGTGTGTGCGTGTGTGTGTGTTTGTGTGTGCATGGTTGGTTGGTTGCGTGGGTGTGCGTACATACATGCAAAATTATCACAGAACAGAAACTTACAAACAGTAAGTACTTTCGTGCATTACATCCCTAGACAGAGTGTTATAATTGTATACATGCAAGAAAGGTAATAGTTAAAATAGCGAAATTTTCCTGGTGATTAATTCGGTCAGTAATGTGCCATACCCAAATCATCCGTAACACATATTCACATATATATCTGCCTAAGATCAAACATGATTTAATTATTCTTCTCTTACTCTTGCCTAGTAAGTATGATGATGATTTTATTTTATGATGGAGTAACGCTTTTTTCTCTTAGGCAATTCTTACACTGTATTTACGCTAAAAATCCATCTTTGCCTCTTTCAGTTTGTCCTACTGAAAACTCATCACAAGGAATTTTATATACGATATCTTTGTTACTTGTAGGATACTTTTGAACAAGGTTCCTCTTAATTGTGTTGTATACTAACACTACCTTTACATCCATTTTCTTCAAAACATGTGCACTTCAAAGGATAATCTCACGAAAATGGAGGACAAGTATCCTTAGGTTATTTTGATAATTGGGTTCCTTGGTTTCTGCTTTGTTGCTCATAGCTGATTAACCTGGCTGATGTCAAGTCAAGTGAAGGCAGGCAGGGTCAGCGCGCCTCTCGGCATCTCTTTCCTATAAGAACATAAGAAATAAAGGAGACTGCAAAAGACCATAAGGCCTACCCTAGGCAGCTCCGTATCCATCACCACCTGTCATCCCCATCTATAAAGCTGTCTAATCGTTTTTTAAAACAATTGATGGTTTCAGCGCTTACTACATGGTTACTAAGTTTATTCCATTCATCGACCACCCTATTAGTAAACCAATTCTTGCCTATTTCCTACTTAAATCTAAATTTGTCCAGTTTATACCCATTACTGCGAGTCCTGCCCTGTTGCCTTATTATGATGACCTTGTTTGCATCACCCTTGTTATAGCCTTTGATCCACTTGAACACTTCTATTAGATCACCCCGCACTCTGCGTCTTTCCAGAGAGTGTAAGTTTAGGTGCCTAAGCCTCTCTTCGTAAGGCAAATTTCCGAGTCCATCTTTTTTGTCCATGGACTTTTCTTGCATGTATACAATCACAACACACATATATATAACTCTGAGGATCTAATACACGAAAGTTCTTGCTGTGTTCAAGTTTCTGTCCAAGTGAAGTAATTTTGTAATAATTTTCTTTCATGATGATGTGAAAATTCCACACACAGATACAGACGAGCACTCACGCTCTCTGTCTGTCTATCTGTCTGTCTGTCTGTCTGTCTGTCTGTCTCTCCCTTTCTCTCTCTCCCTCCCTCTCTCTCTCTCTCTCCCTCCCTCTCCCTCCCTCTCCCTCCCTCCCTCTCCATTCCTCTCCCTCCCTCCCTCTCCCTCCCTCCCTCTCCCTCCCTCCCTCTCCCTCCCTCCCTCTCCCTCCCTCTCCCTCCCTCTCCCTCCTTCCCTCTCCCTCCCTCCCTCTCCCTCTCCCTCCCTCCCTCTCCCTCCCTCCCTCTCCCTCCCTCCCTCTCCCTCCCTCTCCCTCCTTCCCTCTCCCTCCCTCTCTCTCCCTCTCCCTCTCTCCCTCTCCCTCCCTCCCTCTCCCTCCCTCCCTCTCCCTCCCTCCCTCTCCATCCCTCCCTCTCCCTCCCTCCCTCTCCATCCCTCCCTCTCTCTCTCCCCCTCCCTCCCTCTCCCTCCCTCCCTCTCTCTCTCTCTTCCCACCTTCCCCCTCCCTCCCTCTCCCTCCCTCCCTCTCCCTCCCTCCCTCTCTCTCCCTCCCTCTCTCTCCCTCCCTCTCAATCTCTCTCCCTCCCTCCCTCTCCCTCCCTCTCCTCTCTCTCTCTCTCTCTCTCTCTCTCTCTCTCTCTCTCTCTCTCTCTCTCTCTCTCTCTCTCTCTCTCTCTCTCTCTCTCTCTCTCTCTCTCTCTCTCTCTCTCTCTCTCTCTCTCTCTCTCTCTCTCTCTCTCCCTCTCTCTCTGTCTCTCTCCCTCTCTCTCTGTCTCTCTCCCTCTCTCTCTTTCAAAAAGGGAACATGTAAACCCCACCGGAGATGTGTTGATAACTGACGAGTCTATCGGGATCCATCAGAGTCCGTTCGACTGTTTTCTTTGCAAAAGATCTTTTTCAGTTTCGTGGAGAGTCGCAACAAAGTAAGGAAGAATTTCCATGGGTCCCAACCAATAATACTATCTTTTATCAAACTTTTGAAGACGTGGGATTACTTTGATTACTTTGGGTCAAATAAAACCGTCTGGCGTCGACGAGAATAAATATCTAAAATCATACAAATTTATCATATGCTTCCATTTCGGATTAGCTGTATTGTCTCGGAGCCCTCTTGATACTATTGTGGTAGTTGCCAAGTGATTTTATCAAGGAGGTGAAAGACAAAGTACATTTATCGGTAGACCCTCGATTCAACCTGCATAATAGGCACGAAAACTTGTTTGTTTGCCTCTCTGTAATGTCGCCATTCCTAAACGGGTCTCTACCAGATTTGGCACGGAATTCTACATCCAACTCATTATAATACATGGACATAGGAAACCTGGATCCGAGGTCGTTTTCGAGCATCCGTTTGATATCCGTTTGGTTGTTTGTTTTGCAAAAGCGTCGCCATTTTGTAACACTTGGTACCTATTCTAGTAAATTTTTATAAGTGTACTGTATCTGTCTATAACCAAATTTCTCGTGACGTCATGTCGCCAGTGCTGTAACGTACGTCATGTCAGTAGTGTTGCATCGATCATTCTAAAGTGAGTAGCAGAAAATTTGATTTAAAAAAATCCGATTTAACTTGTTTTGAGATGATAAATGTAATGATAAATATAATAATATCTGAAATAATAAATCAGATAATGGACTCGCCAATTAGCTTCGTAGTATGAAGCCATGCAAACAGTTTTGAACCAATGAATATGAAATAATGATGAAGAGATCAAAAATAGAAAAAAAAAAAAAAGATCGAGTCTCATGACCTGACGGCAGGATTGAGTAGTATGACTTTGGTCGCATGACCGATCGCATAAGACACAGTAATAGAAGAAATACGGAAACGGACGAAGAAGAGAAAAAAAAAAAAAAAACTCAGCGTCTCCGATTAATATCGATATTGGTTTTAGAAATAAGCATTTTATATTCTTAAAGACGCGCGTATTCACTAAGATAATGAAAAGATACACAATGGTTCCGCTTTGTTTATTATCGAATGAGTGGATTCGTTGGAGAGTGTAGTGATGATAGCACCCAGCTTTATAATATTGACCCAATGGGTCAATGGGTCGTCTAGTGACAGCCATATTGAGTTTCCACGGGCCTTGGCTTGGGAGCGGGAGGGCGGAGGACATTGATAGAGAAAGGAGTTTGGTGGTAAATCTTGAAAAACTTGTTTTGTGATCTAAGTGTGAATGTGTTTTTGTGAGGGTATATCGTGCAGTACACTTGGTTACTGGTAGATTGCTGTAGACTTTTGAACAGTATTCTACTGGTGTAGTATTTTTGTTGCGTTCAGTTTGTTGTGCTCGTGTGATGTAGTATGTATCTATAATTTCTATGTAGTGTTCTATGCTGAAGGTTTTGATTTCTAAGTGCTGATGTCCTGTTGAGTCGGTTTTGGTGCATCCTGTTATTCCTCTCAATGTTTTATTTTGTATAGTTGGTAGGAACCATCCTGTGGAAGTGTAGTAGTGTAGATCTAAAGATTTGTCTGTAGGCTGAATAACATTTTCTTCTGCTCCCTAGATTTCTTGTTGATTTTCGCTGCCATATCTATGATGTGCAAGATGAATGACATGTTAGTATAAAAAAGTGAGATTTAGAATTTCGGGGTTATTTTCCAATGTAAGGGTTTAACCATTTAATTTTACTTTTGAGTGTTTCTCTGATTCATTGTTGTCTGGAGTGAGCAATGATGTAAATGATTACAAAGAATAACAAAGGTGGAGCATGCCGACAGGAGACCTTTTGGTCCATATCTAGGTCGGATGCGAAAAAAAGAAATCATAATAATGATAAATCAATAAATGAATAAATAAAAACAATAATAATGTAAATAATAGATCAAATAAATAAATGCATAGGTATAGTTAAATAATAAACGGGTAAATAGTAAATAACAATAAATTGACATAACTAATGATAAATGAGAATCAAAGAAATAATGATAGATAAACGGACAAATGATAACAAAAGAAATAGGCATTTGCACGGTTTATTAAACAATAAATGCCCAACAGGCCTGCCATGAAATTATTCTGATATGCTGAGGTTCAAGGCGATATAACATGAGAGGATGGAGGATGTGGCAACACGCCACATCTGCTGCAGTGTCCCCTAACTGTACATACGTTCAAGTGTACATAATATTATTTATCTTCATCAAATCATTGTACACATCCATCATAATCAAACTATTATATTGTAAATAATTGACCACATCCATGAATTACCATCATATAGCGGAATCTATTTGTATATACCATCATTTGCATACTCTGTACAAAACATTAACATTTTCAACCTGTATTGTTTATGTCATGGCGGACTGCCAAATCCAATATAATCCCCAAGCAGGTGCAAGGCTCAGGTTATTCCTTGTAACAACTGTGACGATTAACCATCTTCACCAAGGGAAGCCGAACAGATTCACTGTATTTCCACCAACCGATAACTTGGGTCTCTTGCCATGTAATGAGTGAAACTATCCTCTGTTACACTGAAACAAGAAGTAAATGTCCAAGTGACACGCAGTTTCGTTTTACTTAATCAATTATTATTTTTCTTTAATTCTGGAAAGAAGAATAGCCATACCCTGTTTTTCAACAGACATAGAAAGAAGTATAGGATGGGCACCCATGTTCCAGAAATTCCCGATTCATGCCTCTGCCAAAGGTTATTCTGTTATATATTTCGAGTAATTCGAGGAGCGAACGAGAAGTTAACCGGGCATTCGTATATGAATTCGAAAAATTTGTAACATCATTATTTAAGCGATCAACAAACACGACATTGAATCCAATCTGTGATGATGACCTCGATCAGAGAATAAAAGATAAGGATATTACCTAAGGAGACGCTTTGCTGCGACTGAAAGATTTTTGGCGTGTACAAAGGGATTTCTCCCCGTCTTCTCCTTTTCTGCATGGGGGGACGGAGAGGGGGGGTCGCCGAATTTATGAAGCGGCCTTGCTGTGTCTTGCGACACTGCTTCTGACCCAGGGCAGTGGACAGGATGCAGGGATGACCCGTCATCCAGGAGGTGCCGAGATGGGAGGGAGGGAGGAGGGTGGAGGGGAGTGGAATGTATGGGAAATGAAATGGGTGGGAGTGGTTTCTATGCCTTTTTCTTTTTGGCTACCCCCCGTGTAGGGGGAAAAAGCCTTTGGTATGTGTATGTATGTACAAAGGGGCTGAGGGTTTCCTGTTGTAAAAACATGAAACACCAGTGAAAGGGAGCAGACGAATGTTTAAATAAAGACGATGGCAAGGTGGGTATTTCGCACTCCGGAGAAGTGTATGACAGGCTTTTATGCACCACACAGATATAGAAAGATGCCATTATCAGTACATCTCATATCGAAAATAGCCCTTTCTCTACCGAAAGAGGGAACCACGAAAATAAATAAAGTGGTCTAGCGGCGACCAGAACAGAAGGTATATGGACAGTTAATCAGAAAAGTGGTCATCGAGCTAGGCAGTAGTGAAGGGGTGCCATGGAGATGAATATGAAGAGAATAACCTACCAACATTCACGACTAAAGGGAGAGTGCCACCCGCCACGGAAAGGGTTCAACTTTGTTGTTTTGGCGATTCTTACTCGGGGGAACATGCTAACGATGGTCAGGTGAGGCAGCTTTCCTTCTACTGGTACCATGTAATCGAGTAGAACCTTCCCACATAATCGGATTGTCGAAAACTAAACCGGGCCCCCCACTGGTCACCCGCCAGTGAGGAAGGCGTGTTAGGTACACAGATGAAGGAAAAACAAAACCATAAAAAAGGCAGATAAACTCTTTGTGTTAATGGCTACCCAACCCCGTTATGTGTCACTAACCCAATTGTTTATCTATGAGGCATCCCTGCCAGGCCTGAAGACAGGAGCACTGAAGGCTGAGTGATGTCCCAGTGCTGTGGTTGCATAAGGTGTCCCCTTAGACTAGAAACACGTCTCTTTGATCCTCTATTCAGGCCAGGACGGGTGGACCTTCTTGGGTTAAAAGAAGGAAATTGGCTGGACTGCCTGACCTGAATATTTGGGTTAGGTACATCCTGAGTCAAATAACTACCGCCTGGGCCGACATCGCATAGTCCGCGGCTGTCTTCCCCTCGTGCTAAGGTGGTGGGTGCATATATATATATATATATATATATGTATATATATATATATATATATATATGAATATTTATGTATATATATATATATATATATAGATAGATATACTGTATATAATATATATATATATGTATATATATATATACATATATATATCTCCATGACTCCTGGGACTATTGGATTAACATGTATGTCCAAGTCCTCATCTCCCCTCGTTGGACTCAAAAGTGGGTGGAGGCTCGGGAGGACGAATGATAGACAAATATACATGGCAACCATAGTTGATAGTTATGGTAGGGGCAGGCTTGCAACCTACCCCTGTCAAAATTACTAACCCCACCGTGGGAAT
>NC_134799.1:25286731-25299231 GCF_046742065.1 Oratosquilla oratoria
AGGTATTAAGCTGTTGGAGCACATCATGAAAATTCTTGAGAGAGTGATAGAAGACAGACTGAGAGAGATGGTCAGAATTCACAACCACCAATTCGGATTCATGAGGGGGTTGAGTACTGTAGATGCAACATTTATTGCAAGGCAGATACAGGAAAAATATCTGGAAGGAAACAGGAAGATATATTGGTGTTTTGTGGATTTGGAGAAGGGGTGCGATAAGGTTCTTAGAGAAGTTTTATAATGGAGCTTAATAAAGATAGAAGTGTCGGAAAAGATGATAAGATTGGTGAAAATGTTGTATAAGGGCAAAAACAACAGTGCAGAAAAAATATGGGGAAACTAAATTATTCCCCGTTTAAGTAGGACTCCATCAAGCATCAGCTCTGAGCCCTTTGCTCTTTCTTGTAGTGCTGGACACAATAGCGATTGACGTAAGAGATAATGATGACCGGTGGGAGTTGCTGTTCGCTGATGACCTAGTCATTATTGCAGATACGGAGGAGAAACTACAGGAGAGATATTCGATATGGAAAGACAGCCTAGAAAGTAAGGAAATGAAAGTGAATACACAAAAGACAAAGGTAATGATAACCAGCAGAGAATGCTATGAAGAAATCAATGTAACATCAGAGGACGACAGAAGGTTGAAGCAGACAAAAAGAGTTTAAATACCTGGGATCATTAATTGCCGATGAAGGAGGAACAGAAACATCCGTTAGACAAAGAGTAAAAGATGTATGGCAAAAATGGGGAGAAGTGAGTAGAGTGACATTAGATAAGAAAATACCATTGAAGCTGAGAATGAAAGTATACAAAAGTGTGTTAAGACCAGTACTCCTGTATGGTGCAGAAAGGTCGTCCTTAAGAAAGAGAGAGGAAGACATTTTGGAGAGAACGGAGATGAGGATGGTGATGTGTATAGCTGGTATATCTTTGTTGGAGAGAAGACAAAGTGAAGGTATAAGAAAATAAGTGGAATAAGTAATATAAAAGAAAAGGCAAGAGAAGCAAGACAGATATTTTGGGCGCGTTAGAAAGAGAGAGGATGACAAACCAGTGAAGAAGGCGATGATGGCCGAAGTTAAGGGAAGAAGAAGAATCGGGAGACAAAGAATGAGATGGAGAGACCTAACAAGGTGTAACATCAGGAAACAAGGAGTGCAAGAGGAGAATCAAATGCCTAAGAACAAATAGAGAAGGATAACTCGCGGCCGACCCTGCAATACAGTGGGATTAAGGTCGTATGAAGAATATATATATATATTTATTTAAGTATGTATGTATATATATATGTATATATATGTATATATATATGTATATATATATATATATATATATGTGTGTGTGTGTGTGTGTGTGTGTGTGTGTGTGTGTGTGTGTGTGTGTGTGTGTGTGTGTGTGTGTGTGTGTGTGTGTGTGTGTGTGCGCGTGTGTAAGGATAGAAATAGAGAGATCATTAAATGCAGAGACAAAGTGGTAAAAGAGGTAAAATAATTTTGCCAAGAGCTTTACTCGTTGAAGACCGTAGTTGAGTCAGTAAATTCATATGAGACGTTATTAGTGTACCAGAAATTACAAAGGAAGAAGTAGAATTTGCTCTAAATATATGAAACTAGGAAAAGCACCTGGGGAAACTGGTATATCAATAGATCTTTTGAAAGATGTAGGGAAAGAAGTTCATATTAAGTTAGCTCAGTTGTACACCCAGTGCTTATGTCAAGAAAGTGCCCCTGACTCATAGTGCAATGCTGTAGTGATTTGGCTTAATAAAAAAAGGAGATCAGAAGGACTTTAGTAACTATCGACCGATTAGCTTGCTATCCAATGTATATAAAGCATCCTCCAAGATCCTTATAAAGAGACAAAGTCAAGTTTTAGATGGAAACAAACCGTGAGAACAGGCAAGCTTTAGGAGCGGATATTCGACTCTAGACCATTTGCAGGCGATGCACCAACTAATCGAGAAAACGACAGAATACAATATATCTCTTTGTTTATCTTTTGTAGATTACGAGAAGGTCTTCGACTTTGTAAAACACATAGCAATACTGAACTCGCTACGTAAGCAGGATACAAAAGGATAGATCGTAAGGGTCCTAGAAAAGATTTATGCGAAAGGTATCGCTATAATTCGACTATATAAAGATAGAGAAAAGATCAAGATCAAGAAAGGAGTACGGCAGGGCTATATTATTTCACCCAAATTATTTACAGGTTGCTTGGAAGAGATTTTCAGAAGGTTGAGTTCGGAAAAGAAAGGTTTGAAGATTAATGGCGAATATTTTAACCACCTAGGATTTGCGGATGACATTATTCTTATTTAAGAAGGAGCAGAAGACTTGCAAGATATGCTGAGTGATCTGAAAAAGGAAAGTCTCAAAGTAGGTTTAAAAATGAATGAGAGTAAAACAAGAGTAGTGTTTAACACGAAAATTCAAAGTAAATATACTATAATTGATGGTGAGAGTCTTGAAAAAGTTGAAGAGTATAATTATTGAGGCCGGATGGTGAAAGTGACTAAAGATAATGATAATGAAATAAAAAAGGCGCATTACAATTGGTTGAAAAGTGTTTGGTAAGTATAATAAAATTCTGAGAGGCCCTCTACCTTTATGGCTGAAACGTAAAGTTTACAATGCATTATGCAAGCAATAATCTACGGTTGTGAGACTTGGAAACTGACGAAGGCTAAGGACTGCATTGAATAGAAAGATCAATGATGGGAATAACGCTGAGGGAACGAAGGAAAGCAAATTGGGTAAACTATCAGAATAGGGTGAAAGATAATGTGTAGGCGGTAAAGGAGAAGTAGAATTGGGCAAGTAAGTTAGTGCGAACGCCTGATGAGCGATAAAGCAAGTGTGTTACTGAGTGGACGCCGCGAGATGGTAAGCGTGGAAGAGCAAATCCAGACAGGAGGTGGATATATATATACATATATATATATATATATATATATATATATATATATATATATATATATATATATATATTTGTGTGTAGCCAGGTAGTATATCCTCTTATAAACATACGAGGTTGAAGGCCAAAGAGGATTCACTGTTGATTATTTTATTGCGTGTAGCTTCAATACAACGCACAATCTTTTTATCTTCAGATTTGAAGTATCTTAATAGTTCTCCTATTATTGCCGACGTTTCGGAACTTCCTGGTTCCATCTTCTGGGCGATCTTGCGACTTGCAAGGTAAGACCACCCGTGTGCGCGGGATCGGTTTTTGTGGGAGGGGAAGAAGGTCTGTAAGAAAATGAAAAGATAGTAGCGTATAAAAGAGGGCTATTGCCACCGGGCGATTAAGCGAGCGATCAGGGGCTGTTGGTGGTCGTGGCTCGGGAGAAATGGACTGGGAACTCGGACGGCGGCGCCGACGCCGGGATTACAATCACCAAAAGTTCAGAAAATGGTAGGAGGCGTAGTAGTAGAGAAAGGTGGAAAAACGGAAAAATCTTTAGTGGGAGGTAAACTGAAATGAGATGTAGTATAAGAGAAAGTTAGAAAGGAAGCGAATTTTAGTCAAAGAAAAAGTAAGTGTATATGTTTGTGCGTGGGTCGTGGCTATGTTCGTGAGAGGTGTGTGTATGTATCTTACGGGAATTGAGTAGAGTTCACTTCCCGCGTGTAGAGCGCGTTCCTGTTTAGCCCCGGGTAAGGCTTGAGCTGTTCCTGCTTTTCCCCAGGTTGGGTTTGAGAGTCTGTAGAGTTGATCCAGTGGCGGTGTGAGGGGGGGCAGGCGGGCGGGTGTTGTATTATCTTTCTCCTTCCAATCACAACTCTGAAAGCAGAGAATTACGTGATTGGGAATTGTGTGTAAATGTCAGAAGGGTAAACCCGCTCACCAGCGTCAGCGAAGAGGCCAGCGTTAGATTGCGGGGCGGTTGGACAGAGAGGCTTCTCAATTCCTCTCTGTCGACCAGCCGGCGACCAGCCAGCGAGCAAGTGTGCGTTTGCTTCTTTTCTTCCAAGCACTACTCTGAAAACAGATAATTACGTGACTTGGGAAATGTGTGTATTTGTCTTGGTGTAAGCCTGCCTGCCGACGTCAACGAAGAGGTCGGCCTGTGCCAAACCGGCAGCAGCAAAGGAGATATATCTCCTCGCCACCACCGGCCGGCAAAGATTGCTGGGCGCTTATTGAGTGAGCTGGAGTGGAGAGACGTCCGACCTCTAGGAGCGCTGTTGTGCAGGGTCTGTGGATGTCTTATTTATACTTGGAGTTAGGATCATAGAGTTTTCTGCAGGAAGGAGTCTCCTCTGATTGGTTGCTTTAGGCCAATAGGGGATCCGGGTTATTGGAGGTCTGGTAGAACTTTCCCAGTGCTTGTAGTGGTTCTGTCTGTGTTCAGTCTCTTCATGGATGGTAAGACGCGCAGGTCTTCAATCTGGATGTTGGCGTTAGAATGGTTATTTTGTATGTATATGGCTTCCAGGAGCAGTAGCCGTCGGGGATACGATTCCCTGTCTAAGATTGTTGTATTATTGTCTAGGTATTTTCTTGTTAATGTTTTGTTGTGGAAAGAGGTATAGTGTGACTTGATTGATCCGTTGGACAGGTGGCATGTTAGGCGTCGTGTTAATTGTGTTGTTGTCATACCAATGTAGGTGTGAGATCCACACGCCTCACTATTACATTTGTATTGGTATACAACGTGGTCTTCTTGTAATGGTGTTTTTGTGATGGTGGTTTGGTTACGGATAATCAATTGGGCTGTTTTCTTAGTATTTTAATAGACAACAGACAACAGACCCCGAAAAACAAATTCAATTCATCATCTACATATACATTAATTAAAAAAATTATTCCAAATATCGGAGACTTCTTGATTTCAGGTATTAGTAATAAATCTGTACAGTTAGACATGAGCGTCCTGGCCAATACAATCACTCTTACGTTAAGACGTTTATAATCAGTTATCATAAAGTCTTCTGTACCTGTTCTTTATCACCGTGGGCCAGAAACAGGGGACAAGTCATGGCTTGTAACTTCGTGGATGAATTTTTGAATAAGGACTTTACCTACCGAAGGCTATCAGTGACGTTACAACTGGTCCCAAAGAAAGGCACCAACCGCATCCTCTTGGCCTATTCCCCTTTGAGAAAAGACTTATGAAAGTAGACCTGGAACCGGCAAATTTGCTCTCTTTGTAAGGTCAACCTCTCCGTCCTCATGCTCACGAACTGGGGAAAAATTAAGAGTGCGTTGTGGCTCAATGAACTAACTGGCGAAAGAAGTGTGCAACATTCTTCAATGACTGAGACTTATCTAACCCCTTTGGCAACGGCACGCACGCCCTTCGCATATTTGATCTTGTCTTTCTTCTCCTTTGGAGGATATATGAACCTTTGGGGAGCCTTTGTAGAGGATGAAAACGCATCATCAAGCCCTCGGCTGCAACAGCCAGCGTTTTGTTTGTACAGTTTCAACTCCTAGCAATCTTCATATCATTCAATTGTATAAAGAAGGAAAACCTTTCTTCTTCAATAGCTGTATTACATGGTTGATTCCATTCTCACATAGGAAACTTTCTTTACTCAGAGGGTTGATACAGGATGAACAAGTGTATATTATAAACTAAATCTTCAAGAAATGAACGCCCATCTGATTTTTTTATTCAGTTTAAAGAGAGAAGCTTATTGGTGAAAGAAACGTCCATCTTTACTCCTGCGCATTTGGACTCCCTCTCTTCTTTTACTTTCTTTTGCCGTCCTCTCTTTCAGCTCTCTTTGCGTTTTCTTTGCTTACTTGTTCTGTTCTCCTCTTTTGCTCTATCTCCTTTCTTCTATTTTTCATTCGCTTTCTTCCTTATTCACTTTATATACTTTTCATGTTTCCACTCACTCTTCCTGCTGATGTTCCTGCTTCTACTTCTGCTCCTTCTCCATCTTCTCTTTATCTTTTTTTTTCTTTCATTGCTACCCCTCCAATCCTTCCTTCTTTTACTTCATCTTCTTTTCTTTATTCTTGTTAACAATCCTTTCCTCTTTCAAGCTGCCATTCCTTTCTCCTTTTTCTCCTCTTTATCTTCACTCTTTTCGTCCTCTCTCTTTTCCTCCATCCTCGTTGCCAAACCTTTCCTCTTTTCTACACTACCAATATTTTTTTCTTCTTCACCTTTTCTTCGTCCTTTTCGTCCTTCTTTTCTTCATCCTCATTTCTTATCACTTCCTGTTACTCCCTCGCCATTTTTTTTTCTATTTTCTCTTCTTCCTACATTTTTTTTTATATAATCCGTTACAACGGGCTTTATTTTTCTTGAACATTGAGAGGAGCGTCTCTTCGATAGAGAGAATTGCCCCTGATATCCCAAGAACGTACTCGTGTTGAATAACTTCGCTCTGTCTTTTCATGGAGCACAAAGAGGTTCGACAATAACAAGGCAAGAAAGATCACATAGTCAGAATTTTAGCAGCCCCAAGTCGAGCCAGATTCTTCCTTTTTTTTTTTTTTTTTTTTTTTTTTTTTTTAATATGATCCAAACTGTTTCCTCCACTTTTTGCTTTCTTTCATTTTCTTTTCCTCTTATTCCCGCCATTCCAGGAAGTAATAAAAGGTGTACAGTGCACAGAAGGAAATGGCTCTTCGGCTAAGAAAGGTAAACTACAAGGCCTGATTGAACGAAGTTAACCCATTCCGTCTTGACAATCGATTTAAGTGGGTACTTTAGCATCAAACAAGGGGGACATACTTCTGACAATGGGGAATATTGAATCATGATTAAACTCATGAAAGAGTTGCCTGGGCAAAATAGGATATGGCAAGACAGGACAAGACGAGACAAAACGAGACAAGACAAGACAAGACAAGACAAGACAAGACAAGACAAGACAAGACAAGACAAGACAAGACAAGACAAGACAAGTCAAGGCAAGACAAGACAAGACAAGACAAGACAAGACAAGACAAGACAAGACAAGACAAGACAAGACAAGACAAGACAAGATAAGGCAAAGCAAGACAATACAAGACAAGGGAAGACAAGGGAAGACAAGACAAGACAAGACAAGAGAAGACAAGACAAGAGAAGGCAAGACAAGACGAGACAGGAAAAAGCAAGGCAAGACTAGACAAAGCAAGACAAGACAAGACAAGACAAGGCAAGACAAGACAAGACAAGACAAGACAAGACAAGACAAGACAAGACAAGACAAGACAAGACAAGACAAGACAAGACAAGACAAGACAAGACAAGACAAGACAAGACAAGACAAGACAAGACAAGACAAGACAAGAGAAGACAAGACAAGAGAAGGCAAGACAAGACGAGACAGGAAAAAGCAAGGCAAGACTAGACAAAGCAAGACAAGACAAGAGAAGGCAGACAAGATAAGTCAAGACCGACAAGGCAGACAAGACAAAATAAGACAGACAAGTCAATACAAGGCAAGACAAGACAAGTCAAGATGAGGCAAGGCAAGACAGACAAAACAAGACAAGGCAAGACAAGCCAAGACACGACGAGACACGACAGAGGCTGATCCCATTTGAATTGGAATGAAACTGTTTATATTCCATTCTTTTTCAGAGTACGTATTCAATAGAGCCAGTCTTTGTTTGCTTTCGTCTTATTCTTGGAAGAATTCGAGAGCTTCTTCTACTTGGTCCCAAGGCCCAGCCGGAACTCATGCAGCAGTGATCTGATTGATGCTCTCCGGTGCCCAATGCTTTCTTTTACCTCCTGTTCCTGATCCAATATGGCTCTCCTCCTCATATTACGCATCTTATTACTCCCCTCCTCATATTACGCATCTTATTACTCCCCTCCTCCTCCTCCTCCTCGTCCTCGTCCTCCTCCTCCTCCTCCTCCTCCTCCTCCTCGTCCTCCTCCTCTTCCTCCTCGTCCTCCTCCTCCTCCTCCTCCTCCTCCTCCTCCTTTTTCTTTCACTCCCCCTCTTTCTCCTTCCTCGTCTCTGCCTCCTACTCCTCTCCCTCCCCTTCCTACATTTCCTTCTCCTCCTCTTCCTCCTCATCCCTCTACTCCTCCTCTTCCTCCTCTTCCTTTTCCTCCGTATCACCTATATTTTTCCATTTCCCTTCTGCTGCTGGACTTGTAAGGACGCGCGCATGACACTGGCGAAGAAAAACGCGGGAAGGGAACTGTGGGTGGGTGATCTGGTGAGACGCAGAGGTAGAATCTTCTGGTGTTGGGTTGGGGGCTGGGGGGGTTGGGGTGGGGGATGTGAGGGGGGGGTTGTTGGGAGGTCATAAGATGGAGTGTGACACCATTCTAGGCCT
This sequence comes from Oratosquilla oratoria, assembly GCF_046742065.1. Lineage (NCBI taxonomy): Eukaryota > Metazoa > Arthropoda > Malacostraca > Stomatopoda > Squillidae > Oratosquilla > Oratosquilla oratoria. The sequence continues at coordinate 25,294,979 of NC_134799.1, forward strand.
GATAGTTAGCTTTATCTTGAACTGACCTTTATAGGCGTTGTTTTGATTGACTCCGAACTAGTTCATTTGGTTGAAGGATACTGGACTGAACGAGGAAGAGGAAGAGAAGGAGGAGGAGGAAGATTTACTGTCGTCGAGGTCCTCTTCAGGCCCTGGCCTGTTCCTTAGGTGAATAAAATCACCTGGCGCAATGCAGATCAAGAGGTATAATATTCTAATGAGCAGATGGTAGCTGAATGAAACCGTCTGTCAATAACTAGAAATAACACATTAAAGATATTAATATTAGTAAAAGGGTTAGATCGAGACGAGTTTGATCCTGTTCTGGACACAGGAAACCAACCTCAGAGCTGGCTAAAACCGCCTGATGATAGAAAACAAAGCTATATGTTAAAACGCCATGTTATGTGTCACTTTTGCTTTCATTCCTGATTAGAACATTATTAACATAGAATAAGTATGACTACAGATTCAAACTGCCCTGGATACTAAATCTATACATTTATTTTATTATTATTTTCTATTATTATAATTTTTATTTATTTATTTATTTATTTATTTATTTATTTATTTATTTATTTATTTATTTATTTATTTATTTATTCATTCATTTATTTATCTATTTATTTATTTATTTATTTATTTATTTATTTATTTATTTATTTATTTATTTATTTATTTATTTGTTAATCATTATTATGATTTTTCATATCCGACCTAGTTATGGACCAAAAGGTCTCCTGTCGGTATGCCCTTTCTTTTGTAATTCCGGCTGTCGCCAGTCTACTTTATTCGTCTCCGTGGCTACCCCTTCCATAGAGGAAAAGGCTATGATATATTAAGATACTTTGTACGAAGAGGTATGGGAAGACGAGATCAGGGAGTGAAACCCGGGACTAGTATAGGGGAAGCTTTACAAGGCGAGTACCACACCACTCGACCGTTTTCCACTTATGTCTTTCGCAAGAGTTGACGTTGTAGCCCATCTCGATGAACCACTTTTGTGGTAAGAGTTAGTTTTCTTTTTATTCTGGTTTCAGCCGGGCTATTTTCCTCATCTTCGCCTCACTTCCTCGGCAGCAAAGGTGTTAAATAGTCCACAAAGCTAAAGGCGTTATCCCATGAGTGAGCAAAAGTCTTTCTCTAAGATGAAAAAAATCATTTGCCAATAGCCAGAACAAAATTCCGTAAAATGTACAAAATGCTCACGTAAGTCGTGTGCGTCACTGTAAATGGAATGATGATCGCAGATCAGAGATATTGTGATGTTTATGACATATTCACCACCATGGTCGTAGGTTAATTAAGCCACGCCCTCTTTATTTCCTGGCCAACCAGAAATCTCTTTTCAACCGGCCCAGACCATCACCACCCAATAAGCGTCATTCAAAAATGACCATGATTGGCTAGAAAAGAAACGAGGCGTGGCTTATTTCGACTCTGAAAGCACTCGTGTGACTATGCTGTATAGTAAGTGTAGTTCTTTTGATGCCCCATTGCACTTACGGAGAGATACATATAAAAGAACAGCGAGATTTTCTGTGATATTAGAAATGGTGTTGTCAAGTGTGTCGCCAGATGGTACAACAGGCTTTCGGTGGTTAGTGTAACCGGAAATCTTCAGCAAGCCCTCAGACATGAGTACCATACACGTGACCCTCGTCCCCCTGGAGATGGTATTCCATATCCAACATGTAGAATGAGGTGCGCCTCCAAATATGACTTGAAAAGCCATCAGCACACTCATCAACGACACTACAAAGGATTACAAAGGCGGAGCATGCCGACAGGAGACCTTTTGGTCCATATCTAGGTCGGATGCAAAAAAAAAAATCATAATAATAATAAATTAATAAATAAAAAACTATAATAATGTAAATAACAAATGAAATACATCAATAAATGCATAGGTATGCAATGTGTTGTATAAAAAAAGAAAACTACAAGAAAAAATATGAAAGAGAGGACGTTTTCGTCGTATACGACGGATTATATTAAGCTGAAGGTTAGTTCAGATATGGTTTTGGAAATATGAGTTAGATAGACAGGGGCGTAAGGGTTGCTAGACAGGGACATTCACAGTCAGTTGAGGAGTTTAGGTGACCAGGGGTAGGGTCGTTGGGGAGTTGAAGGGTTGGAGTTGCAGGTGAAGTTTTTTTTTTTTTTTTTTTTTTGGGGGGGGGGTCGTTAGGGAGTTTGGGGGAAGAAGTTATGGGAGTTGTCGCGGATGACTTATAATTCTGAATTTGGATATCTCGGAAACGATGCTTGTGAAGTGGAGGGATTGCAGCCAGCTAAGGGGGTAAAAGAAATATGTGATTTAAGATCTTTCCTGCGGTAATGTTCCTTAATTCGAGAAAGATCGCCTGGCTTTAGACAAAATAAATCATATGGGACATGTCACCGTAGCAAAAATTTTGGGCAAGGTAGTTTTAACTCTTTGCTACGTTGATGTTCCTTAAGCTGAATAGAATTACCTGGTGTAGGCAGAATTATATTTATAACGTGTAAGCTCATTGCGAAGGGATCGGGGTCAAAGACAGGGAGAAAGGAGGAAAGAGAGACAGATGAAGAGGACAAAATGGTAAAAGTAGAAAGAAAAAAAAAGTGGAAAGCAATGGAATAAAAAAAAAAAAAGAGAATGAGGGAAGCTTCAAGCGAAGGTAAAAAGGGTGAGGGTAGTAAAAGAAATCGAATTAAAAGGAAAATGAATATGAACGAAGGAAACAAGACTGTGGAGCAGAAAGTAAGTAAAGGAAAAGAAAGAGAAGTAATAAAAGAGAAGAAAGAAAGATGGAGAAAGAAATAAAGCATGAGTACGGGAAAATTGCAAAAACTTGGCGAAGAGTCATTGGAAAAAACGAAAGGAAAGGAAAACAAAAAGAGGTGAAACAGGAAATGAAGGAAAGCGTGGGAGAAAATAGTAGGAAAGAGAAGAGGGAATGGAAAGTGAGTCAGAAATGAAATGTAAGAACGTCGAAATTGGGAGGAGAACATGAAGGGAAGAACACAAGAGACTTGTCATTAGAGGCGAGGAACTTGTCAATGGTCTCCCAGGACACCCAGGATCTCCTTTGAGTGAGTCGGCGGTGGCCTGTGGGATTCGTTCAAGACCAGAGACCCTCCTGCAGATAGCGACCCTTGTGCCTTTCCTATTGGCCCCAAGTCGAGCTAGACTCTCCTGCGGATAGCGACCCTTGTGCCTTTCCTATTGGCCCCAAGTCGAGCTAAGAATCATGAAAACCCCAGAATGAAGATTTTCTACCAATGAGCAAGTCGCAAGACGTACGGGATATATTCACTGGGAGAATTCATGAACTCGAATCTGAGGGGCAATCCAAGTGGACATACTTGTATGTATTACAATGATGTATATCATATTTCCTTCTTCTTTTAACTCTTTGAAAAAACACCTATTCTACAAATGAAGATTAAATTTGCAAAGCCTCTGGAGATTGAATTATTGCAAAAATGTATTTTGAAATAGATTTTGTCGGCATTGGTTATTTCACTCGGGATTCTGTAATGAAAAGTAGCATTTGACAGCTTTTCATTAAACTGCTAGGCCCAACAGATACTTCCTTTTGTCTGGCTATGCCTTAGTTTGTATGAGAAATCGCGAGTGTGTGTTCAGTCATTTACTTTTGCACTCTGGATGTTTTGAGGTTTACTTAGATTTTTTTTATTCTAAAATGTTTGTGGTCCAGGCGCATACTATCTCTTTAGAACTCCTGTTCCAACAGCTAATGGTTCTGTTTAAGAAACATTCATTTTGACTTTCTTTTACAGTCATATTCGTCTTCTAATTCTCTCTCTTTCTTCCACTCAGATTCTCTAGTCTTTCTGTATATGATAAATATTGCAAACATAGCACCCAGTATGAGGACGTGCAGGCCATAATTATTAAAAAAAAAAAAAAAAAAAAAAAAAAAAAAAGTTTTATGGAACCTCAAGACACTCCCCCCCCCCCCAAAAAAAAAAAAAATCATGGAACCTCAAGACACTCCCAGGGGGCAAGTAGGCTGCCCACATGTGGGAAATCTTCGAACACGATCAGTTGAGAGACATTGAAAGTCTGGCAATGTACATGGTAAGTTATTGTTTCTAAACAAAGTGAAACTACTAAATGCTATTGATTTCTTTTTCTTGAGATTTTGATATGTATCCTGAAAGTGTATGTCAAATGTCATGGGCATTTATCAAACCCTTTTTCAAAACTTTTTTCGACAAGCTCGGTCGGTTGACAATATACA
>NC_134799.1:25311731-25319231 GCF_046742065.1 Oratosquilla oratoria
GGTGATCTAGCAGAAAATTCAATACCTCCTTTTCATCCAATCCATCTGTCTGGCATAGATGCATCCAGATATACTCTCACGTCGCGATGGAAGTTGGGAGGAACACCATCCTGCTGGAAGAAACACTCTTCTTCTCCAAATTGCTCTTGGATGATGTCATGGCAAACTTTTGTAGTATGTTGAGATAATTCAATCCTGTGACGGTGTCTTGAAAAAAGAATAGTCCGATGAGTCCCACATCAGACAGACCACACCACACAGTCACTTCAGGGAAATTCAAGTGATGTTCCTCTGTAACATGTGGATTCTTTGTAGCCCAGTAGGTGCAGATATGGCGATTTATTTAGCCATTCAGCTTAAACGTTGCTTCGTCACTCCAAACAATTTTCAATGGAAATTTATCATCGCCTGCACATCTAGCAAGATACCATTCACAGAACTCAACCCTTTGATCAGGGTCATCTTCATTCAGAGCATGAACAAGCATTGGGATGAAACTTTTGAATTGAAACACTTCAAAATGCGATGTACGCTGGATTTAGGGATACCTATTTCACGAGACAGTTGGCGCACTGATTTTCTTGGAAAATTCTGAACATTGTCAATGACCCCTTGTGCTCTTGTTGGGCTTGTTGATGATATTTTTCGACCGAAGCAACCCTTCCTCATATGGTGGACAGTTCCGTGTTAATCAAATTTGGCGATGATGTGTGACATAATGGGGCGAGATGGCGCATCCATATGGAACTGTTTAGTAAAACGTCTTTGCACTTCAGCTTTGTTTTCGACTTTCCAAAAAGTTTTGAGAATGAATATTTTGTGCTCGATTGTAAGGTGATTATCCGCCATTCTTGGACACAAGTCAAATCTGAAACAAAAGAAATGGTTTATTAGCTGTACACAAAGAGTGTACAAGTTATTTTGGGACACCCTGTATATATATATATATATATATATATATATATATATATATATATATATATATATATATATATATGTATATTCAGGTATGTATATCAAATCAAATCAAATCAACTCAGTCATCCTGAGTCCACTGCTGAACAAATGCCTCCTTCATAGCATTCCACGATTCACACAACCGCGCCAACCTCCGCCACGTCACCCCTGCAAACTTCTCTATCTCGTCTCTCCACCTGTCTAATCTCCCTCTTCCACGCTTACCATCTCGCTGCGTTCATTCAGTAACACACTTGCTCGATCGCTCATCAATCGTTCGCACTAACTTACCTGGCCAATTCCACTTCCTCTTTTATACCGCCTCCACGATATCTTTCACTCTAGTCTGCTGTCTCACCCAACTTGTTCTCTCTAGGTCTCTCAGCGTTACTCCCATAATTAATATCTCCATTCTCCTCTGTGCAGTCCTTAGCTTTGTTTCCGTCGCCTTTGTCAGTTTCCAAGTCTCACACCCGTAGATTATTGCTGGCACAATGTATTGGTTTTAAAATTTACGTTTCAAATACAAAGTTAGATACCCTTTCAGCATTTCATTATACTTACCAAACACTTTCCAACCAATTGTAATACGTCTTTTTATTTCATTATCATGATCTATGGTTATTTTCACCCTCTGGCTTGAATAATTATACTCTTCAACTTCTTCAATACTCTCACCATCGATTATAATTTCTTTACTTTGAACTTTCGTGTTGAACATTACTTTGATTTTACTTTTATTAATTTTTAAACACACTTTGAGACTTTCCTTTTTTCAGATCACTTAGCATATCTTACAAGTCTTCTGCTCTTCCTGAAATAAGAATAATGTCATTCGCAAATCTTAGGTCGTTCAAATGTTCGCCATTGCTTTCAAATCTTTCTCTTCCAAACTCAACCTTCTGAAAGTCTCTTCCAAGCAAGCTGTAAATAGTTTGGTGAAATCCTTTTTCGACTCTGATCTTTTTTGTATCTTTATGTAGCCGAATTATAGCGATACCTTTCGTATAAATCTTTTCTAAAAACCCTTACGATCTGTTCGTTTGTACCCTGTTTGCGTGGCGAGTTTAGTATTGCTCTTTGCTCTACCGAGTCAAAGGCCTTCTCGTAATCTACAAAAGCTAAACAGAAAAGTATAATGTATTCTGTCGTTTTCTCGATTAGTTGGTTCATCGCCTGCAAATGGTGTGGAGTCGAATATCCGCTCCTAAAGCTTGCCTGTTTTCACCGTTGGTTTCCATCTAAAACTTGGCTTAGTGTATTTGCAAAGAACTTTCCTTTTTTATGAAGCAAAATCACTAATGCATTGCACCACGATTCAGGAACGCTTCCTTGACGTAAGCACTGGGTGTACAACTGAGCAAAAATAATATGAACTTATTTCTCTGCGTCCTTCAACAGAGCTATCGATGTACCATCTTACCCAGATCCTCGTTTCATATTTTAGAGCAAATTCTACTTCTTCCTTTGTAATCTCTGGTACATTACTAACCTTTATAGATGAATTTACTGACTCAACTACGGTTTTCAACGTGTAAAGTTCTTGGTAAAATTCTACTCTTTTTACCATTCTGTTTCTGGATCTAATAATTTCTCCATTTCTATCTTTCAAACATATCATTTGCTGTCTTCCTAAAGATTGTCTGCGCTCGGTCCCTTTAATACTTTTACCTTTCCTCTATTTCATTCTCTATTTCATCCATCTTTCTCTAATCTCTGCCTTTTGTTGATAAGGATGTTTAGTTTTACTCTTTCTATTTCGTCTCTCATACTTTTAATTTGCATGGTTCTTCTTCTTTTAATCAGGTCATTTATAGCTTTGGAGCATTTGTTTTCTCTAATTCTTTTTATCTTCCTAATTTCTCTGGCAATTTCCTAATGATATTCATAGTATTCACTAAATTAAAATTCTTATTTTCGATGGTGGCCTTGTTATTTCTTAAAGCTTCAAATCTGTTTTTATTTTCTAACGGAATTTTCTTATTATTATCCTTAACCTTTACAAGGCTTGTTTTCTTTCTTAAAACTAGTTTATTTCTCTCGGCTCTGAAACTGAATTTAGCTGTGCAACCTACCATTCCATGGCCCCTACCTATGTTGACTTTATTTATGACCGTGACATTGCTCTCATCTTATAAATATGAAGTTTATTTCGTTCTTTATTGTTCCATTTAGACTTCTTCAAGTCCATTTACGACCTACACGGTTTTGAAAGAAAGTGTTCATTATTTTCACGTTGTAGTTCTCTGCAAAACTGACTAACATCTCGCCTCTGTCATTTCTTTCACCTACTCTAAACTTCCCAACGCATGACTCATCTCCCATCTTCTTCCTCACTTCAACATTAAAGTCGCCTATTACCGACGTGTACTTTTTTTATCCATTATCTGACTTAAATTATCATAGAATGACTCAACTTCATCGTTTGAACTCTGTGAAGCTGGTACATAAACTTCAACCATTTTTAGTGTACAGTACCTTTTACACAGCCTAATCACAATCCAAGCTACCCTATCTGATAAACTACTGAACTTGACTACGTTACCAGCAACGTCTCGATTTATCAGGAATCCTACTCCACTAGAACTTTCTTTTTCCTTACCTCTATAGTAGAACAGGTGGTGACCATCTTGTAATTGTATCAGCTTTTCTTCCGCTCTTCAGACTTCGCTCAGTCCGACGATGTCTCACTTGATATTGTCTAATTCTTCAATTAAACTCTGCAGCCTGTGGTCTTCTGAGAGAGTTCTTACGTTGTAAATATAGATCTTCATTTTCGTCATGCAGTTTAATGTTCGAGAGTTGCAGTATACACCTGGCCAATTGACCTTGGTTTGTGCTTAAACGGAGACAGTAAGTGCCCCCAGCTATATTAAGACTCCAGCATCACATACTTTTATAGAAGGGCCCTCGCCCATTGCTCCAATTGGACCTCCACCCAGAACGTGATTGGCCGGTTTACACAACCTTTAGTCTATTATGGTCACTCAAACAACGACTGCCAACATGTGTTCTAAAGGGTCTTCATGTTGAAGGCATATTAGGAGAACCTGAGTGTATGTGTTTCATTACTTTGACAGACACTTATATATATTATTACCCGTTTGGCCCTGGGCTGTCGCGAAGGAAGTCGTCTATTGGTGTTTTTTCCTGCTTCATAGTTGAAATTTTGAAAATCAGTCTTGTCCTGAATCTTTCTCCCACCTATTTATGCGAAATCAGCTGGTTCTCCTTCTCAAAAATACACACCAATTGTCTCAATACAACCCAGTGTTCAGGTGGCTCCATGAGTTGTTTAGAATTTGCGATTCATACGTAGTTTCTCTGTAATCATGAGGTGAACAGATGCATACAGAACTACATCAACAGTAAAAAAGAAAAGAAAAAAAAAAGAAATGTATATTCACATGTTCATGGCAACTCCCGGGTCAGATTCGGGTGTTCTCAAGAGTACTTGTGTATATGGGAGGTGATCGCAAATGATGTATCTTGGGCCTTCAGATTCCGAGTATATCTTTCCCATCGTCCTTCTAGCAATCGTCGACAATCCCGGAAACCTTTTGATGAAATCCAATTTATTGGTTTACTTTTGGCTCGAGTAAGATACGTACAAATATGGCGTGGCGCAATCTCTCCTTTCAGCCTCTTTCCTCTGGACCCTTATCAGAGACTCGTCTCCCTTATCAGACCCATCTACTGGAGCTATTCGCAAACGACTCCGGCACACAGTTTACACAAAAGGCAACAGATTCAACAATCTTTCATGGTTCTCGTTTGTCTGGTCTCGCTGATTCTCTCTCTGTTCTCTATTTGCTCTCTCTTTCTCTACTCTGTCTCTCTCTCTCTCTCTCTCTCTCTCTTTCTCGTCTCCCCTCTCTCTCTCTCTCTCTCTCTCTACTCTATCTCTACTCTCTCTATCTCTATCTCTGCTCTTTCTATCTCTGTCTCTCCTCTCTCTATCTCTCTCTCTCTCTCTCTCTCTCTCTCTCTCTCTCTCTCTCTCTCTCTCTCTCTCTCTCTCTCTCTCTCTCTCTCTCTCCTCTCTCTCTCTCTCTCTCTCTCTCTCTCTCTCTCTCTCTCTCTCTCTCTCTCTCTCTCTCTCTGTCTACTCTCTCTCTCTCTCTCTCTCTCTCTCTCTCTCTCTCTCTCTCTCTCTCTCTCTCTCTCTCTCTCTCTCCATCTCTCTCTTTCTCTCTCCCTTCCTCTCCGTCTCTCTCACTCATGTAAATGGGTCTTTGTTTGTTTGTTTGTTTGTTTGCGTGTGTGTGTGTGTGTGTGTGTGTGTGTGTGTGTGTGTGTGTGTGTGTGTGTGTGTGTGTGTGTGTGTGTGTGTGTGTGTGTGTGTGCGTTTGTGTTATTCACTATAGCCTTGGATGACGTGTTGAAGTAGTGATCGACAGCTATTACCATTCCGGATGAAAGCTCAGAGATCATATCTGGCCTGATCTATGGGTAATGGACGGACACACACACACACACACACACACACACACACACACACACACACACACACACACACACACACACACACACACACACACACACACACACACACACACACACACACACACACACACACACACACACACACACACACACACACACACACACACACACACACACACACACACACACACACACACACACACACACACACACACACACACACAAACAACTCCTTGCCCACCAGAGTTGGAGTGGCTACTCACAGTGTAGCGATGCTGAAATTGGTTAGCCCTGGGCGAGGTTCGAACTCGGATCGCTGAATTATCGGTCGAGCGCGGTACCACCATAACATGGAGCCAGATTTTTTTGTTTGTTTGTGTGTGTGTGTGTGTGTGTGTGTGTGTGTGTGTGTGTGTGTGTGTGTGTGTGTGTGTGTGTGTGTGTGTGTGTGTGTGTGTGTGTGTGTGTGTGTGTGTGTGCGTGCGTGTACACGTTTTCATTGTACTACTCTGTATGTGAAAAGAGCAGTCGAAGAAGAAATAGGACGCATTATAAGACCAAAAGTCCTGCATGTGACGGGTTCTTGGAAAAGAAAGGTTACTGGATATCACGAAGTGACCAATGGAAAGTAGTATTTTTGTCCCTATGACTTACTCTTGAACTAGTTCTCCTTAGTCCTCGATAGGTCTAGTCTATATCAGGGCTGTTTAAGACTTGTGTATTTTCAAGTTCTCTTTCTTCTATGGTCTCAATTTTCTTCCTCCTGTACCTCTTATCATTAAGGTTGTGTGGTTTATTCATTTATTAATTTATTCATCTACTTATTTATTTATTTATCTGTATATATTCTTTTAATGTCCCATAGTGGGGTCGAGCGCCATTTCTGGAGGTGACCTGAGGGGAGACGGTTCGAACTCCCATCGGGAGACTTGTAAGTGCGGTCTTAGAATCCAGAGAACTTCAACTCAGATTCGTGACTACTAGGGGTGTGCCGAATAATCGGCATCGGAGAGAATCGGCATTCTTTGAGAATCGGCATCGTCATCGGCAATATTTTGCCGATGACGATGCCAATTCACAAAAAAAGTGCCGATTTTTGCCGATGCCGATTAATCGGGAGATCCCTAGTGTCTACACCATGATGGTTACTGTCACGTAAGATGGAATTACGTTCATAAGATTTTCATGCGATCCTTTGTCACCTTTGATTTTTTTTTTTTAATGATCGCGAGATATGTTATCCTCATTTTGTCTGTAGTATCCTTCTTAAGATTATAGAATTACATTTTTCTCATTCTTGGCATTAATTCTACTTAGAATCTGATATTTGATTTGTCTTCTATACTGATATTTTTTCCCATCGTCACCAAATATATTGTATGAAACTTCACACTCTTGTTGGTTAACTATTCATTTATCTCTTAACACGTTTAGCTGTCTATTTATGTATCTTGTTAATTCATTTATATTTCCATTTCTTATCTGTGTCATTAGCATGTCCATCAATTTTGTTCGAAAATTGAAATTAACCATGCAACCAATCATGTAATGATCTTTCCCTATATATATTCAATTGGCCGTAATATTGTTCTTAATTGCCATTATCTGTTCTTATTAAACCGATCTAGTTGTGTGTTTATTCTTTTGGAAGCTTAAAAAATGATCTTTTAAATGAAAATGTCTTTGGTGTCGTTCTTGTCTTTTCTTCTTCAGTAACTTAGGGAGACTAGGATTTAGTTTCGCTTTCCTTTCTGGCATTTCTTTGAATCACCACATAATCGTCTTTACAGCAATGAACTCTTTCCTTAATGTTTTCGATTTATACATTTTTCGCTCGATTTAGGTACTTAATTACGCAATCTGAGCAGCGAAAAGGCTTGCGTTGTAATTGAAATATGAAAAAAATATATATATATACAGTATGTATGTACATACATCTTATAATGCATATAATCTATTCATTCATGTATTTTGAATTTGATGAAGAATTCGTAATTACTCTATGTCACACTGTGGGTGACACGGAAAGACAAAGAAGGTTCGCCATTAGGATAGAATAAACGTAGACACCCCCCCCCACACACAAAAGCACACACT
>NC_134799.1:25321731-25324231 GCF_046742065.1 Oratosquilla oratoria
TGGTAACTGATGTAGAAGTCGGTGAATCTGTTGCAAATAGCGATCACAACTTACTTAGATTCAAACTCCTAAACAATTTTAGAATAGATACTTGTGTTTCTAAAATACCCGATTTCAGTAAAGCTCACTTCATAGGACTACGTCAGGAGCTTCAGCTTACAGATTGGGAGGCAAAATTAAACGAAAGACCTGTAGATCAGATGTGGGAAATATTTCAAAATACGCTCACTAAGATGATTCAAATTTACATTCCTTTTAAGGACAGACGTCCCCCAAATCAGGCTCGCCCAAAGTGGTTCGACAAAGAAACTGAAAAAAGTATTGCTAAAAAGAGACAGGCTTATAAGAAATATAAGTGCTCGGGTGCATCTAATGACTATGAAAGTTATGTATCAATACAGAGAGATTTAAAAAAGACAATAAGAAAAAGAAAACGACAATACGAAATGAACATCGCTGATAAACCCAAAGAGAATCCCAAAGAATTCTATAGTTACATTAGAGATAAAAAGGTTATAAGGAATCACATTGGGTCACTACTATCTGCTGACGGTCAACTTCAATATTCAAATGAAGGAATGTGTGATATTTCAAACAACTATTTTAGCTCTGTATTCGTAAACGAAGCACCTCAAAGTGAATTCCAAACTGAAACTTGTGAAAAGTCTAGGGTAAACTTACTCACTACGGTAAATAAAACAAAAGAAAAAATTAATAAAACACCAGGGCCTGACGGTTGGTATCCAGAAATGTTAAAGGAAATGAAAAATTAGATTGCTGTTCCATTAGAAATTATTTTCAAGAAATTCATTATATCCGGAGATGTCCCAAGAGAATGGAAGCTAGCTAACGCTACTCCCATACTCAAAAAAGGTGACAAAAAGAAACCAAATAAATATAGGCATATAAGTTTGACTTCAATCGTAGGAAAAATAATGGAAACTATCATCAGAGATGCTATCGAACATCATTTAGAAAGTAACCGTTTGATAAATGATAGCCAGCATGGTTTCAGACGGAAACGTTCTTGCGTGACTAACTTACTCGAATTCTACAACACAGTTATCTCGAATTATGACAAAAGAAACAATATAGATTTATATATCTAGACTTTGCAAAAGCTTTTGATACCGTCCCACACGAAAGACTACTTACTAAATTAGCTTTACACGGAATAAGTGGTAGCCTATTAGGTTGGACTAGTAATTGGTTGAATGGTCGAAAACAGAGAGTTGTTTTAAATGGAAAAACTTCTGGATGGAAAAATGTTACAAGTGGAGTTCCTCAGGGTTCCGTTCTTGGACCACTTCTATTCATAGTATATATAAATGATATAGACCATGGACTAAAATCTACTGTTTCCAAATTTGCTGATGATACAAAACTATGCAGAATGGCAAATGACCACTCAAACCAATTAGATATTAAGGAATATTTAGATAAACTACAGCAATGGCCTGAAAAGTGGCTAATGAAATTTAACGCAAGTAAATGCAAGGTTATGCACATAGGTAAAAATAACAGTAGGTACAATTACAAGTTATTTGGAAATTCGTTAACAAAAGTGGATAGTGAAAAAGATCTCGGCGTAATTATCAGTAACGACCTCAAATCATCCAAGGAGTGTATTTCAGCCTCTGAGAAAGCAAATGAGATTCTAGGACTGATTGCGCGACCTTTGGATTTCAAAAGTCCATCACTCATTAACAAGCTATAAAAATCATTAGTTCGTCCACATTTGGAATATGCTGTTTCCGTATGGTCACCGAATCTCATTAAAGATATTGACAGATTGGAAAAAGTACAACGGCGAGCCACAAAACTGATTCCAAATATCAAAAATAAATCATACGAAAATCGACTAAAACATATGAATCTGTTTTCCCTAAAAAAGCGTAGACTCAGAGGTGACTTGATACAGGTCTTTAAGATTTTAAAGGGAATTGACAACATCAAAAGTGACAAAATTTTCACATTGAATGAGAATCAGACAAGAAACAATGGTCTCAAACTGTCCGGAAATAGATTCAATTTGGAAGTGGGTAGAAACAACTTTGCCAACCGTGTAGTTAATGAATGGAATAAACTTCCTGCACAGGTAGTGCAATATAGTTCAGTTCGAAGCTTTAAGAATCATTTAGATAAACACCTAAGCAAGATGCTGTAATGATTATAATTTATTTTATATTATTTGTTTTTGTTTTGTTATCATTTGTCTGTCTGATTTTCATTTATTAGTTATATGTCAATTTATTATTATTTACTATTTACCTGTTTGTTTATTATTTAACTATACCTATGCATTCCTTTATGTATTTTATTTGTTATTTACATTATTATAGTTTTTATTTATTATTTTATTATTATTATGATTTTTTTTCTCGCATCCGACCTAGATATGGACCAAAAGGTCTCCTGTCGGCATGCTCCGCCTTTGTAATCCTTTGTAATCCTTTGTAATATATATGTATATATATATATATACATACATATATATATA
>NC_134799.1:25329231-25334231 GCF_046742065.1 Oratosquilla oratoria
TGGTAAAAGAGGAGAAAGAGGAGAAGGATGTAGAGGAGGTGGAGGGAGGAGTGAGTGAGGAGGGAGAAGAAGAGGAGGAGAAAGAGGAGGAGAGGGACGTAAGAAAGAGAGAGGAGGGATAATGGATAGTGGAGGTGGCAAAGGCCGCCGAAGGTCTAACAAGGTATTCCAGCCAAGACGAATTGTTTCCACCACTTTCTAGGTCTCAGGGAAAATGGGGGAAAGGGGCGGGGGAGGGAGGAGGGGGGTAGTGGAGGGAGGGAAGGTGTAAAAGTAGGTCGAATAGGGGGAGGATAGAAGGGGGAGAAAGGAAGTGAAAAGAGAGGGGCTTGTTGAGTAAAGGTAAGATGAGAAATAAGATGAGAAAAGGAAGAAGAGAAGAAGATATCTTGATACGAACTTTCTATGTTAACAAACTTGACAGAGTTTATTCAAGCCAATGCCAAACAAATTCGATGAAGAGAGGAGGTTGTAGAAAAAGACGGAAGAGAAGGAAGAAGGGGAGAAAAAGGAAAACGAAGAAGTTGAAGTCGGGGTGTGGGATGATGAGTAAGAAGAAAGGAAGTAATTGGAGGAGAAACTAAGCTACTGATCACTTTAACCTTCTGTCACAGCAGTTTACATTCGAATAAATAAATAAAAGTTTCCTCCAGGCATAGTCTTGATAAGAAAAGTAAAAAAAAACAAAAAAAAAAAAAACAAGATGTCATATGTTTATCCGCAACGAATTACCGCGAAGTTTTTCGTATATTATCGGTTCCAGATTCCAAGAGTCCACTCAAGAAGGCCTCAGAGGTGACTTACATCCTTAACTGTAACCTATAGATTACTGTTGTGGATAATACCAGATAGTCTTGCATCACCTAAATGTCTCCACCACCGATTCAGAGGACCCCATTTGTCCTAAAACGCCCCCTTCCTCCTAACTGATATTCATGTAGCATGAGTTGGAATGAAAGATATATGAAATAGGTTATTGCACTGGAAATGTCTTAGGATATCAGAGGAGGGAGGAGATACCCCGAGTTCTGAACAACAGCAGGAGAGGGAAGAATTAAAAGTCTTCTAGAGAGGTCATTGTTAGATATGTATGGGTAGAATTTGTAGCACTAGCCCACGAAGTGAATACATTATGAGAAATAAAGAAAATAAATAGATAATAGATAGATTGTTTATTAAGAATAAGAATAGATAGATAAGCAAATGTAAATACTTTAAGAGGCTGAAGAAGCAATAAGTTGGAACAAGGACTCGATAGGGGATCAAAGTTGAAATAGAAGGATCGAAAACTAAATAGGAAAAACAAAGGCTATCAGAAACGGATGAAGGAGTCGGGAACTTTGATTGGCAGGCAGTTGGTAGGATGAGGAAAGCGAGTTAGGACCAAAGTCTCTACTGTAGTAGCGGGAATGGGCCAACTTTGATTGACAGGCAGTTGGAGCGATAAGAAAAAAAGAAAGAAGAAAAAAAAAGAAAAGAGCCAAGACCGAGTGGTTTACAGTAGCCCCGGGAATTGGGAATGAACTGATTATCGGGGGATGGATGATGAAGTACTTTTATCAAGTGGACTGTAGTGGATCACAATGGACGGTAATGGTAAAATATGTCGATAGGAGACCTTTAGGTCCATATAAAGGTCAGATACAAAAGTGAAGAAAATAAAACAAAGAAATAAATAAGTAAATACAAAGAGGCAAGGAAACAACGAAACAAGTTAATTTGGACACATTACAGCATATAGCTTAGGTGCTTATCCAGATGAATCTCAAAATTTCGATTTCTGCACACACCAAAATCGGACGGGGCGAATTGCACATAGAGGCAAATCATTGGATAAAGGGGAGAGGAACTGATGGAATATGAAGTTGACTGGCGTAGAAAGATGGAACGAATATCAACCTTTTCCTGCTCTTGGCGATCTGGACGTTTCATTTGTCTGTGGCCTAGCGATTTCATTCAGACGAGTAAAACCCACTTTCTTTGTGCCGAGAGGTGTAACAGATGGGGTCATTGGTCGATAGCGACTACAGTGAGAATGGCAGCAAATCAACCCCTACAAGACGGCGACGCACGTGATAAATTTTACTTCGGCTAACAAGAGACGCTTTTACGGAGCTGAGGGGGCGATTCAGACCCGATGATCTCTAACGTTCAAGACCCCCCTGGAGACCAGAGTCTGCCTTTCACCTGCATGGAATCGCCCGTCAGTCGAAACTACAAATTACGTTGCTGTGTTGAGGAGGATAAAAGAGAGAGAGAAGGACTTTGGCCACCAAAAGAGGCTAAAGAAGAAGAGAAGGAACCATTGAAGAAGGCGGGGAGAGAGAGGCTACATAAGTAGACAGGAGTGATGAATATGTATGGGTTAAAAACTGCTCAGGAATAGAAACTGATAACGAGATGTAAGGCTTTGGCAGAGGAAGACGATCCTTCAGCACAAAGGCATACTTCGTAGGGTCATCGAGGACCTTTCAGTGGAGGAATCACCCCTTCAGGTGACGTTACGAAGTCGCCCGGCTTAGCTCACAATTAAATGTACTTAGCACCTCATCGTGTACAAGTAACTGAGACCAGAAAATGAAAAATGCAGCGTGCGGGGACGTGAGTTTAACATGTGCATATATGGAGTAAGATACATAGAAAAATGAATTAATGACTGGTTGTGATGTATTGCAAGGAATATAAGGAAACGGAAAATGGGACGTCCATGTGAATTAGGGAGGTATACAAGAAAACGACTTACATAGAAGAAGAATCGGTAGATTTAGAGGAATCAGTGAAAGAAAGTCGGAGAGGAGGAGTGAAGAAGGTGGGAGATGGGACGTCCATGTGAATTAGGAAGGTAGACAAGATGGTAAGTTATACAGAAGAAGAATTGTTAGATTTAGAGGAATCAGTAAAAGAAAGTCGGAGAGGAGGAGTTGGCTGCCGAGGCAGTTTTCAGCGACCAGAATGAAGATATAAATCCGGGTACACACACGCGAACAGAACATCGTAGCGTAACCCCGTCGCGTAATAAGAACGCCTGTGTGTGGACGGGATCTCGTAACGTCACGGCGTAACACTCGAGCAAACATATATGTTACGCGTTGGGGCTAGCGCCGTTACTCACTTGTAATTGAATGTTCTCGTATCGTGTCGTTCATGTGAAGGGTGCACGACTCATCCGGGGTTGTTCGGAAGATGTAAGCTGTACACACAAGACCTAAAAATCCAAGCACCTAGGGCAAAGGAGAAGATATGGTTGCAACGAAGTGTATCCTGATGTGGACTTTTAATCTTAAGGGAGGGTCGCCAGCGATCATTCGAAAAAATTCTGGTACATGAGCGAATTTTAGGTTAACATTTCAAAAGAATCTTTATGATGGTGGCAACACTCATACAAAGTTATACAAATGTATTTCGTTTCTATTTTTTATACAGCATAAAATAGGTAAAATATTGGCAACCTCTGGCAACCCTATTGCAGAAAAGCATTATGTATATTAAAATAGCGTCAACATTTCTATAACTATTTCGTTTTTTGCTACAGAATTGTGTTTATGGAGATATTTGGCAACTCCTTCTACCAGCATACCCCACAAAGACAGTGGACAGGGCACCAGTACTCTTGAAAATGTCAAAGTAAGGTGGCGTCGCTCCTGGCGCTCTCACCGTACGCAACATTTTTGATTCCTCGCCCTGTATTGTTGCTGTGATCATGGAAAAATTAATAAGAAACAAGAGAGTGAAGCGGCAGAATATAGAGAGGGCCCGTGAGTGTCTGAAATAGAAACAAGAAGGAAAAAGAAAGAGGAGAAAAGCAGCACAGCTGAACCCAGCACTCCGCAAGCATTTATTAGCCACCCCCACCTTATACCTCCTCCAACCACGCCACATCACTCACCCTTACCTCACACCTCATCAACAAAGAAGAAAAAATTGGAGATTTACTATACATTGCAACCATCAAACAAACGATCGCGAAAAATGGCCGTGAAAATTTAAATCCCCGTCCTGTAAAGTTGTTGTTCTTTTCTTTCTGTTGTAATATCTTCGGTTGTGCTTTATGGATTTTTGTCATTTTTGTTTCATTTGAAAGAAAACATCATACTTTTTATTTTCTACAGTAAAAATAAAAGAAATTTGAATTAAAAAATATTGATAAAACTTGAATTTTGCAGCATTTTTTAATTATTCAGAGAAACAAATTAATAAGAAATCAGAGATATTAGCTTAAAAGAATGTATTCAATAAGATTTGTTCCCCAGACTTTAAGCTTTCATTTCATACAAAGCTGAATGATGTGGAAGGATTTTCCATTAAGTAATTAGAGCTTCACTAGAGCTCACTATATCTTGATTACATATACACTATGCCTTATATATACATGGGAGGAACACAATTCCCTGAGGAATTACACACTTATGTAAGGGGTATTTATACCTATATTCATTAAACGTATATTTAAAAAAAATCACCTACTCCATAAAGCGATGCGACACCCCTTAAAAGGGAAAGACGAGGAGAGAGAAGGAGATAAAAAAAAAAAAAAAAAAAAGATAGAAAGAGGAAAGAAGAAAGAAGGGGACGGCAGGGATGTAAGAGGTGGGACAGGAAGTAGATATATGAGATCAGAATAGTCAGCCAATTTGCTCCTTTTCTTCACCAATGAAATGTATAGCCGCGTCGGTCCCGTCTCCACCATAGTCTCCTCTTCCACCACCACTATCATCGTCACTATCACCAATTTCATCATCATCATCATCATCATCATCATCATCATCATCATCATCATCATCATCATCATCATCATCATCATCATCATCATCATCATCATCATCATCATCATCATCATCATCACCACCATTCTATCACTATCAACACCTTCACTATCACCTTGATCATTGTCAACATTATCACAGTCATCACTATCATTATCATCACCATGAACGCCATCACCATCATCATCATCATCATCATCACTGTTAACATCATCGTCACCATCATTATTACCATCA
>NC_134799.1:25344231-25354231 GCF_046742065.1 Oratosquilla oratoria
GAAAAAGTGTCCTCAAAATCCTCTGCGCCCTCCCTCTGTAGATCTGGGAGGGGGAGGAGAATCGAAGAGGGCGGGGCTGTACTGCGCA
Organism: Oratosquilla oratoria; assembly: GCF_046742065.1. Taxonomy (NCBI): domain Eukaryota; kingdom Metazoa; phylum Arthropoda; class Malacostraca; order Stomatopoda; family Squillidae; genus Oratosquilla; species Oratosquilla oratoria. Next base: position 25,344,320 of record NC_134799.1, read on the forward strand.
AGCGTGGGCACTACACTTTTTAATCCACCAAGGCATTTACTCGCTTCTCTCAATCTACATTCTACCTCCACCTTTTCCTGCCACATTTGCACCCAAGTATCTAAAACTATCCACTTTCTTCAGTCGCTCTCCCTTAATGCTCACTTCCAGACTACTGCCACTTTCACCCCTTGTACATCTCACCACCTTACTTTTACCCACATTTATCTTCAGCTTTCTTCTATCACACAATCTCCCAAACTCTGTCACCAACTTCCTCAATCCCTCCTCTGATCCTGCCACAAGCGCAGTGTCGTCCGCAAACAACAACTGGCTCACCTCCCACTTTTCTCCATTTTCTTTAACCATCTCCAATCCCTTGCCCACTACCCTTGCATTTACCTCTCACACTACCCCATCCATGTGTAAGTTGAACAGCCAGGGCGACATAACGCATCCTTGACGAAGTCCCACCTTTACCTCGAACCACTCACTCTCTCCATTTCTAATCCTGACACAAGCTCTACTACTCTCTTAAAAACTCTTGACAGCTCCTAAAAGCTTTCCTCCTATTCCATATATCCTCAAAACCTCCCACAGTACCTTTCTGTCTACCCTGTCATAAGCCTTTTCCAGGTCCATAAAGGGCCAAAAAAAATCCTTCCCCTTTCCTATAGCTTTCTCACATATCCGTCTTACATATACATACATACATACATACATACATACATACACACATACTATATATATATATATATATATATATATATATATATATATATATATATATTGTGGTATAAAGTTCGGGAATTCAAAATAACAATGACTCGGTATGAATATACATGTACGTGTACATATATAAAAGAGAGGCGAGAGAAAAACACATCAACCACTAAGATGGTTTTATTGGATAACAAACATCATAACTGTTCTATCTCAACAATAAAAAGAAAAATAACACCAACACATGGACCAGTGTGATGGCCTAACAAAACAAATAGTAGTATAAATACCAACACACTTTCCTGTTGGGGCGACTGAAGAGTCCTGCTGCAGACGGCGTCCTCCCACAGAATTCTCGCTCCAATTGACGTGGCGTCCTCCCACAGAATCCTTGCTGGATTTCCTGCTCTAGACGGCGTCCTCCTACAGAACCCTCGCTCCAATTGACGTGGGGTCCTCCCACAGAATCCTTGCTGAATTTCCTGCTCTAGACGGCGTCCTCCTACAGAATCCTCGCTCCAATTGACGTGGCGTCCTCCCACAGAATCCTCCTGCTTGGCTCTCCTGCTCCAGACGGCGTGGCGTCCTCCCACAGAATCCTGGCTGGGCTCTCCTGCTCCAGACGGCGTGGCGTCCTCCCACAGAGCTTCTGCTGCAATGGCGTGGCGTCCTCCCACAGAATCCTCTTCGCTGCAATGGCGAGGCGTCCTCCCACAGAATCCTCTTCGCTGCAATGGCGTGGCGTCCTCCCACAGAATCCTCTTCGCTGGATTTCCTGCTGGGTCAAGCGTCGAGTCCTCCCACAGAATCCTAGATGGATCTCCTGCTGGGTCAAGCGCCGAGTCCTCCTCCAGAATCCTCGCTGGCGTCCTCCCACAGAATCCTTGCTGGATTTCCTGCTGGGTCAAGCGCCGAATCCTCCTCCTGGCGTACCCTCCCCCTGTAGGACTGGGAGGAGGAAGAGGAGAAGTGGACAGCCACGGAGGGCGGCCGACGGAAAAGTGTCCTCGAAATCCTCTGCGCCCTCCCTCTGTAGATCGGGGAGGGGGAGGAGAATCGAAGAGGGGGCTGTACTGCGCATGCGTGGGCACTCACGTGACATCTTCCCATAGGCCTGGGCACTGGCCTGCGGTCAGGAATTTTCCCACGCCGCGCGTCCTCTTCTTCCAACTGTCAGTCCGCTTGGCACCGCGTGGCACCTGTGGTTAGCTTTGTGAGCGCGCGGGTCGCCGTGACAAAGAATCGCGTCATGGACAAGGCGGCCCTCCTTGGGAACTGGACTACGTGGTACAGCTTGGTATGCGTCTTGGCGGCATTTCGTGATGCTCCTCTGGGTAGGCCCACGTGGTACAGCTGAACTCTGGGACCACGTGGTTAGCTTGGTGTAGGCGTCGTGTCATTATATGACACACACACACATATATATATATATATATATATATATATATATATATACATATATATATATATGTAAATGTTTTGGGCAAAGTCTTTCTCGTAAACAATTCCTATTAAGTGCTAAAGCACAAGTGGCGTCAATGATCTTAAGAGAACATTTCTCTAACTCTCTGTATTTCTTTTTCTCTTCATATTTCAAACTCTGAAGGAAATAGCAAAAGGCTTCAGAATGTTGATTCATTTTACCGACAGCTGTTTCAACCATTACAAATGGTCATCTTCAGGGTAATACAATACATCAATACAAACATGGGTATATAAGGCCGAGTGAAAACGGCAGGGAGAGGTCACTCGTGAGGTGGGAATCTGTCTACCCTACCGAGACGGACAGGGTAACTGGGACAGCTTCCTGATGTGGAATTACGTCCCGGAAGTCTGGACACAATCCCCATGTGGGTTTTTGTCCCGTGGTGACGGTCTGTATTTTCTATTAGAGGGGAGGACATAATCAGATGAAATCTGTACATTTAAGATAGGCTTTTGTAAAGCGATGCTCACTGCCTCAGCTACAACTAAACTTCCATAATTGTTATCATGGTGGATGATTGTTGTATCCCTTATGAGATCTACTAGGGGCGGCTTTTTATCGTGGGCATCGACAAAGTGTTGGTGGATGGCTCCGTTGTTATGGTGAGCCTGCAGTCGTCTTCTTAAGGTCGTGAGGGTATGGCCGACGTAGCTAACATCGAGGGGCTTGCATGCCCCTTCAGAGCGTTTAAATTTATATACTACGCCGGTTTTAAGTTCCTTTGGACACTCGGGGACGGTGCTGCTTTTCATAACAAGGGAGGCAATCAGGTTGGGACGGCTGTAGACTTTCAGTGAGACCCTTTCGTAGGGCTCCTGAGGTGAAACACCTCTAGAGATAATCCTACGAAGGATATCGGCTTCCTGTCTGTAAGCAGTGCCAAAATCTAATTTGTGGTAAATCATTAGGGCTTTCTCCGCGTTGTCAGCAGTGGTCTTGACTCGGGTGTGAAACTCTTCCATATTCTTTCTAATGACATCTTCTATGGTGTTACAAGAGAAGCCATTATTCGTTAACACCTGTCTAACGCGTTCAAGTACTGTATGGACAGTTTTACACGTGCTGCAATGGGAGAAAGTCCGCCTAACATAAGCACCAACTACAGACCTCTTATAATAGTATGGACACTCACCCCTGGCATTTAGGCACCGCCCAACATTGGTATCCTTTGTGAAAACAGTAGTGGCGTAATGGTAATCCTTCCTTTCGACAAGGACATCAAGGAAGGGAAGGGTTTTGTCCCTACTCTCTTCGAAGCATGTACGATGGAGGCACCTTTCCTCTCCCACAGAGGGGAACTCTTCCGTCAGGTGGATGGTGTTGCGATGGGGTCACCCCTGGGTGTCCTATTTGCCAACATGTACATGGCTGCTGTCGAAACTAGGACCTTCAATAGTCACCATAGACCGAGGATTTACGCCAGATATATTGACGATATTTTTATCTCCGTCAGAGAAAGCAGCGATACCAGGAAGTTAGCAGACGCCCTCTAAGCAAATTCAGTCCTCAATTTTACCATCGAAGAGAGTAAGGACAAAACCCTTCCCCTCCTTGATGTCAATGTTGGGCGGTGCCTAAATGCCAGGGGTGAGTGTCCAGACTGTTATGTGAAGTCAGAGTTTGAAATATGAAGAGAAAAAGAAATACAGAGAGTTAGAGAAATGTTCTCTTAAAATCATTGACGCCACTTGTGCTTTAGCATTTAATAGAAATATATATATATATATATATATATATATATATATATACATATATATATACATACATATATACATATATATATATATATATATATATATATATATATATATATATATATATATATATACAGGGTGTGCCAAAATGTATATACACTTTAAAAACCTTGTTAAGTATTTTTTTATTAATTTAATTTTCATAGTGTAATATAATTTACAAACTTAATTTTATTATTTTGTTACCACCTGTTTTCAAACCGACGTCCGTTCTGTTACAGACACTTCTGCCAACGCAAAGCAATTGAATCGCACACATCACGAAACAATTCCTTTTGCGTTTGCGTGCATTCAAGTTCAATGGCTGCTCTCAATTTAGCGAATGTTGCAGATCTCATAACCTAGACCTTGTCTTTTAGATATCCCCATAAAAAGTCTAGTGGTGTGAGGTCTGGCTAACGCGGAGGGTATTCAAAGAAACCCCTCCTCCCAATCCACTTGTTTGGCAAGATCTCATCAAGGAAGGATCTAACATCTCGATGTAAGGTTGGGTGCCCTATCTTGCTGAAAATAAAACTCCTTATCTTCGAAGTTTTCTCAAATGCTTGGCACGACACACTGTTGCAGCAAGTTCAGGTAAACGGCACCAGTCACAGTAGCGTCATAAAAAAAGAATTGTCTAATTAATCCAGTTGATGATAAGCCGCACCACACTGTAATTCCTGGTAAACTAACATTGTTGTCGACCATAGCATGTGGATTGTCAGGTCCCCAATAAGTGCAATTGTGGCGGTTAATTGAACCATTTAATTTGAATGTGGCCTCATCAGTCCACACAATATTTTTTGGAAAATGTGTATTTTCGATATATAGTTCCAAGTAGCACTCACAACACAGTACTATTCGGTCTGGATCATCATCTTTAAGAACATGGACTAATCTTGAAACGTAACTTTCCCAATAACAGCGTTTCATAATACGATGGACAGATGATTTTGAAATACCTAACTCGCGACTAGCTTACCGCATTGACTTTCTTGAACTTCGCTAAAACGTTTCCAGTATTCTTTCTTTCTATGTGAGACTTGCTCATGGTCTTCGTGAACGCTTTTTGAGGGTGTTCTGAATAGTTCCATCATCTTCAAACTTACCTTTAATTCGAATGATGGTAACTCGCGTTGGTGGTTCTTTTTGAAACTCCTTCCTAAATTGTCTTTAATCTTCAACTGCGTTTTCATACTTCCAGGAGCATTTTCAAATTATTTTTTCTTCAACATTTAGGCTGCCTGCGTTTTCATACTTCCAGGAGTATTTTCAATTTTTTTTCTTCAACATTTAGGCTGCTTGCCATCATTAATTACAATGCATTTAATCTGGAAAGGAAAAAATATATATATTAAGTCATCAGTTGCTAAGGTGTGCATACATTTTTGGGACACTGTATATATATATATATATATATATATATATATATATATATATATATATATATATATATATAATATATACATATACATATATATGATATATGTGTGTGTATACATGTATATATATATGTATATATATATATATATATATATATATATATACATATATATTTACATATATATAATGGAAGAGAAGGCAGTGAGAAGAAGGTGGGCAGAGTATTTTAGGGAGTTGCTAAATGTGAAGGAGGATAGGGAGGGAAAGGTAGTTGCAGTGGGAAGCACTAAGAAAATGAGAGTGATGAGTGAGGAAAATGGAGGAGAAATAGGGAAGGATGAAGTGAAAGCAGCTGTTAAGATGATGAGAGCAGGTAAGGCACCTGGGTTGGATGAATGCCATGCAGAATGTCTGAAGAAAGGAGGTACAGTTATGGTGGACTGGCTGGTGAGGTTATCTAATGTTTGTTTAAGAGAGGGTAGAGTGCCGGAGGACTGGAGGAGTGCCTGTATAGTTCCGCTTTGCATATATATATATATATATATATATATATATATATATATATATATATATATATATATATATATATAAAGAAACTCATATCAGATTCTACTGGAAGGCCACAAATAAAGCTTATTGACGAAGAAATCTCATTCATTAAAACCATTTTTAGGAAACTGGGCTATCCAGAAGCTTTTTCTCCACCTATCTCAAGAAAGCAAAAAAACATCAGACGATGTTAGGACCCAGTGAGAGAATACTTAAATGTTCCAAGATCTAGTCTCACACACTCACTCGGAGACGCATGCCGGCCGCTTGGTTTGGAAATTATTAATGACACAGGTAAGAAAATAAGACACTTGTTAGCACTAGCTACAAAAGTATGTAACGACTAAGGTGAGCACGTGACCAGTACTTGTTGTGACTTGCCCACAACACTATCAAGAGAGATATAAGTTGAGCGCAACTTTTCTTACATATTTGATAAAGTGTATCTCTAGTCACTGGGACCCATTCAGTGTTGCACAAATACTTTCCCGCGTTCGTATACTTACTAATTGTACTATCATAGTGGAGATGGGTTGAACGCAAACTTTCTTGTATGCGTATGTAACTAGAGCATACATATATGTACGAAAAGTTGCGCTCAACTTACATCTCTCTTGATGGTGTAGTGGTCAAGTCACTACAAGCACTGGTCACTTGCTGGCCTTGGTTCGAGTCCATGGGCGTACCACGCTTCAATTTCTGCATGTGCCTCCACAGTTCTTCCGATGTTGATGGCTTAGAATAAAAGTGCACTGTGGTTGATAATATATATATATATATATATATATATATATATATATATATATATTTATATATATATATATATAAATATATATATATATGTATGTATACATATATATGTATATATATATATATATATATATATATGTGTGTGTGTGTATGTGTGTGTGTGTGTGTGTGTGTGTGTGTGTGTGTGTGTGTGTGTGTGTGTGTGTGTGTGTGTGTGTGTGTGTGTGTGTGTGTGTGTGTGTGTGTGTGTGTGTGTGTGTGTGTGTGTGTGTGTGTGTGTGTGTGTATGCGTATGTGTGTAAATATGACGTAAGTGGAGTAGGAAACACAGGAATCTTAGTCTTGAGTTTATTCCTGAATAGTTTCGCAGGTATGCTTTTTAAGAAGCATACCTGCAAAACTAGCCAGGAATAAACTCAAGACTAAGACTCCTGTGTTTCCTACTCCACTTACGTCAACCTGTCAGAATGTCTCAACGTATATATATATATATTCCATTCATCGACTAATAGGGTGGTCGATGAATGGAATAACCTTAGTAATCATGTAGTAAGCGCTGAAACTATCAGTTGTTTTAAGAAACGATTAGACAAATTTATGGATGGGGATGACAGGTGGTGATGGATACGGAGCTGCATTGTGTTGGCCTTATGGTGTCTTGCAGTCTCCTTCATTCTTATGTTCATTCTTATATATATATATATATATATATATATATATATATATATATATATATATATATATATATTTATATATATATTATATATATGTATAGATATATGTATATATTATATATATATATATGAATATATATTTATATATACATATATATACATATATATTTATATATATACAAATATATGTATATATGTATGTATATATGTATGTATATATATATATATATATATATATATACATATACATACATATACTAAAGGCTTTTTTCCCCTACATGGGGGGTAGCCACAAAGAAAAAGACATAGAAACCACTCCCACCGACTCCATTTCCCATATATTCCACTCCCCTCCACCCTCCTCCCTCCTTCTTATTTCGGCACCTCCTGGATGACGGGTCATCCCTGCATCTTGTCCACTGCCCTGGGTCAGAAGCAGTGTCGCAAGACACAGCAAATCCACAGCAAGGCCGCTTTATAAATTCGGCAACCCCTCTCTCCGTCCCCTCATGCAGAAGAGGAGAAGACGGGGAGAAATCCCTTCGGGCTGTGTCAATATATATACATATATATATATATATATATATATATATATATATATATATATATATGCATGTATATATATATGTGTGTTTGTGTATATGGATATACCTGTCTCTGTAGTTATCATCAGCAATTCTTTTTAGGGTCTTTCAGGGAGGCTATATCTACTTATATGAGAGTTGCTACTCGTAGTTTGTGTATCAGAAATCTATACAGGCAACATGTGTCCTTTTCACTACAGAGAATGAATATCTTTTAGAAGTATAGTTGTAATGCCTCTGTCATAACGGTGAGGAGAATATGCAATCTCACTCTGTCTCGTCTCCATAACTTCCGTGCTGCCTCACCGGCATATTCGTTTTTTTTTTTTCAATTTTTTAGTTAAAAAAAGAAAAGAAAAGAATAGGAAAAGGTTGTACCGATTGCATGGGATAAAATAGTCTCTAGTCTCTTGAAGGTATAGTTGCTACGCTTGTGCGTCTGTGGTGAATAGAATATACAATTTCACACCACTCCATTTCGAAAACGCTCCTACGAAAGGCTCAACTCTGCCACGCGAGCATATTCCTTTTTCTTTTACTTTTCAAAAAACAAAATAAAGAAAAAAGTAAATAAAAAAATAAAAAAGAAAATGTGGGAAAAATAGCCCTCCACCATTCATTTTGTGAGACAGCTAAAAGAACCTTTACTGTGCGCAAGTATTTTTGCAACAGGAAAAACATAACAGACAATAATCAGTTGAGAACTTTATTTGTTTGTCACGGCTGTTGGACTCCACGTGCTGAAGAAGGAATTCAAAAGACTCCTGAGGCTTCTATTGGACAGCAGACTTTCGTGTAACAGAGTTGACCTCATTTGTCAGATCAAACCCTTTATAAAAAAATTGGTTCTGGCTAACGGTACACGATTAAGCTAAGCCAAAGGACCATTTTCATCCGTCCTCACTCTCCTTTCTTACTCCACTTTTCCTAGTTTTCTTCTTCCAAGACACCTTCTTTACTTCTCCCTCTTTTTTTATTCTTTTAACTAATTTTCCTCATTTCTTTTCCTCCTCTTCTCTTTTGGTTTTCTTCCACTTTCTCCCATTTTACCTCTCGACGAGTTTTCTCTTTGTCTACAAATCATAGCTTAGTGGTTTCTCCAGCGTTTTCTCCTGTATTCAGCTTTGCTTCCTCCTGTTCTCCCACGGCTTTCCAATATTTTTCTTTCTCCCACACACAATAACATCCCTCTTCTTCTTCGTAGGATTGGACTCCCTGCCTTCGCCTGCTGTTGTCATTTCCTTTTCCTCTCCCTTTCTATCTTTCATTTTTCCATTCTGTCTTTATTAATCCATTTTCTCCTCCTCCTCCTCCTCGTTCTTCCCTCTTCCTCCTTTCGTTCTTATATTTCTTTTCGTGTGTCCATAGACTTCTCTTACTTTAATCTTCTGCCTTCCTTTCCTCCTTCCTTCTCATCTTTTCCCTCCTTCTTTTTCTTCTCCTCCTCCCTCTTTCCTTCCCATTCTTTCCTCTTCTCTTCCTTTTTGTATCCCTCTTCGGCCTCTTCCTCCTCTTTTTCCTATATATCCTCCTCCGTCTTCCCTTTCGGTTCTCCCCATCTGTTTCCAATTACCTTTTTACACTTCGGACACCAACTCGTTAATAAAGTTGAATACGGACGAGAGAAGGACGAGATGAAGGAGGCCTTCGAGGAGGAGAAAGAGATGAAGGAGGAGATACACGAGCATTCGGAGGAGGGGAGGAGGAGGTCAAGGAGAAGTAGAAATAGGAGCAAGAGGAGGAGAAGAGAAATGAAAAGGAAGAAGGAAAAAGAAAAGAGTGATGAGGAGGTAGTTGAAGGGAAGGTAGAGAATTTGTAAAAGTGACGAAATTCTAACCAGAACCTGGGAGCCTTTCAAAGTGGTCGATTTTTTGTTTTTGTGGTTCCAGTTTAGAGATGATTAGACGAATATAACCCCAGAAACAAAGAAGAAAAAGGACGAAAGAGGCGAAGAAGGACAGAACCAGGAATAACAAAGACGACAACGAAGAACTACAATGCCAATGACGACGACTGCGGGGACAACGACGAAGACGATGACGATAAT
>NC_134799.1:25364231-25384231 GCF_046742065.1 Oratosquilla oratoria
AATTGAACAATACGTAAGTATAATACACAACAATAATTGTACGATGCTACAACATACTACACCATTATATCGCTCGGCCACCATCACTCGGTGACCCCACTGAGCAAACGAAAAAAATGAATGACCAAGGCAAGACAAAACTTAAAACATACACAACAGACTCCACACACACTACATCTATATATATTATACATACAAAAGTGTGGAGAAGTAATGTGTACACGATCATGCCTTATATAAAAACATATCGGTATATCTATACAAAATAATATAGAACATGAATAAATATACATACATAAATATATATATATATATATATATATGTATGTATATATATATAAGTACTGGCACCAGTATGTAGAGTAGAGATGATAAATGCCGGACGTCTGGGACATGACACTTAATAGCTAAGCAATATTCACACATTATACAAATCAAGACAATACACTTAATAGCTAAACAAAATATATATTATAGATCAAGATAATCATGGATAACAACATAAGCAATGCACACATACAGATACTAAGGCATAGAACCCCTTGAACGGAAATTATAAGGCCTAGTTTGTACAGTGGGCTTTGGGGAAGAACGGGCTAATGCAGGGATGAGTACTCTTGTTACTTTAAGCCTGTTTAGGTGTAAGACTTCACTCAGTCCCTGGTAAGGATAAAAAAAAAAAAAAAAAAAAAAAATCCTGAACTTATTGGGATGCAACTTTTCAGTCACCAAAATGGGACCTATAAACCTACAATTGAGTTTAGATTGGCGGTCAGGCATGCTCTTATAAACATGATCACCAATACTGATGTTAACAGGTGTAGCCTTGCTATGCTGGTGTTTCAAGATTTTGGACTTGGATAGATCAAGTTTTTCTCTTACAGAATCATATGAGAGCCTTTTCTCCACTGCATAGATGACGTATTGAGGCATCTTGCCTGTGGAAACATTAACTGTGTTATTAATGCAATCACTGACATGCGGAAGCCAATCCTCCCAAGATTCATGGAGGCTACTAGCAACGTGTCTGAGAATGTCCAAAATCTTCCCATTCGTCCGCTACACTAGACCATTAGATGCAAGATGGTAAGCAGTCACAAAGGTTTGAGTGATGCCATAACGTTCACAAATATTCGCTAAAAACCTCATTCCTAAATTCAGTCCCATTGTCACTAAGAAGCACTGAAGGAGTAGTGTATAAGCAAAAGACATGAGAAACTAAAACATGGGCAACTACTGGAGCAGACTTGCTTCGTAAGGGAGCCAATATTACAAAGCGACTAAAGTGGTCCACACACACAAGGACATACACAGAACCTTGGGTATTACGAGGCAATTGTAATGGGTCTACAGCCATAGTCTGAAAAGGATGAGGAGTAGGGTACTCTAGGATAGGAGCAGTATTAGTAGAACCTTTATTCTGGGCACAAGAGCTACACCGGGTTACATGAGTGGTAATGTCCAGTCGCATTCTAGGCCAATAATATTTCTTGCAAGCCATAGCCAGAGTTTTGCCACGACCTGGGTGACCAGCCTGAGGGGCATCATGAGCAAAAGACAGAACAACAGGGACTAGAGACTCAAAAATCACTAATTGTGCCACATCCCTCTCAACCACTTCCACATTGTAGAGAAAATTGGAACAGGGGTATAGGTAAACCTGGTAAATTGGTTTCATCACCGGATTCCAAAGCATAAATGAGAGCAGACCAAACAGGGTCCTCACGCTCAGCTTTAGCCAGATCCTGCAGGGAGAATTTGTCAATCACGTTAATTGCAGCTATAGATACATTACGTGAAATTGTATCAGCAACATTGTTTGCACGTCCTGGAATATGCTTAAGGATCGGGTTAAATTTTTCAATTGTAAGGAGTCATCTGGCTAGGCGACCTGAAAGATTTTGGTCCTTGAAAAGTTCGGTGAAAGCAGCGTGGTCCGTGTAAACTGTAACAGGATATCCAAAAATGATATCTCGAAAATGCTTTAAAGCCCATACTACTGCCAGTGCCTCTAAATGTATAACAGAGTAACGAGACTCTGGCTTGTTAAGAATGCGACTAGCATATTCATTAACATGGGGTCTATATCTCTACTTACTGCATAAGTAGTGCTCCAATACCTGTACCAGAAGGATCTGTACAAATAGTATGGGAAAGACTCTAATCAGGGAATGTCAACACAGGCGCTTCAGTAAGGGTATGCTTCAATGAATCAAAACTCTCCTGATGAACATCACACCACTGGAAGAAAGTATTTTTTTGAGGAGACGAGTAAGGGGATATGCAATTGAAGCAAAATTCTTAATATATGCATGATAGTATTCTGCCAGTCCAAGAAAGGAAAGTACATGTTCAAGTGACCTAGGTGTAGGGAAGTCCCTAACTGCTTTGACTTTATCCTTTGTGGTGTGAATACCATGTTTGTCTACAACATGACCTAGGAATTGGATGTGCTAGACTTAAAAAAGAACACTTGGGCAAATTGAGTTTCAATCCAGCATCGGCAAACCTATGCAAGACCCTAGACAACTTATTGAAGTGGCTTTCCACATTCTTAGAGACTAAGATTAAGTCGTCCAAGTAAACAAAAAGTCCGTTCCCCACTAGACCATGAAAAATTGAGTTCATCAAGCACTGGCATATCAAGGAAGCATTCTGTAACCCCATGGGGCAACGAAGCCATTCATAATATCCTATTGGAGTCGAGAAAGCCGTGAACTTACGAGACTTCTCCTCCAAAGGAATCTGCCAAAAGCCTACCTTTAAGACTTCTAAGGTGGTGAACACCGTATTACCTGTTCCAATGGACTGGAGAAGATCACTTAACACAGGCAAAGGGTAATGGTCTAGAATAGTGACCTCGTTAACTCACCTATAATCAATAACAGGACAAAAATATCCATCTCTCTAAGTCACCAGGAGGAGCGGCGAGTTCTACTCTGAGTGAGACTCTTGTACGACGCCTTCACGTAACAAGTCGCCAACCAAGGACTGCGCTATAAGCCGACGAGAGTGAGACAACCTGAAAGAGGGTATGTAAACAGGTGGAACACCTGGCTGAAGATCATTGCTATGGACAATACGATCCGTAACTCCTAATGGATCACGATGTAAAGCCAAAGCTTGACGGTGGGTAACTAACTGGTCAATGAGACGAGGCGTCATCTCTGGAAAGTCAATCTCACCTACAAACGTTGCATTCTGATAGGCCAAGTGAGCTGTGTCACTTGTGGGTACCGTATCACCGAAGCTGCTATGATAGGAGGCGAATCCTGGACAGTGTCAACGTCAACTACTTCAAAGGAATCTAAATTCAAGGGTGATAGGAGCACTATTGACGTTGGTTACCATAGCTGTATAAGACGTCAGAACCAATTTAAGAATCTGAAATGCGCATCAAAACGATTAAAGCCCTTTGAAGACAACTTTATGGTCTGATCATGCACAGAAGGTGAGCTACATATGGAAACTGGCCTATCCATTGCAGGACTAACAGAATTATGAAAAGCCACTACGCGGCACCTAGGAGATATATCTATGCTATGAGTTGTAAGAGCATTATTGCCCAAGAGGCAGTCACACATGGGAGCAATTCCCGAAACAACAAAAGTAACGTGGAAAACGGTAGCATGAGAGGAAAATCTTAGGAAAATGCGAACAGACCCAAGAATAGGCAAGGAAGAACCTTGTACAGAATGCAATCTATTACAAAAGGGAGATCAAGGGAAATTGTACAAATCCCCGAGAGCATAATAAGCCTCTCTACCTATAAGACTACACTCCGCACCAGTATCTACTGTGGCTGAGATAGGTGTATTCTCCGTAAGAAATTGGAAAGTGAGTAATTGAGGAGACTTAGCAGTAACCAAAGGGATGATCTGAGACCGGCTATTATTGGTCAGTCCCTTGATTTGTGATGTGGGCACTGGTGAAAATAGAACTGAGTTTGCCTCCTAAGTTGATGAGAGATCTCTGCCTTAAGTTTATGAATCTTTGAACACTGATCAGTCGAATTTTTACATTGACCATGGATATGGCAGTAGCTAAGTTTATCCTGAAGCGTTACTCTAAGGAGGTCATGTGTCATGTTGGAAGAGGCATCAGAGAAATTCCTGCGTAAAGGGAACTGCTTTGACATGTGCTCGTGACTCTTACGGCGAAAACAAAAAACACTTGATTGACCCGATTTGTTACAATAGGTACATGTAAGTACAGGTGGTATAAATGTAGACGAAAGAGTGCTATGAGTAGGTTCTAATGAATGAGGGGATGGAGGAGGAGAACTAAGAATATTGGCACTTTGTTGTGCATTGCTAATACACAAAAAACTATCAGGCACTTCCTTTAGTTTACTTGAAAACCATGTTGCAAAAGACAATAGGAACTTATCCGTCTTATAGCTGAAAGAGGAAGCTGATCTCTGAAAAGCATCAGTAATAGTATATAAAAAAGAAATTAAAAATAAGGTGGAACCTACCCAAGCTGAATGAATCTATTTGGGTAGAGATTATAGGCAAGAATAAGAAAGTTATTATTGGCGTCTTGTATAGACCTCCTAACCTCAGCATTGAGCAGACTGATTCCCTGATTCATGAAATTCACAGAGCGTCCCAGTACAAAAACGTTGTAATCATGGGAGATTTTAACTATAGAAACATTGACTGGGAAACTTTAATAGGAGATCATGAAGCGAAGAAATTCCTAGATGTGGTGCAGGATAATTTCCTAAAACAAATGATTACCGATCCTACGAGGGGACAAAACACCCTGGACTTAATTCTAACAAATAATGAGCACCAAATTAGCAGCGTAATAGTGGGAGATAGTCTAGGCTTTAGCGATCATCAAGAAATAAGATTTAATGTTATTTGGGAAAAAATAAAAAGTACGAATAATGTTCAAGTACCAGACTTCAGGAAAGCAAACTTTGACAATATAAAAACCTATTTGAAATTGAATACGAAAAGCCAGGCGGATGTTTCAGACATTCTTGATTCTCGTTGCGGGGCTGGTAGTCAGATGTGGGTCATGGAGGGTAATATGCATACCTTAGGTCAGGTCTGGGTCAAGGAGGGTAATACGCATACCTTAGGTCAGGTCAATTGGGGGCGAGGGCCCAACAGTCAGGTCAGTACTTTAAATGAAATGTATAACAATCTAACTGATCTAATTATTAATGCACAAAATACATTTATCCCCCTAAAGTCAATACGGAAAAATAGTAATACTCACAAATGGATGACTGACAGATTGAAACATGAGATCGGAATGAAAAGAGGACTTTACGTAAAAATAAAAAACGGGGAATCACACCTTAGATCAAGATATAACGAAATGGCAAAGCTGGTTAAAAGGAATACACGTTCAGCGAAACGTAATTATGAAATCAAGGTTACCAGTCAAGCAAAATCCAACCCAAAGGGTTTCTTTCACCTCTATAGAACAAAAAATAAAGAAAGAATAGGACCAATTAAAAACGATGAAAATGTCATGATTGAATCGGAAGAAAAAATGAGTGAGGAGTTTAACAATTATTTTCTATCGGTGTTTACTAATGAGAGGTTAGATAAAGTACCTGACTGCGATCCGATTTTCAGAGGGGATGAAGAAAGTAGTCTAACTAATATCAGCATTAGTAAAGAAGAAGTAGTCAAGCAGATTGACAGACTTAAAGCTACAAAATCTCCGGGTCCAGACGAAATTTTTCCAAGAATGCTTAAAGAGTGTAAATTTGAAATCTGCGACCAGTTAACTGAAATATTCAATAAATCGGTAGACACTGGTTCTGTTCCAACTGCTTGGAGGCAGGCAAACGTTGTTCCTGTTTTTAAGAAGGGAGATAGATCGTCTATATGCAACTACAGGCCAATCAGTTTGACATCGGTTATAGGAAAAATGCTTGAATCAATAATAGTAAATAGACTCAGAGAACACATTGAAGGGCATAATTTAATTCGTGTTTCACAGCATGGTTTCTCCAAGGGTAAGTCATGTGTGACTAATCTTCTATCCTTTTACACTAAGGTATATAAGGCGTCAGACAACAATTAAAATTACGATGTTATTTACCTTGACTTTAGCAAAGCGTTCGACAAAGTGCCACACCAGAGACTACTAAATAAAATCAAAGCCCATGGCATAGGAGGAAAAGTGTTAGAATGGATTAGAGCTTGGATTAGTAACAGAAAACAGCGGGTCACCATAAATGGAATAAAATCTAGGTGGGGGCAATGTTACTAGCGGGGTCCCCCAGGGCTCGGTTTTGGGTCCCTTGTTGTTCATTATGTATATAAACGACTTAGACGAAGGGTTAAATAGTGATGTTAGTAAGTTTGCGGACGACACTAAAATAGGACGCCTAATTAGGTCAGGAGACGACGCCCAGATTCTGCAGGATGACCTTAATAAGCTGTTAACATGGTCGGTGAAATGGCAAATGAACTTCAATATCTCTAAGTGTAGCGTGACCCCGAAAATAGATACAACTTAAATAACACGTTTTTAGAAAAATCTGAGTGCGAGAGGGACTTGGGAGTTCTGGTGAGTCCGGACCTTAAAACCAGGAAGCAGTGTATTAGCGCCAGAAATAAAGTTAACAGAGCATTAGGCTTCATTGCTAGGACGGTAACGAATAGAAGTGCAGAGGTAATTATTAAACTCTATCTAGCGATAGTTAGACCCATCCTTGACTATGCGGTACAGTTTTGGTCTCCGTCCTACAGAATTGACGTAAATTCACTAGAATCAGTACAGAGAAGAATGACCAAAATGATACAAGGACTCGGAAATTTGCCTTACGAAGAGAGGCTTAGGCACCTAAACTTACACTCTCTGGAAAGACGCAGAGTGCGGGGTGATCTAATAGAAGTGTTCAAGTGGATCAAAGGCTATAACAAGGGTGATGCAAACAAGGTCATCATAATAAAACAACAGGGCAGGACTCGCAGTAATGGGTATAAACTGGACAAATTTAGATTTAAGAAGGAAATAGGCAAGAATTGGTTTACTATTAGGGTGGTCGATGAATGGAATAAACTTAGTAACCATGTAGTAAGCGCTGAAACTATCAGTTGTTTTAAAAAACGATTAGACAACTTTATGGATGGGGATGACAGGTGGTGATGGATACGGAGCTGCCTAGTGTAGGCCTTATGGTCTTTTGCAGTCTCCTTTATTTCTTATGTTCTTATGTTCTTATGAAACAATGAGTCCAAGGCATCAAAAGCAATCGTACTGGCCTTAGCCTGAGTGCGCATATAGTTGAGAATGCGCAATCGGGATGGAAGGACACCAGCTAACTCAAAGCACCATTGAAAATTAACTCCTACAGGGGTATCAGAAAAGACTTGGAGGAAATTGGCTCTAAAAGTATCATAGTTATGGTTCAATTATTTGGGATCAAGACATGAGGCTGCCATCATTTCAGCTGCCAATGAGCTAGGAACAAATTGAGATCTCACGAATGAGATTTTCTCAGACCTATTACTAACATTAGTATTGACTATAGTATCCTTACATTGTTGTATGAATTCTGCTGCCATGTAGTAGGGATCTTGAGCTGAGAATTTAACTATGGAAGGGTCTTGATGTAAAAGAGTAAATGTATGAGAAGCCATCGTCTAAGATGGAGTTTTGGGACTAAGAAATGAAGGCATCTTCTGCTAGTAGACTTTATTGAATAATGTGATAGCTGAAAACCACTTCTAATTAGCAATAATGCAAAAAATAAGAAGAAATTTTCAATACATACACAAATTATTGTAACCGTTTACAGAAACATATGACCCTCGACTGAAAACTTGAGCTAGCTATCTTTGCTTTACCTGGAAAAATTGCAAACAATAACAGCAATTCTATACAAAATAAATTTTAAAGAAAATGGCACGGGAAGTGGTGACTATACACAACCAATATGAAAAAAAAAACGAAAAAAAAAAACCGTAAAGAAAATATGGCCGCCGGATGACATAGGCAACAAGACTCGAGATATATTTTTAGAATATAAAATATTTACAATTTGGCATAAAAGAGTTTACATGCACTATCACTGAAATAGTAATTGAAGATAATTGCACACGGCTGTCAATTAAAATTCTAACGTAGTCAGTCTCTTTAAGAGGGAGCGACTTGAAGGCAGGCTAGGATATAGGGAATCTTTCACACAGTCTAGGCGGGTCAAGTAATCCTTCCATATCCATGCATCAGATTAAAGCTAACATAGGTAGGAATAATAGGCGATCAATTCATGAACGTAGATGACGATAATACAACCAAAAGTCCAAACAGAAGATGCAAAGCTGGAGACCACATGGGACGTACCCCCCTAAGAAAAAAAAGAAAAGAAAAAAAATCTCATGGTGCACACGTAGAATACACTGTTCCTAAGCACCAGCTTACAAATAATTTCAAAAGTGACTATAACAAATTCTTGGCTGAAAAAACATATAAAAAACCATACGAGTATAAGTAATATGCTGAAAAAAAAACCTTCACTGCCGCCACCACAAATTATAGGGTGGCTAAATGAAAGTGTATGAATCACTGTAAAGTACAGGGTGACCACAAAAACACTCCTTGATTTAAATTATTCATAATATAACATATTGAGTTCAGAATCTTACAAGTTTGGTGTCCATAGTTGCATAAACTAATGCATTTTTGTTTCCCCATTTTTCCAGTTTGCAATTTCTACCTGACCCGCTAGGTGGCAGTCTTATCCAAGATGGCGTACACCCCACAGCAACGTAGCTGGTGTGTGTTGGAGTTTGGCAAAACAAACAGTGTTACAAATGTGCAGCGTTCGTTCAGACGCATCCATCATAACAATCCACCTACTAACAAGTCCATTTTAAAGTGGTACAATGATTTCATTGCGAGGGGGTGCATCTGTGATCAGAGAAAAGGACATTCCGGCCGCCCAGCAGTGTCAGAGGAAGTTGTCGACAAAGTCAGAGACGCTTTTGTTCGCAGCCCCAAGAAGTCGACACGCAGATGTAGCCGAGAGTTAAAACTTCCACAAAGCACAGTATGCAAGGTCTTACGCAAACCCTTGAGGTTTACCCCTTATAGGCTGCAACTGGTCCAAAAGTTATACCTGAAAGACAAAGAAATGCGCTTTGAATTTTGCCACAGTCTCCAGGAGTTAATGGAAAATGATCCTGGTCTACTGTCAAAGATCATCTTCAGTGATGAAGCAACCTTCCACCTAAGTGGAAAGGTGAACAGACACAATGTGAGAATATGGGGGACCCAGAATCCTCATGCCAACTTTGAGTTTGAAAGTAAGTGAATGTGTTTTGTGCAGTAACAGAGAGGTCTGTGTATGGACCGTTTTTCTTTGAAGGACCATCCATTACTGGCCAAACCTACCTAGAAATGTTACAGAACTGGTTGCTGCCAAGACTACAAGCTGCTGAAGGTGATGGCTACATTTTTCAGCAGGATGGAGCACCGCCACACTGGTCTCTCAATCTACGCGCATTTCTCAACACAAACCTACTAAACCGATGGATTGGCCGTGCTGGACAACACGACCAAGTGTTTTGCAAATGGCCCCCAAGATCACCAGACCTAACTGTGTGGGACTTTTTCCTCTGGGAATATGTCAAAGACAAAGTTTAGATCCCTCCCTTGCCCAAGACCATTGTAACGTAATATTAGATATTACGTCATGTGTAATTATGTTATAGAATTGTGTTCCTTTGTATTACATAACTATGTTCATATTTCTTGTCTATGTATGTATTGTAACAATGTTAAGCAGTAACGCCCGTCCACTATATGTAATCTTGCCTACGTACGGAGAGGTGCGCACTCTTGTAGAACAAACAGACAAGCGAAATCCTGAATAGTTCGGAGCGCACAGATTTGACAGTTACTAAATAAATAGATTGTTCAAGCGAGTCGAGGGTCCTAAAACTACCCATGTTGACGTGTTAACTTACCCTCCTCCTCACCCGCACCCTTAACCGGAAGTATCCCGCTTCCGGTCCAATGGTATATAAGCGGTTGAAACCGCTCATTCCTTGTCATATTCCCACATATTGATCTCTTGATAAAAACTAGAAGGTTTAGATTCATGAGACGATTGGTGTGAAGTGATCACCCTTTTTGCCTACATTACGTGTCTGATATACATTGCATTACTTTACTTATATTTGTACTTATTACTTATTCTGATGCATGTTCCTGATCTCTTTGTACTTAGATAGTACCATGTTGTATACTTATCTTGTGTTTCTTATTTGAACGATAATTTCCATATTCTTATAATCATGTAACGGTCCCATTGACCCTACTGCCCATTCTCTTTTGTGTTGATTGCCTGTAAATATTTTCCATTAATAATTTCGTTTACTAGTTTTATCGCTAGTTTAATATTCCTTTCCTGGAATCTTCTTTGTTACCTTTACTTCTAGTCTTACGAATTATCTAGGCCCTGACCAGATAGTTCAGTCCTACAGTGGCTACTAGAAGTGAGCTGGTTCTTAAGCACTTGGCCGTTATACGTAACGTATCTTCACATACCAGCCGCCCGTAACAAAGTGGCGACCCTTGCCAAGGATATTGGATCAGGTATTTAACACATTCTTATAGAGATGGATGATATAGTTCAAGAATTCGTTCAAAATCCCAAGGTAAGTTTCTTAAAGAAACAAACTAAAGACACTTTGATAGAAATAGGCAAGCACTTTGGAGTAGACATTGATACAAGTTTGCGGAAGACAAAAATACTTCAGGAACTCGTTGAAAATCTGATCGAAGATGAGATCTTATCTCCAGAAGAGATTACAGCTATACAAATTCCTTCAAATAGGTTAGAAATAGAGGCACGACTAACCGAACTTAAGATTAAGGAGATTGAATTAAAGGTCAGGAGAGTAGAAATTGAGGAGGAAGCTAAACTGAAACAAATGCAAATTGAGGCAGAATTTAGAGCTAGAGAAGAGGAAGCTAAAGCGAAACAAGTAGCTAAAGAGGAGGAAAACTAAACTGAAACAAATGCAAATTGAGGCAGAATTTAGAGCTAGAGAAGGAGAAACTAAAGTCAAATTGGCAGAGTTAGAATTAAAGAAGGCAGAAGTAGAAGCTAGGATTGTTGATAGACAACCCGTAGTTCAGGAAGGTCATATAGATATTTCAAAGTATGTAAAACTTTTACCCAAATTTTCAGAAGGAGAGCCAGAAATTTTCTTTCTTCAGTGGGAAAAATTGGCGCAACAGTTACAAATCCCTAAAGAAAATTGGCCATTAATCATTCAAACACAATTTAAGGGTAAGGCTCAGCAAATTTATACTTCTCTTTCAGAAGCAGAAAGCGAGTATGATAATATGAAAGCTTGTATTTTAAAAGCTTATGAACTAATACCAGAGGCCTATAGACAGAAATTCCGTAATTATAGGAAGACACCTCAGTTAACATACGTAGAATATGCGGCTCAACAAGAGAGGTTATTCAATAGGTGGTGTTTGGCTAGTGAAACGGACACCTTAGATAGACTTAAACAGTTGATTTTGTTGGAGCAGTTTAAGAATACCTTAGAGACAGATCTTAGGATTTTTATAGATGATCATGTTCCCGAAACTTTAACTAAAGCTGCTGTATTGGCTGATGAGTTCACACTAAATCATAAACCTAAGTCAAGACAAATGGAATCCCAAAAGTCAAAGTCATATATTCCAGATTCAACAAAATACTCTGATCCTTGGTCCCCAAAGAAACGCTTTGAAAATCAGTCTAGCCCATCACATTTCAGTTACAGGTCTGATTTCAATCAATATCCTCCAAACCAACCTTGGCAAAGAATGGAAAGGTTTAAGACTAATCCCCCTGTAACTTGTTCATATTGTAAACAGGTTGGCCATCACATTTCTAATTGCAGAAAGAGACTGACACCCTCATTCTCCAATAAGACACCAACTCTTGTAAGTAATATAGAATCAGATGATTCAAAATCCTCTATTCAGGATAAGCTACCAAAGAAGCCGGTATTGTCAAGTAATGTAGAACCCCCCTCATCAAATCATGATCCTTGTTTCAAACCATTTGTATCTTCAGGAACTATATCTCATAGTAGTAGTTCACAACAATATCCTATTTCCATACTCCGAGACACAGGAGCAAAGCAAAGTCTGATTTTAAATTCTGTCTTGCAGAATCTGGGTGAGTCATATACAGGTTATATATTGATAGAAGGAGTTGGAGGAATTGTAAAATGTCCATTACATAATGTTTTCTTGCGGTCTGATTTAACAACCGGAATGGTTAAAGTAGCAGTAGTAGACTCTCTTCCCATAGTAGGAATATCCTTATTGTTGGCCAATGACATCGCTGGAAGCAAAGTCATTTCTCCCTTAATAACAAATAACCCTAAGACCTCAGTAGAACCTTCAGATAACTTACAGTTGTTTCCCGCTTGTGCTGTAACCAGATCTCAGTACAAGAAATCTGAAGAGGAGACCTATAATTTAGAATCCCTATTCTCCCAAACTGACCCATCTTCTTCTTCACCAGTTTCTCTATCTAGAGCAGAATTAATCAAAGAACAGAAGTCAGATCATTCTCTTAAAAATTTGTACGAGATTGTTTCATCTCCAGAAGAAGTTGAAAATATGTCACGAGGTTTCTATATAGAAAACGGAGTCCTAATGCGAAAATGGAGAGCATCCACCGCAACCGCTGACCAGCCATGGCAAGTAAGGAATCAAATAGTCCTCCCTCTTGGTTTCAGGAATAATGTTCTAAGATTGGCTCATGATACTCCCTTAGCAGGTCACTTAGGGGTAAGAAAGACCTTGTTCAACATAACCCAACATTTCCATTGGCCCACGGTTGTCAAAGATGTTGCCCAATATTGTAAAACATGTCATACATGTCAACTTGTAGGTAAGCCCAACCAGAAAATTGTAGAAGCTCCACTCCATCCCATTCCTGTAATGGAAGAGCCATTTAAAAAAGTTCTTATTGACTGTGTAGGACCTTTACCTCCTTCAAGTAAAGGAAATCAGTACATTCTCACAATCATGTGTATGAGCACTCGTTTTCCAGAAGCCATTCCTTTGAAAAATATTAAAGCTCAAAACATAATCAGAGAAATGTTGAAATATTTCACTATGGTAGGATTTCCTAAGAACATTCAAAGTGATCAAGGAAGTAATTTTCTTTCCAACAAGTTTAGAGAAACTCTTGTAACACTAGGTATAAATCATGTAACTTCCTCCGCCTATCATCCTCAATCACAAGGTGCTCTAGAGCGCTTTCACCAAACGCTCAAGACAATGTTAAGAATCTTCTGTGCTGAGAATACTCGAAATTGGGAAGACGGACTCCCCTTTTTGTTGTTCGCCACCCGAACAACAATTCAAGAAAGCCTTGGATTCAGCCCGTCAGAATTAGTCTTCGGTCATGAAGTCCGTGGCCCCCTAAAGATACTTCATGAACAATGGATGAAAGAAGAACCACCAGTTCCTTCTTTGAAATACGTGTCCCAGGTCACCGAGAAGTTGTTAGAAGCTTGGAAGTTGGCAAGAGAGAACTTGGCGAATGCTCAACGAGTAATGAAAGGTCGGTATGATAAAAATTCTAAACTTAGAACTTTCTCTCCAGGAGATCAAGTGTTACTTTATCTTCCCATACCAGGAGATCCATTGCAGGCTAAATACAAAGGACCCTATGAAGTCTTGTCCAGAGCCAGTGATCTCAACTACATAATCAAAACTCCAGACAGAAGAAAGAGTTCCCGTCTCTGTCACATAAATACCTTAAAACCTTATCATTCCAGAGATCCAATTCCAGCTTGCAGCTCTACCACAATAGAATCGGAAGAGCCTCCTGATAACCTGCCTAATCCTCCTGAGATTCCCTTGGAAAACTCTCAGATACTACAAAATCTTCAGATAAAAGGTAGGACACTTATCTGAGAAACAAGATGTAGCAGAACCATTGACTGACCTGTTGAGAAAAGACCACGACTTCGTGTGGACACCTACCTGTGAGACGGCCTTCAAAAACCTGAAGTCCCTTCTCACTAACGCACCAGTTCTAAGGGCACCCGATTTCCAACGACCCTTTCTTCTGCAAGTCGACGCCAGCGACACCGGTATCGGTGCCGCCCTCTTGCAAGAACACAATGAAGTTCTTCACGCTATCACCTACTACAGCAAGAAGCTGTCCCCTGCGCAGAAGAACTACTCCATACTTTCTAGAACGTAGCTTTTCAACAGAAAGTGAAAAGCTTTCCCAAACGGTGGAGGTGTAACGTAATATTAGATATTACGTCATGTGTAATTATGTTATAGAATTGTGTTCCTTTGTATTACATAACTATGTTCATATTTCTTGTCTATGTATGTATTGTAACAATGTTAAGCAGTAACGCCCGTCCACTATATGTAATCTTGCCTACGTGCAGAGAGGTGCGCACTCTTGTAGAACAAACAGACAAGCGAAATCCTGAATAGTTCGGAGCGCACAGATTTGACAGTTACTAAATAAATAGATTGTTCAAGCGAGTCGAGGGTCCTAAAACTACCCATGTTGACGTGTTAACTTACCCTCCTCCTCACCCGCACCCTTAACCGGAAGTATTCCGCTTCCGGTCCAATGGTATATAAGCGGTTGAAACCGCTCATTCCTTGTCATATTCCCACATATTGATCTCTTGATAAAAACTAGAAGGTTTAGATTCATGAGACGATTGGTGTGAAGTGATCACCCTTTTTGCCTACATTACGTGTCTGATATACATTGCATTACTTTACTTATATTTGTACTTATTACTTATTCTGATGCATGTTCCTGATCTCTTTGTACTTAGATAGTACCATGTTGTATACTTATCTTGTGTTTCTTATTTGAACGATAATTTCCATATTCTTATAATCATGTAACGGTCCCATTGACCCTACTGCCCATTCTCTTTTGTGTTGATTGCCTGTAAATATTTTCCATTAATAATTTCGTTTACTAGTTTTATCGCTAGTTTAATATTCCTTTCCTGGAATCTTCTTTGTTACCTTTACTTCTAGTCTTACGAATTATCTAGGCCCTGACCAGATAGTTCAGTCCTACAGTGGCTACTAGAAGTGAGCTGGTTCTTAAGCACTTGGCCGTTATACGTAACGTATCTTCACATACCAGCCGCCCGTAACACCATTGATGAACTGCAGGAACGTGCCACCGAAGCTCTAAGCGCGATTACGACAGATATGCTGCAGAAAATCTGGACGGAGCTTGATTATCGCCTTGATATTTGCCGGGCAACAAGAGGGGCACACATCGAGTGCCTATGATATCAACCCATATCTCACATGAAACTTTGTTAATTTCTGCAACTATAGACACCAAACTTGTATGGTTATGAACTCAATATGTCATATTATAAATATTTGAAATCAAGGAGTGTTTTTGTGGTCACCCTGTATTATATTAGATCATAATTTGATAAAACACTACAATATGCAAATGTGTGCTTACAGTTCGGAGGCGGAATTACAACTAGACGCCAAGTATTGACTTGGTGAGAAACATACAGAAGCTCGCTTGGTTCTCACTACAGACTGTACAAGGATTTGTAAATAAATAATAGACTCAATAATAAAATTGATATCCAACAAAAGCTATGATAATTATATAATGGGGAAAACATACAATTCCCAATTAAACAATACGTAAGTATAGTACACAACAATAATTGTACGATGCTACAACGTACCACACCATTACAGGATCACGGTCAATGTACTAATATATCTCGTTTTTTTTTCAAGTCTTTGCTACACTTCGAATCTGTAGTTTTCTCCGCTTGGGCGGGGTGCAAGGGTTGTGGAATTTATGATATTGGCTTCCTAGTTTCTCGAAAACTTTTGCGGTAATTTCGTTTGCGTTCTTCGATGTGCCATTGTTCTGCCTCGTGTTCTCGAGAACCGCCAACCTGCTCATTGATAATAAGGTTTCTGATACTACAGTCAGTCACAGATTTCGATACGATGTTCTCCTTTTTATAAAATCTCGAACACCTATGAGTTTTTTTTTTCTTTTTTTTTTTGCTATGTTTTGTGACGCCTATAGTTTTCGTTACTAAGAGTATATAGTTGTCAATAATGATTACTTAATTACTTTGCCAAATGGATGACAATTACTTCTTCTATTTTCCAGGTAATGTTTTGTAGATGAATGAAGCGTACAAACAGGATCAGTGTTTATGTATATTTATTGTTTTCAAATATGTGCATATCCTGTTTCGTTAATTCTTCCTTAACCCATAAACTATTTACAGCTTTGGATAATATATGAAAACAATTACAAGCTATCTGAATATATACAAGCTATCTAAAAATCTAGATATATAAACGAGCCATTCCATTACTACAGTGATTTAGCACATTACGAGCATTCTTGTGTCACAGGCTTGTGTCACAGGCTTGTGTCACAGGCATCATGAGTACTCAGCATACGGCCTAAGACATAACCAGTGCTACTTAATTATAATATTTATCTTTTCCAAATAAGCTCTATTTTTTTTTTTTTTTTATACTTTTTTTCACTTCCCCGCTCTTGTTGTCGACTGCCCTACACCTGCCCCACACCTGCCCCTCCCCTCCCCCTTCCACTCTCGCCCGCCACCACTCCCCTGTGTTTCCAAACCCATTTTCTGTTCAGTTTCCCTGCTATTTTTGTTGACCTTTCCCTTCATTCTTTTCGGTCGTGTTGCGAATTCTTTGTTTTCTTTTGTGTTTTTTCTTCCTTTCATATATTTTGCTGCTCTCACTCCTTTTTCTATGCATTTTGTTTTGTGCTCTGTGCATGGCAAAGGTATTTTGAAAACCAACTGTGAGGCTATACTTTAAATGCAAAACAGCGTTGAAATAATATAACTGTGTTAGTTCGACTTTTCATTTTTATTGCAGTTGAGTTGTAGTGGTGAGCAAAACATTTCGTACTGTTTCGCTCAAAGTACAATAAATGAAGATATATCCCGTCCTTTTTCTTAATTCTTACGATTTACGGCGACAAATGTTCACTTTCATCTGAAGTATTGGTTCCCGAGCTTTTGCATTGAATTTCGTTCCTTTTTTTTAACCATAATTCTCGTGATTCTTTTTATGTCGAAAACTTTCGATATTCGGTCACATTTTCGTTCGCTCGCTTCATCTTTTTCACTCGGCTTTGTTTTCGTTCTTACGATTTGATTTCAATCTTGGAAGTGGTCACTCAGTCATCTCTTTGTCACCTAAGATGGAAATCAAACTTTGGGCCGTCGAATTCCTTTAAGAGAGTGTCTTTTTCGAGTTCAATTACATTTATTGCCTTCTTTTGTTGCATTACTTCTTATTCTCGTTCATTTCCTATATTTTATCATTTTTGGATGAAACATACTGCAGCTTATATACACTATATACTGTATATATATATATATATATATATATATATATATATATGTGTGTGTGTGTGTGTGTGTGTGTGTGTGTGTGTGTGTGTGTGTGTGTGTGTGTGTGAGATTCACCTTGGTCTTTGGATCACGTGTTGGACTCGTGATCGACAGCTATTTCCCTCCCGGAAGAGAGCTCAGAGCTCGTATGACCGATCTATGGGCAATGCTGTGACCTTACACGCACACACCCACCCAACTCCCCCCCACAAGAGTTGGGGAGGAGTTGTATATATTAAGGGTACATATGGGCAGGAGGTCTTCTCTCAAACATGTTTCGTTAAAAGTGATAGACAATTCAGCATGCTGAATTTTCTTAAGGATATTCTCCTTATTACGCAAGATAGGCTTATTCTCTCTTGCAAGATGTGAGATGATTTCTCCGTAGGAGGTCATCTGGGCTGCCATATCGCGATTTCGAGTCACATTGACTCTTCTTCAGTGGCGTGGAAGTGGATCTTGTCTTCACGGTGGGAGAGATCGGAATGTTGGCTTTGGGCGTGCTTGTGTCGTCTGTCTCGTTTCTCCTAGTCTCAGATTGGCTGGTACTAGGGTCTGTGTTCCTTCTCATGCTTGGTAATACTTGCAGGTCTGATGATTGTGTGTTGAAATTAGGGTCTAATTCTTTAATATTTAAGGCTTCAAGTATGGGGAGGCGGCGTGTGTCCTGGCATGTTGTGATGATCTCGGTGTTCTGTGTGAGCATTTGTCTCGTTATGTTCTTGTGATGTTCCTGGCGTAAATGGGTTTTTGGGGCTCCAGACGAAAGGTGGTAACTAAGACGTCTGCTCAACTTCATAGTCGTCATGCCAACATAGGTGGATGGGAGGGTTGCACAGTTCCCTCCTTTGCAAGTGAACCCATAGATGGCATGCGATTGTTGAGTTGGCTCTTGAATTATGTTTGGGCTATTTCGTAGTAACAGGTGGCTGGTTCTCTGGCTTTTATAATATATTACTACGTTTATTCTCTTATCGGGATTTATGGGTTTGACATTTCTTTTTATTATTTGTTTTAATATTCTTTCATCTCCTTTGTATGCCGTGGAGAAAAAGGCTCGATAGTATATTTTAATTTCTTCTTTTTTCTTTGTAGTATCTTGCTGGGTATGATACCATCGGTCAATAACTTTTTTAGTAATAGTTTTAATATCTTTTTTTGTTGAATTCGTTGTTTAAAAGTACTTGTGTGGATCTTACTATTTCCGTGTGAACTTTTGCCCATGTGCTGCAGTAAGAGCTCTACGTATATAGGCACTGAAGGCGGAATTTATGTACCTTTGTGAACATTCCCTTCTTCCGTTCATGTACTGGCCTGTGTTTGTAGGTTTAACATAGGTGTTCTGTATTGAATTTTCCTTGTTGTCTAACGAGAATGTTAAGGAATGGGTTGGATCCTTCTACGCTATTTTCTATCGTGAAGGTTAAACCGGAGGCATCTTGGAGGCAGTTCTTAAGTAACATTATATCTTCATTCTGTGTAGTCTTTATGAAGATGTTATCAATATAACGACAATAAATTTCAGGTTTTTCGAATTTGCTGAGCACTTCTTCTTTAATGCAACCCATAAAGAAATTTGCAAACGGGACTCCAAGTGGGGAACCCATAGCGACGCCGTCTATTTGTTGATATATCACTACGCGGGGACAGATGAAGGATGCTTCTGTAGTGCAGCAATGGAGAAGGCCACGGAGCGAGGACTCAGGGATTGGAAGCTTTGGAGTATTAATATTGTGGTAAACACGACCAATAGGAACCATAGCTTCTCTTGACGTAGAATCGCTATTTACTTCCATTCCATTTCAGCATACCATCAACTATATCATTGATCGTGTTTACCACAATACTAATACTCCAATGTTATGATGATATGGTTTAACATCACAAACTCCCCCTATCGGAAGGCTAGGACGGTGCCCCTTACAGAGGGCTTTGTAGTATGGAATTTAATGAACCATGCCCTTGTTTCAACTTCGCTGGTGGCAGGATTCGAACCGCCATCCCTTCGACCTTCGCCGCAAGTAACGACGCCCTAACCCGTTCAGCCAGCGATCTTCAATGTTATCGCAAAAGGAAATAATTTTATTGTCAACAATGAACAGTCATGTTAAATGCGCATTACATATTAACAATTCATTGGCTTTTGCATTTATAGATGCAAACCTCATAATAAATTTCTTAATGCAGCTGCTGTTATGATCTATAAATAAGACAGAGATGTAACACAAATACTTGTTTTGTTTTTAAAGCTTTAGCTTTATTATTTCGATTTTTTTTGATATGCAAAGTAAATTATCATTTATTGCACAAATAAGAAATTTATTCAGCAGACTAGCTATGAGTTACAGTAATACACTGACCTTTCCCTTCATTCTTTTTGGTCGTGTTGTGAATTCTTTGATTTTTATGTATTTTCTTCTTTTCATATATTTGCTGTTCTCACTATTTTTCTTTGCATTTTCAACGCGCGCACGCACACACACACACACGACTCGGTGGCGCAGTTGGTAGAACGATGAACTACTAGCATGGTGGTGCGCGTAGTGCTTGGTTCGAATCCTGCCCAGGGCC
>NC_134799.1:25391731-25394231 GCF_046742065.1 Oratosquilla oratoria
TTCATTTTTTCAAACAACAAAGAGGGCCTAGGTGGCTCACGATTCCTCCGGGGCTCAGGCTCTCAACTGAATAAAATCTTTTGGTGAAGATCGTTCAGTACGGAACCGTATTAAATAAGCTGGTAAAGCTGGCGTCATATCCTGATTTGATTAATTTTGCTCGAGGATCCTGCCGAATTATGAAAAAAAAAGTTCGAGGAGGAAAAGGGAGGGAGGGGGAGGGGGGAGACCTGGAGTGTGGGTTACGTCATCGGGCTGCCTGGGCTGGGCAGAAATCTAAAAAACCGTGGGTCAAGACTTACGGGACGGCGCCAAATACCTCTTTTTTACGGTGGCGTGTAATGATATTCAGAAAATTTATATGAACCAAATTATAGACTTGACGATACCTGTGGTGGTGAGCTGAATTCTGCGTGGGTAAGTGAAACACAAGTAGTACTAGCGAGATATTCACATTTTTATTTTCTTTGGCCCAGTCATGACCAGCCACTACAAGAGGTTAATGCCCACTGCCTCTGGCGTAGGTTTGGTCATAGGGTATGAGGTATGGCACACATTCTGGCACCTTGTTGTTAGGTGGGATTTGTAGGCAGAACAATAGATATATGTATATGTATATGTATATGTATATGTATATGTATATGTATATACAGTATGTATATGTATATGTATATGTATATGTATATGTATATGTATATGTATATATATATGAATAAATTCGCTAGTGGACAGCGACATCAATCATACAATCTAAATAACCGTCGCGCAGAGGATTCGACCCACCGCCAGTAGACTCAAGAGAGTCCGTAAGCACCCGCCTTAGACCACTCAACCATAGACGATCGTCTATGGTTGAGTGGTCTAAGGCGGGTGCTTACGGACTCTCTTGAGTCTACTGGCGGTGGGTCGAATCCTCTGCGCGACGGTTATTTAGATGTATACATATATGTATATATATGTATACATATATGTATATATATATGTATATATATATGTATATATATATGTACACACACACACACACACACACACACACACACACACATATATATATATATATATATATATATATATATATATATAAGACAAAATAAATATAACATAAGGGAAACATATATAAATGAGGAACCTGCATGCAAAATGATTAGAGGTAATGTTATACAAAATAAGAGAATGCTTATGGAATACATTATATGGGAACTGAGTAAGTCTAACGACGCACGTATTTACCACGTAGAACACTTACATAATGGCTAAGCAGATTACATACATAAAACAGCTACTCTATAGGGATTAAGTACTACATATACTATATAGGAAATTATTACTACTTATACTATAAAGAGATGAATGACTATACTATAACACATACTTGATATACTATAAAGAGAAGAATTACTACATACAATACAGAATAGTACTGTGATAATCAATTCAATAATTTACATAATTTCATGGTATATCTTATGCGCCACAAAAATATTTCAGTATGTTTCTTTTGTTGATAATAAAGAAGACTGTTGTGTCTGTCAAATGACAATGGTGACCATAGAAGACCACGCCTCTTTGTCCTCAGTGGCTCTTCTAAGAACGTCTTCATTTGTTACACGAGCTGTCCACTGAATCATTAGCATTCTTTTTCATGGATAAAAAAATGCTGTTGCCTTGTCAATATTTTCTTACTTAAATCTTTCTTCATTGCGTATGTCCCTCTTCCTTTTGTTATTAATGTAGACCACACAGACAATTAAAACATCCTCACTCGTATTCTGGTACTCACATTGAGATTGGTTAATTCTTTTTCCAAAAAATGCATCTTTCTTTTTACGATTTTTTTTCCTCAAGTATGAAACGTCCCAAACATTTGTGGTCTTTCACTGGTTTAACTCTCGATCCTTCCAGGATTACACATAATGATTCGGCACAAAAAAAAAGTCAACAGACACCAGGACAATCATATTATATATGATCTCATACCAAGTAATTTATAGCCATATAACGATGCAGACATGAAAAAATAATCATAATATTTATACTTATTATTGCATGCTAAAACCGATCTAAAGTCACATACCGAAACATACAGCATACAATAGTATGCATACAGCATACCACAGCGCAGGACAAAGAAATAAAACCAGAAATGTTCCCCCTTACGCAACCCTGCGGCAGGAGCCAATAAGAATCTGTGATTTTGAGGGATTAGCTCAAGCTGGGTCAAGGCTCGGCTGTGTGGTTGGTGTCCAACGGTTGACAAATGACCTGCATAGGGGAGGGAGGGTCGCCGCACTCCCCGGTCACTCGCGTCGAGGGGCGAGGAGGGCTTGAGGGGAGACTCGACCGTGTGGGCGGCGAGAGGTAAGGAAGCAAGTAAAGGTGTAGGACCGATTGAGAGCGAGATCGGATGTGGGTGTGTATAGATGTAGGTTGTGAACATATTGTGGTTGTAGTTGTAGGTGTGGTTTTGGATATGGGTGTCAGTGTAGAGATCGGGATGCGA
>NC_134799.1:25411731-25414231 GCF_046742065.1 Oratosquilla oratoria
GAGGAAAGAGAGGATCAAAGACTAAGTAGTCCCCATTACCCCCTCTACCCCCTTTTTCCATAATAATGCTGTGTTTTATATTCTATGTTGATAATATACTGGATGCACTCATCGTTATATGGCCGTTTTATATGCTTTTAGTAAGGTAAAATTGAGCAGCGCTCTACTGTATTTTAACATGTTTCAGTTTCTTCTTGTTTTGTTATTGATTGATTGATTTGTTACTTTACAATTGTTATTTAGTGATACAATTCTTTATCTATTGCTATACTAATAATTAATCAAATAATCAATTTGTCTACTCATTTATTTATTCATCGATTTACTTATCGATTGATTGATTGGTTGAGTGAGTGATTTACTTTTTTATTTAATCATCTATTTGCTTTATTTATTTATCTGTTTATTTATTTATTTACATATTTCATTCATTTACTAAAGTTATGTGTGCATTAGGCACTTCCATTTGAATCCTCATGGGAAATGGGTCAATATTCCACGACCCCACGCCAACACCTATTTGTAAGCAGCAGTGCACATGTTCATTCATACACGAGAACAAATACACACGATTATACGTAGTACAAACACAGGCCTAATGATACATGCAGCTCCACAAATGCACAAATATCAGTGCATGTGGCTTTAAGTACCTAAGTCGTTACCAGTTACCGTGATGATCTCCATCTGGTTAACTGTGTGTGTGTGTGTGGTCATTACACTTTCAAGTCGTTACTTTAGTTCGCCTTCGGCTCCCCTCGAGAACGATGTCTCCCCCGTCATGTCCTTTCCTCCGCCTAATGATCTTCTTTTGTTTTCCCTTCGAGCTCGACTGGTGTCCTCGCGATAATCTTTGGTTGAAACTTTTCACTTTGTTTCGATTGTATTTTACTTTTTCTTTTCGTGTACATTATCTTGAGTGTTGGTTGAAAATTGCATGTGCAATGATGAAAGAAATGCGATGCTTTGCATTTCTGGATAGTGTGTAAAATTGAAAAACTGCAATTTCTCTATTCATTCAAGGACGCTGCAAAACTTTTTCTTTTATATAGGTTGAATCGATTGGGATTTGCAAAAACTGAAATATGTGTAGTGCTGGGTTAAAAAATTAAGAAACGTGTGGCTAAATAGCGACTACAAAAAGAATAATAAAGCGTAATGTACTTGTGTGTGTGTGTGTGTGTGTGTGTGTGTGTGTGTGTGTGTGTGTGTGTGTGTGTGTGTGTGTGTGTGTGTGTGTGTGTGTGTGTGTGTGTACGTGCGTGTGTATTTCAACATCTGTACGTAACCTGCCTGCACACCCTGTCCACAGTCTCCTGCTCGTACCATATACACACGCCCACATATCATTGCTCCAATTCGCTCCCATATCCAGTCGTCTGCAATTCCAGGAATCGCGCAGGTAGCCACCGCAGTCCGAGTTTATATGTTACAATTTGGCTAAGCCTTCATACTATTCTCGAATGGTCGTTGCTGAAGTTGACTTTACTGATTGCTTGAAGTCATGACAAGTAAAATTATATAGAAAACTTAACCGAGTAATAGATTCTATGGTGCACAGTCTTCAGCAAAATTGCGCAATTAAACTTTTTTTTTTTTACTTTTACTTTTATGGGAAACAACAACAACAATAATAACAACAATAAAAGAATTGAATTTTATCTAAGCTAGATTGTTTCTTTGAATTATTAATTTCCTACTTAGAATGAACTGCATGTGAACTTATTTCAAATGTTAAAAAAATATATGTAAAAATGCTCTCAAACACAAACATCCACACAAATACAAGAGTGTGTATGTGTGTGTGTGTGTTTGTGTGCTTATGTGTGTGCGTGCGTGTGTGTTTGTGTTTATGTGTGTGTATGTGCGTATGTGTGTGTGTGTGTTTATGTGCGTGTGTTTATGTGTGTGCGATTTATCTTGTTCTCTTAATCACGTGTTGGACTCGTGATCGACAGCTGTTTCCCTCCAGGAAGAGAGCTCAGAGTTCGTATAACCGATCTATGGGTAATGCTGTGCCCTTACACGCACACACAACCAACTCCCCGCCCACGAGAGTTGGAGCAATGACTCGAAGCGTAGCGCTGCTGAAATTATTTCAGCCTTGGGCAGGATTCGAACCCGGACCATCGTAGCGACAGTCGGGGACAATACCAACCGCGCCACCGAGAGTGTATGTGTGTGTATTCACCATGGTCATTTGGATCACGTATTGAACTCGTGATCGTGTGTGTGTGTGTGTGTGTGTGTGTGTGTGTGTGTGTGTGTGTGTGTGTGTGTGTGTGTGTGTGTGTGTGTGTGTGTGTGTGTGTGTGTGTGTGTGTGTGTGTGTGTGTGTATGTGTGTGTGTGTGTGTGTGTGTGTGTGTATGTGTGTATGTGTATGTGTGTGTGTGTGTGTGTGTGTGTGTGTGTGTGTGTGTGTGTGTGTGCGTGTGTGTGTGTGCGTGTGTGTATGTGTGTGTGTGTGTGTGTGTGTGTGTGTGTGTGTGTGTGTGTGT
>NC_134799.1:25431731-25436731 GCF_046742065.1 Oratosquilla oratoria
CACTAATGTTCTTTCATATGTTCAATTTTATTCTTCTCATCATTATAGGATAAAGATGTCCGTGTTAGCATCAATGTACCTCAAAGCTTATCGTATTTGTAGTTCGGATTTTTTGGATGGTAAATTCTTAAGGAGGTTCGACATGTATTCAAAATAAAAATATCCTAAGTACCTCATTGAATGTTCTCAAAAAATGCTAGGAAGTCTTATTTTGAGGAAAGAACCAGTAAAATTTTACATCTAAAAACCTATTTGTTCTTCCTTACCATGATAATTTCATCAAATTATCTCACATTCTTAAGAATTTCGACATTCAAGTAGTCTTTAAAAAAAATCCAATACAGTCAAAAGTTTTTTAATTAAGAATTCACCGGAAAATAAGGAAGGTTGTATATATTGAATTCCACGTAAAGAATAAAACATGTGATATATTGGTCATACTAGAAAGGAATTAAATGTAAGATTAAAAAAAAAAAAAAAACACAAGTAAAACGTGTTATTTGTTCACCTTAGGGATTTCAACTATTGCATTGGTTTCGAGGATGATAAAATAATTATCAAAAGTAATTCACAATTGAATAGAAATATCCTAGAGTCCAGTCTAATCAAGAATACATTCCCCAATTCAAATTCAAGCCAAAGGTTGTATAAACCGGATAATTTTGATATTAAGAAAGTTGTTGCCCATACTCTCGGTGACCGAAAACTGTAAGTCACGGGGATTTACCTTCCACTGTATGTATACCCTTATCACTTGTTTGTAACTCTGTACCTAGAAAATATATAAATAAAAGAAAGCGCTCGACAACGTTTCAATTTTCAAAATATACTCGTATGCTTCCTTCGAGCTTCTCAGTCTCGACTGCAATGGCTTGGAATTAAAAATAAACTGTGTTTGAAATGATGTTTATATATATATATATATATATATATACATATATATATATACATATACATATACATATATATATATATATTTGTATATATATATATATATATATATATATATATATATATATATATATACATATATATATATATATGTTGAGACATTGTGACAGGTTTGAGGAAGATGAAAGATTAAGACACGGGTCTAGGGCCGAGTTTATTCCTGACCGGTTTCGCCTCTGAAGAAGCTCTA
Organism: Oratosquilla oratoria; assembly: GCF_046742065.1. Taxonomy (NCBI): domain Eukaryota; kingdom Metazoa; phylum Arthropoda; class Malacostraca; order Stomatopoda; family Squillidae; genus Oratosquilla; species Oratosquilla oratoria. The sequence goes on from NC_134799.1 coordinate 25,432,873, forward strand.
AGCGAAACCGGCTAGGAATAAACTCGAGCCTAGACCCGTGTCCTACTCTTCCATCTTCCTCATATATGTATATACATATATATATATATATATATATATATCTCATATATATACATATACATATGTGTGTGTGTATATATATATATACATATATATATATATATATATATATATATATATATATATATATATATACATATGAACACACACACACACACACACACACACACACACACACACACACACACACACACACACACACACACACACACACACACACACACACACACACAGTTCTTCTTATACATATATATATATGTATATATGTATATATGTATATATATATATATACACATATATATGTATAAATACATACATAATGTATGTATGGATGTATATGATTCTATTCAATCCCAAGAAAACCTTTCATCAAGAGAATAGAATCGGTAGATTCAGAGAAGAAAAACATATACCAGCGGATATTATCAGCTTCACTTGTTCTTTTTCTTGACGTAGATAATTCCTGCTTGTAAATAATTATTTACAAGTGGGATCTGTCTACAATCGATTATAATCCATAATCTTTTATGACCTAATATCTAGCTCATGTGTTATAGACGGCAAACACAAAGAGAAAATAATGCAATAAAAGTGGCTTTGGAATTCAGAAGACTTCAAGCGTGACCTTCAGACGGCTTCTAGGTCGTTTGAACTTACCTTCTTTTTTTCTTTCTTGGAAAGATGTTTTGTTCCTTTGAAATGGATGACTTAAATATAGTCCTTGCCTTTTAAATGCTTAAAGTCATCGCTTGCCTATTGGTATTCAGTTTACTTCTCGTGCGTTTTAATATGTAGGGACAGATCTAGTGGGTTCAGGTGGACGGGCTTTGAATACTCGAAATGGAAATTTAAAGAAGAATTCTCCTTTTGTGGTACATTCGTTTCCGACCGCTCCTCCTTCGAGGAGAAGAGAACTAGGCGTCTGACCCTGACGACTACCGACAACGCCCACGTATTTGGACTGTCCTAGTACTTAGGGCAAAGGTGGTTATTTCAACTCCATCTGGGAGCCTCCTGGAGTAATTCTATCTCCTATTTCCAACAAACTGTCTCATATTTCCCCTTTCTGGTCTCAAATCGCCCACGCGAACAGTTTTATACAACTTACTTTTATTTCCTTTTGTTCATCTATGTATTTCCCAAATAATATTGATCTAAAATCTGTGAAAAGAATCTACATTTTGTTCCAGTAAATCCCCAGCAAGTTACGAGTACTTTCGAAACATTAGCTAAACTGAAATTAGACTATACTTTTGCCCCTGAGACTCTCTAACCTACATCTCCTCTACCATGCAACTGGAATGACCTCTCTTTCACCAGTATTAAGTGATAATAACCTCTGGGAATGGATGACATAAGTCACCTGTAAAATGCAATGGACATCGTCAGTAATGATCTAGATTTCTGTTTAATTGGAGTGAAGGAATGTTGATTAGCAAAGATATTCTCCACAATATATATGACAAATTTTGGGGTGGTGTTAATGTGCCTTAACATTCATCCTCGTTGCCTTTCAAGAATATATACATAGCTATGAAGACCAGGAAACACACACACACACACACACACACACACACACACACACACACACACACACACACACACACACACACACACACACACACACACACACACACACACACACACACGCACGCACGCACGCACGCACGCACGCACGCACGCACGAACACACACACACACACACACACACACACACACACACACACACACACACACACACACACACACACACACACACACACACACACACACACACACACACACACACTCTCTCTCTCTCTCTCTCTCTCTCTCTCTCTCTCTCTCTCACGGGATAAATTTGATACTTTTTTATCTTCTGTCATTTCAGAACCATATTAAGGATTTAATAGCGGTAAAGCGCAACGGATAGCTGATTCTGTGTACTATTGGCGAGTGCTAGGGAGCATGGACGACTGGAAAGTACCGGAATATTGGAAAAGAGTGACCTGCATTATGATGATTCGCTCTGGAATAAAAAGTTCGGGAATCTTAGCTGCAGTTCAGTGCTCCTTGAATAGCGAGAAGGCCGTGAGATGTGAGCTGGAGAATTGCAACGAAGATGTGAAAGCAATGGCTAGCAGGAAGGATCATAGCAGGCGTTCTGACTCTGTCCGCACAACGAAATTCGTCGAGAAGCTGAAAAAAGTGCGGCAAGATCCAGGCAAGGCAATGCCAAGGCCCAAGAGAACCGCCAAGAAACTCCTCAAGAAGGTCAAAAACCCAGTCGAGCCGGGATGCTCTGGTTCTTCTCAGACAAGAAGAACTTCTGTCAGGATCAGTTGCACAATGCGCAGAACAACAGGTGGCTAGCCTAAAAGTCCGCACGAAGTCCCGCACTTCCCTCAAAAAGTAATGGTCTTTGAGAGTGTTTCCAGCGAAGGCCACGTCATGCCGCACCACATCTTTGAAGAGGGACTCAGACTCACTTCAGATGGCTATATTGAGGTGATGTCCACTGTTGTCAAGCACTGAGTGGAGATGGTGGCTGCGGAGAACTTCTACGACTTCACCAGTTCCAACATCTGGCCCCTCAATTCGCCTGATTGTAAGCCCATGGACTATTATGTGTGGGGTGCAGTTGAAAAAGACACCAATCGTACCGCCTGCAACATCAAGGACGAGGTGATTGCCAGGATCAAATTGGTGTTGCGGCGTCTCTCGAAGGACACCGTGAAGGCCGCGTGCTACAGGTTCAGGTCCCACCTGAGGGCCGTGGTGGGAGCATCAGGGGGGGTTTCTTTGAGTGACCTATATTTTGGGGGGAAAAATCCTCTAAGCGATGTACTTTGAATGTTGAGAATACAGAAAATTTTGGCCAAGATATAACGGCTTTCTTTCCTTTCCGAAATGTGTCAAATTGATACTGAACACCCTCTATATATATATATATATACATATATATATATATATATATATATATGTGTGTGTGTGTGTGTGTGTGTATCTTGGCAGCTGTTTTTCTTTTAAACATGTTTTGTTAAAAACAACTGCGCATTCGGCGCTACAAAGCTTCTTAGTAGACTTTCAAGTCTTCTGAACCTGGATTTCTGGTTATCACAGGACAGACGGAATAATAGATTTCCAGAAGGCATTAGGACATTTAGTTGAGAAAGAATGTACAGACGTTTTGCTAAACGCAGTTAGTATTTTCAATGTAATAGAGACAGAGAGTACAGGACATAATAAACATAGAAAGAAAGCTCTGGGAGAGGTCACAACGTAAGACACGGGGAGAGGTCACGTACATGTGTGGGATTTTGTTGCTGTGGGGCAGATGTCCGTTGAGGGCCAAGTGTCCTCTCTATCAGTCTGGCGGAACGTCGGAGAGGGACTTGGGTGTCGGTGTGATTGGAAGGTGTGTTGTTGTGGTTGAGAGGGCTACTAGTCCTAGGGAGGGGCTTCATGCTGGGGAGTAATGTAGGGGCTTCCACTTGTCTGTTAATAGTTGGTTGTATGTCTCGTATAATAAGTGTTTCCAGGAAGAAAAGTCTAGACTTTTCTGATTCCTTGGCGAGAATGACGGTGTTGTCTTCTAGAAGTTTTCTAGTGATATGTATGTTTTGTCTTTCTTAGGAGGTGTAGTTTGGAGCCTCCACTCGATAAGAGGGATGACATTCTTCTCGACAATGTCATTTTTGTTTGGCCAACGTAACGGTCGAAAGGCGTACAGTCCTCTACGGGGCAGGAAAAATTGTATACTACGTTAGTACAAACGAGACCTTCGGGGCGTGGAGAAGTGTTATTTCTAACTAAAAGT
>NC_134799.1:25454231-25461731 GCF_046742065.1 Oratosquilla oratoria
GTTTTGTATAATTGTTTCCTCTTTGGTGAATGCAGATTTGAAATGTTTGTTCATAATATCTGCCATTTCTATATCTTCTGTGTATTTCTTGTTTATTTTTTAGTTTGACGTTTACATATCTATAAAATAATTTGGGTTGATCTATACATTTGTCTATTATGTCCTTTTCACAATTTATTTTTTCTTCTCTACGTATTTTTACATATTCATTTCTTAGTTTGGTGTATATTTTCCATTTCTCAGATTTTTTTCTGTTTCCATATTTTCCAGACTTTATTTCTTTTATCTTTTGCCTCACTGCACTTTTTATTATACCAGTATTTTATATATACCCTTTCCTGTTTTTGTCTCGGGACATACTTATCCACTCCTTCATTATAGATTTCCTTCCAAATTGTCCATTTCTCTTCCACCTTTGTTACTTCATTATTAAAAAATTTCCAATTTGCTTCTTGAAAGAATTTTCTAAGTTTCCCAAAATCTGTTTTGTTGTACATTAGTCTTCCTTTTCTGTGTTTTTCGTTAATTTCTAAATTTGTTTCTTCTTTTAATTCTAGTTCTAGTAATATGTGATTGCTTTCTCCAATTGGTGTCTTGTATTCGATCTTATCCACAATTTCTAGTTCTGATGTGAATATCAAATCCAATCTTGAGGGTTCATCGTTATATCTATATCTGGTATTTTCCTTGACTCATTACGTCAATGTGTGATCAACGGTCATTTCCAGTAATATGTTTCCCCAGCAATCTTCTCCACCTTTCACAGTCATTTCTTCCCAACATATTTCTTTCGAGTTAAAATCACCCATAATTACCAGATTTCCTTATTTCTTTAGTATTTCATTTATTGTTTTTCTTGTGTCTTCCAGCATTTTGGAGTGTTCACTTTCATTCCATGCGTGAGTTTTAGGCGGGACATAAATCACTGCATACTTTCTATTTTTCATATCTCTATCCTCAACTCTTATCATAATCAACTCCACATTGTTCTCTCCTGTGATTTTTGTCGCATTTAGGCCTTTCTTGGTTAGCAACATGACTCCTCCACCCTGCTTTGTTTCTCTATTTCTGAACCAACAATTATATAACTCTTGGCCTATACTATTTGATGGTAATGATCCTTTGAACTTTGTCTCCACAATCCCCATTATATCTGTTTTTTCTTGTTCCAGATAGTCATTCAATTCATCTATTCCTGATATCAATCCGTCAATGTTGGTATATGTTATCTTTAATTTTTTCCTTTTATTCCTTTTCTTCTTCCTCCTGCATTTCCTTTTTCCTTGTGTACCATTTCCCCAGTCTCAAGTCCATCACTCTCTCTCTCCCCCCCCAAAAAAAAATCTTCCTTTTGTTTCCTGTTCTTTTCTCGTTCTTATTCTTAGCTTCCTCTTTAAGTGTTTTTCTTTTTCTTTTTCCTCATCATTCAGTTCCTTTTTTATCCATTTTTTTTTCTTTTTTTTACTTTTTGCCAGTTTTTCTACGTTTATTAATATTTCTTCTGCTATCCTCTGCGAATTAAGCTTTACTTTGAGAGGTCTATTAATCTCTTCAGAATATTTCCCCATCTTGTAGATTTCTCCTATTCCCTTTTCAAGTCCTTGTAGCTCCTCCTGTATTTCTTTTAGTATTTCTGTCACTATATTCTTCTCCTCTTTTTCCCTTTGGAACCTTATTAGTCCATGTTTCTCTTTGATACCATAGATTACAATACTTTTTTTTTTTTGTCTATTGTGTCTCTTACCCAATCTCTTTTTTCCTTTATTACTTCTATCACCGTGTCCTTTGTACTTTCGTTCATTTGTTCTTTGACTATTTCTTTAAATAGTATTTTTTTGTTTTCTTTGTCTTCTTTCATTTAAGTTTTAATTTCCATCATGTTTGATTTTTTATATTTACACCAACTTTACCTGCCTCTATTAGTATCTTTTCATTAACTTTCCTCAACAAAGTTTCATTTATATTTGTGTCCACTTTTCATCTTTTAATTATCTTTTTTTTACTTTAGCCAGTTCCTTTGTCGTTTCTTTCATTTCCCTAAGTAATAGTGCATTTTGCTTCCTCAATTCACTCACTTCTTTGTATAATTATTTATGTTCCCTTTTCGATTCAACAATATCACTTTTCATTTCAAATATTTCTTGGTTTATTAGTATGCTTTTGAGGTCGATACCTCTTTCTGTTCTGAATCCATGGAATGAATCATCTTCATATCTAGGACTATCAATATTACATTTCTTTTCTAACCACTCCCAAAGGCGTTTCATACTTACTCGTATCTAGCGATGCAACTCAAAAAAGCCGTTTTTTTAAACACGTTTTTTTTTTACAAAAAAAAAAAAAAAATAAAAAAAATAAAAAAAAAAAAAAAGATATATATACATATATATATACATACATACATATATATATATATATACATATATATATATATATACATATACATATATATATATATATATATATATATATATATATATATATATATACATATATATATACTAGCCCAATTACCCGCGCGTTGCTGCGGGCAAATGCTGATTATTTTAATTCTGATAGAATTTGAGGAGAAAAGTTACACGTATCAATATAACTCAATGGAAAATGTAAAGTAAGAAAAATGTGAAAACGGTATTTTTTCAATGTATCAATTCAACATTACATTATAATTTTTTTTCTTTATCTTGTTGCTGCGGGCAAATGCTGATTGTTTTAATTTTGATAGAATTTGTGGAGAAAAGTTACACGTATCAATATAACTCAATGGAAAATGTAACGCATGAAAAATGTGAAAACCGTATTCTTTAATGTATCAATTCAAAATTATATATATATTTTTTTGCTTGTAAATCAATTTTGCAAAAATAACAAATCAAAAGTCGATCATTTTCTTTTTTGTTTATGACAGTATTTGTAAAATAGCAATTCAACGTTCAATTGTTTCTTTGTTAACCTAAGAAGGGCATATAGTTAAATGTTTATTCTTTCCCCTAATGAAGAACTTCAGGGTAAACAACATTTCTTGTCTTTCTTTGATTGGATAAAATGTAGAGATTTTTTGAAGTTCCAGTCCTTGAAACAGCCACATAAAACATGTCATGAGTGAGACATGGATTTGTCAGATCTATTCCAATAGCTTTGAAAGTTTGGCCTTGACTCTTATTGATGCTTATGGAAAAGCATGGCCTCACTGGGAACTGCAGCCTCCGAAATGCAAAAGGCAGCCCGCTGTCACTTGGTATAAGTGGAATCCTCGGAATGAGAACAGTTTGACCTTTGTAAGGCCCAAATATAATTGCTGCTTCAATCAAGTTCTCATGCAGTCTGGCCAATTACCCGCGCGTTGCTGCGAGTTCGTGAATAATCCCTAACCTAACCATACCATACCTAACTTTAACCCTTAACCCTAACCAAAGTATTTTCTAAGTGAAATAAAGCTTTAAACACTTCCCCTCCCAGATGTGCGCCCCCCCTACCCGAAGGTTGGGAAACCCTAGTTTAAAAATACATGCATACACAAACACAAATATCATGTACACATTCTTTTGCGTGCGTGTGTGAGTGTGTGTGTGGATTGACAATAAATGCCTAAAGCTAAAAGGTGAAGAAATGTATCTACTTTATTTATCTTTAGAATATATATGGTTATAGGGGTTTATTTGGACAAATTTAGGAAGAGCTTGTAAATAATAAATTTCCGCCGCACTAAAATGAAATGAAAATAAGCAATATTTCAACATTTGGTAAAATTGTACAATCATTTCACATTTGCATAATTTCTTCTTACAAAAGCTATCATGGTTTGTGGCAACATTAATTACACAAATATAGATAATATTTATGAACACATACAATGGTTTGTTTAATTATATTGCATAATTTCTTCTTACAAAAGCTATCATGGTTTGTGGCGACATTTATTCCACAAATATAGATAATATTTATGAACACATACAATGGTTTGTTGAATTATATTGATTCGTATGTTACAAAAGTAATAATTCATGGGAGAACTACAGTAGTGGCGTGTTCCCTCACCATAAACCACCCTAACCAAAATATATATTTCTTAAATTAAATATAGCTTTAGATACTCCCCCTCCCAGGTGTGCGCCCCCTCCCGAAGCTGGGAAACCCTAGTTTGAAAATACATGCATACATAAACACAAATATTATGTGTACACATTCTTTTGTGTGCATGTGTATGTGCATGTGTGTGTGTATGTGTGTGTGTGTGTGTGTGTGTGTGTGTGTGTGTGTGTGTGTGTGTGTGTGTGTGTGTGTGTGTGTGTGTGTGTGTGTGTGTGTGTGTGTGTGTGTGTGTGGATTGACAATAAATGTCTACAGCTGAAAGGTAAAGAAATGTATCTAGTTTATTTATATTCAGAATATATATAGTTATAGGGGTTTATCTGCAAAAACGTAGGAGTTTGTAAATGAACTATTTCCGCCCGCACAAAAATTAAATGGAAATAACCAATATTTCAACATTTGGTAAAATTATACAATCGTTTTCCATAAACATGTTTTCCTCTTACAAAAGCTATCATGGTTTGTAGCAACATTAATTTCACAAATGTAGATAATATTTATGGATACATACAATAGTTTGTATCATATTAATTCTTAAGTCACAAAAAATACACGCGACTTCAGTGGATACTACATAAACCTCCTAACTTTAACCCTTAAACCTAACAAAAATATTTTTTCTCGAAATGAAATATAGTTATCCACGTACCTGGAGTGATAGGGTATCATAATATATATAGTTATGGGGGTCTATCTCTAAAACCCTAGGAGTTTGTGTACATACAAATATATATATATATATATATATATATATATATATATATATATATATATATATATATATATATATTCTGTCTTAAATATCTCGGCAAGAAAAAACACATTACAATTGTTTCTAGATTATCAAATAAAACAGTGCACACCTCAAACATAGTTTTTTTTATGATTTTAGGTCATTTCTTATTTTCTGTGTCATCTTTTGATGTATTTTATTGATTTTACAATGAACCTGTTACATCTTTAACTCTCAAACACATGTGTGTTAATATCATGCCTTTGATGGTGGTGATATATAAGATTTCTGCCAATTTGGTGTAGTTTCTGGAATTTTGTCTGATAATAGGTTTGGCACCACTGTGACTGAGATTTGGCACCATTGTAAGTTGTTCGTGTTTGTCATCAGTCCTGTACTCTTTTGTTGTGTGGGTAGTGTGAGCAAAACCTACAATGCCAGGCAGGAAGAAGACTCCAATTGCCAAATTATTCAAAGATGTCCCAAGTGATGGGAAAGTGGAAAAATGAAATGCTTATTTTGCTCGGCTGTACTGTCAAAAAACGGAAGTCGGATGGTAAACCATATAGTTCAGTGCAAGAAATGTGGTGAAAAAATCAAGAAGTATATGAAACGTGTTAAAGGCCAAAAAACAGTTCTTACTGATGCTGAAACTACCAAGACAAGATCACAAGGTATAGACAGTGACTCAGACATGGAACTGCAGCTGCTCTTGCATGATACAAGTGCAACAAGGACAAGCACTCATACACTGCAAAGGACATTAGATGATTTATTTTTCACAAGTTCGATTCCGATGGCTCTGCCCAGACCTGACACAACCACAGATACAACAAGTAGACCTGGATCATCTGTCTCTATCAGTTTTGAAATCACTTCAGTTACTTCCATTCCTGCCAAAGCCAAAAAGTTAATACAGCAGAAGATTGCTTCATACTATCATGATTGATGGAAATAAAATGCATTACAGAAAGAAGGTCAGTTGTAGTTAGCCCGGGCTATCTATGCAAGTGGCTATCCACTAAGCATGGTGGGTAATAAGTTGTGGGCAAAGTTCTTCAAGACTCTGAGGCTATCTTTTAAGATTCCGAGCCGGGACTCAATCTCAATCAATCTTCTTGAGAGGGTCTACCAGGAGTGTTCTGTAACTGTTAAGGAACTAGTAGCATCTGCTACTAGTGTTGCAGTAATGTGTGATATTTGAACTAATGTCAGGTAAGAACTGTAGGAATATGTAACACCATTATGTCACTTATTATTCCTAATAAATTGCTATAAATAATTATTGCCTTAATTAATCCTAAAATACTGGATAATTACAGGAATGGTGGGATCATAAACTTTATTGTGACAGTGCCAAGGCCCATATTTTGGAGCAGCATTGCAATAGGTTAGTTTCAGTTAAAATAGCAGTCAATTACAACTCAATTACTTAGACAATAAAATAAAGTATTTCACATAAACCTCCTATCTTAAGAAGAGATTAATATCAATTAATTGTCAATTCTCTGTATTCTGGTTTTCATTAGTTTTGTACTTTTGGAATAGGCTTCAATATCTAATTATGGCTTCTGTTTTATTATTAGGTGCAGAAAGCCACACTGGGCAGTACATAGCATATCTCCTGAAGAAAGTAGTGGATGACAATGGGCCATTGAAAGTGTTGGGGGTCTGCACATATAATGCCTCTAATATGAAAAAGGCTTGGGAACTGCTTCAATTGGAGTATCCCCACATAAAACCATATGGTTGCATGGCTCACACTCTGCAGTTAATATTCACAGACCTAAAAAAGATCAAGTCTGCAGAAAATATCCAGTCTGACTGCATAAAAGTTTGCAAAGCAGTCAAACAGTCCCAAAAGCTCACTGCTCTACTCAAACAACATCAACAGCAGTCACCACAGGGGCAACAGCAGACACTAAAACTGCCTGTTAAAACAAGGTAAGAATTATTAGTATATTACTCATTGCTAAAGATCACAACTTGCAAAATAGTATTTGAAATCTCATTCTTATGCCAGTAAACTTGCTGTGAATTCTTTATTAATGGTACATTCAATTTAATGTTTCTCATGGCTGAGCTGTTTTGAATTGAGAGGTCATACTGGTACTAATATTGTTGTCCTCCTTTGTTTCAGATGGGGATCCGTTATCCAGTGTCTGAAGAGTGTATGCATTAACAAACATGAACTTCAGGCTCTTGCAATCAATGATGATGCCAAGCCATCTTTGGATTTGTCCATTAGGAAGCTCCTACTTTCAGAAGTATTTTGGGATCGGACTGAGGGTATTCTCAAGCTCCTGAAGCCAGTGGCAGATGCCATCACTTCCATAGAAGGAGACAATAAAAACCTCTCTCTGGTAATAAAAGTGTTCAGTGATCTAAAGCTGTCCTTTGAAGAGAATCTCTCCTCATTCCAAATCCTCAAGAGTGAAGAAGAGGCCTCCAAGGGAATAATTCGTGAAAGGAAGAAATTCGTGATTAAAAGTATTCACCTTGCAGCCAACTTGGTGGATCCTTGTTACTGTGGATGTCACCTTTCGGGTGAAGAAGCGGTAAGTAGTTTTTATTTTGTAGTAATATGTTTTCATTACCCCTAAAACCCAGTCTTGCCCGTATGCCACTGCATATGCCTCCAAATCTTACTTGACCTGAATTCACCTGACCTAAAT
>NC_134799.1:25466731-25474231 GCF_046742065.1 Oratosquilla oratoria
CCGAAGTTTCAGATAGCTTTGGAGAAGGACACGTGAGCCTGGCTCGCTGCTTCTTGCTTTCTCGCCTATAATCAATAACAGGGAGAAAAAAATCCATCTTTCTTAGGTACCAGGAGGAGCAGTGAGTTCCATTCTGAGTGAGACTCTTATACAACGCCTTCCCGTAACAAGTCGACAACGAAGGACTGATACAATCCGACGAGAGTGTAAGAGGTTATGTAAACGAGAGTGTAAGAGGGTACATAAACAGGTCGAATACCTGGCTGAAGATCAATGCTATGAACAACACGATCCGTAACTCCTAATGGATCACCAGGTAAAGCTAAATCTTGACGGTGGGTCACTAACAGGTCAACGAGACGAGGTGTCACCCCTGAAAAGTCAGTCTCACCTACAAACGTTGCATACTTAGAGGCCAAGTGAGCTGTGTCACTTGCTTATGGAGGCCGTAGCACCGAAGTTATTATGATAGAAGGCAAATCCTGGACAGTGCCAGCGTCAATTACTTCAAAGGAATCTAAATTACAGCCAGAAGAGAGGGTGATAGGAGCACCAGTGACGTTGGTTACCATAGCTGTGGTAACATGAGCCTCACGAATAGTGGAGAGAGTTCTTTCCAATGCTAGACGACGAACACGAACAGAATTGGTTTGAAATAAGACGTCAGAACCAATTGGAGCACCTGAGATGTGCATCGGAACTTGAACTGAACTTGAAGGTCCAATATAATGATCGCCTACAAAAACAGCAACTCAAGAAAGAATAGGAGAGTCAAAAGATTAGAACCCTTTTAAGACGACTGTATGGTCTGATCATGCACAGAAAGTGAGCTACATATGGAAACTGGCCTATCCGTTGCAGGAATAACGGAATTATGAAAAGTCACTACACGGTGCCTAGGAGATATATCTGTGTCATTAGATGCAAGAGAGTCAATGCCCAAGATGCAATTACACATGAGCGCAATTCCCGGAACAACAACAAAAGTAACATGGTGAATGGTAGCACTGGAGGAAAATCTTAAGGGAATGCGAAGAGACCCAAGGATAGGCAAGGGAGAACCTTGTACAGAATGCAATTCTTTACAAAGAAGAAATAAAGGGAGATTGTTCAAATCGCCGAGAGCATAATATGCCATTTAACTTATCAGAATACATTCTGCTCCAGTATTAACTGTGAAGGAAATAGGTGTTTTCTCTATTAAAAGATAGAAAGTTAGCAATTGAGAAGACTCAGCAGCCACCAAAGGGATGATTTGAAACCGGCTATTACTGATCAGTCCCTTGGTTTGCGATATGGGCGCTGGTGAAAATGGGGCTGAGTTTACCTAAGTTGATAAGAGGTCTCTGCCTTAAGTTTTAGAATCTTTGAACACTGTTCAGTTGAATGCTTACAATAAACATAGATATGACAGTGTCTAAGTTTATCCTGAAGCATTACATTAGGGAGGTCATGTGTCGTGTTAAAAGAGGCATCAAAGAATATCCTACGTACAGGGGACTGCTTTGACTTGTGCTCTTGACGCTTACGGCGAGAGCAAAAAGCACTTTAGTGACCTGACTTATTACAATAGGTACATGTAAGTACAGGTGGTGTAAATGTAGACGAAGGAGTTCTTTGAGTAGACTCTAATAACTGAGGGGGTGGAGGAGGAGAACTAGGAACATCGGCATGTTGTTGTGCATTAATAATACACAAAAGCCATAAGGCACTTCCTTTAGTTTACTTGAAAGCCGTATTGCAAAAGACAATAAGGACTCATCCGTCTTATAGATGAGAGAAGACGCTGCTCTCCTCTCAAAAGGTACCAGTAATGGTATATAAAGAAATAAATTCCAAAATAAGGCGGAACCTATCCAAAGTGATAGCATCTCTATCTACCCAAGCTGAATGAAACAATGACTCTAAGGCATCAAAAGGAATCTTGTTGGCCTTGGCCTGAGCATGCATACAGTTAACTGTACCCAATTGGGACTTAAGCACATCAGCTAACTGAAAGCACCAATGAAAATTACAGAGGTATTAGAAAATATTTCGAATAAATTAGTTTTAAAAACATCATATAGTTTATTTATTTATTTATTTATTTATTTATTTTTTTGTGAGGGTGGGGGTAAGATATGAAGCTGCCATCATTTCAGCTGCCAATGAGTCGGAAACACGTTGAGATTTCAAGAATGAGATTTTCTCAGACTCACTATTGTCGTTACTGATACCTATGCTGTCTTCGTATTGTTGTATAAATACAGTTGCTGTATAATGGTGATCCCGAGCTGAGAATTTAACTATGGAAGTATTCTGATGTAAAAGAGCAAATATATTATAAGGCATCATCTGAGATGGAGTTTGGTTGCTAAAAAAAGTTATAGCAGCTTACTCTTAGTAGACATCGTTAAATAATATAGTAGCTGAGATCCACTTCCAATTAGCATTAACGCAAAAAAATAACAATAATTTTTAATACATACATTAATTATTGCGACTGCTTACAAAAACATATGCTCCACGAATAAAAGAAACCTTCTGGGCCGGCAAGCGTATCCTTTAAAAAAAAAAAAAAAAAAAAAAAAAAAAAAAAAAAAAAAAAAAAAAAAAAAAAAAAAAAAAGTAAGAGTGGCTATACAAAAACAAATGAATGCAAGATGGTCGAAAATATGATATAAATAAATATAGCTGTCTTATGACACTGTCATAAAAGAGATTCCATTCACTTTCACTGAAAAAGTAAGTGATTATATATTCACAAGATTGTCAATCAACAATCCAATGTAACCAGTCTTTTCAAGAGGGAGCGTACTGAAGGCTGGCTAGCACGCCGGCAATCCTTCATGCAATCTAGGTGGGTCCAATAAGCCTTCACACATCTAGGCATCAGATTAAAGCTGACACACGCAGGAATAATAGGCGAACATTCTATTAACACAGATGACGATAATAGAACCAAAAGTCCAGACAGGAGACACTAAACTGGAGGTGTATATATATATATATTATATATATATATATATATATATATATATATATACTCGTAATATGGCGCACACTTAGAATATACTGTTCCTGAGCACCGGCTTTTATACAACTCCAAAATCACTATATCAAATTTTTGGCCGGAAAAAAGTGAAGAAAAAGAGGAGAGAGAGAGAGAGAGAGAGAGGGGGGGGGGGAGAAATAGATAAAAAAAAAACACATACGTAATGCTGGCGAACCAAAGTTCATATCACTTAAGAATCGTATATAAGTTAAAAAAAAAATAGAATAAATAAATAAAAATATAGTAAGTAAATTTAACTTTACAGTACCTCTGCCACCAAAAATGTTTTAGATTGCAATAAAAGTATCAGAGATAATTTGAAAAATGTATTGAGCCACCATAAACAGTATACACTGGAAAATGTAAGAGCGCGTTTACACAAGAAAGGTTAATTTGCGACTGGCAAGCCAACACCAAGCTCAGATTTGGTGGAAAAAACTGTCGTGCGTCGGGATGAACGCTTGGTTCTTCCTACATAATCGTATATAAAGGTACGCTCTTTATAATAAATAGACAATACAATCAATACTTAAATTAATGTCCAAGAAAATCTATACTAATCAACAATACAATGGGGAAAATATACAACTCCCAATTGAGCAATACGTAAGTTTTGTACGATGCTACAGCAAACCACACCATCACAGAGTTCTGAGATCAGAACAGATAGATAATTTGCTGCCCTGAAGATCATTCCTTTATTCCTGCCTGTTTTTTATTATTATTATTTGATACATTTTAAGCAACTTTTGTCATAGCTAGTATGAAATTACATTGATATTAAGGGGGTAATAGTAATTATCATACTTAATAAACTCATGTATAGAATAGAAGAAGATTTTGTGGGTAAATTTGTTTAGATCTTGTTTCATAGGAGGTTGAAAATGTTTTGGTGGAGTATTTATATTTCGTCACGATAATCAGTGCTTCAATCCATGGAGACAACACGGCACCGGTGAGTCATCGTGGTGGGACAATAGAGACGTAAGGAGGGTAGCGGAAAGGTGGGATATCAGAAATTAGAGAGGATAAGCTTTCTTTTGTAAGTGGAGATTAGCCTACAATCATAGAATAATTCTGTATGACTCTGGTCCTTAGGGATGTCACTGAATTCTATATATTATTGACTGTGTAATGTTTATTACTCAAAAACGAAAATGACCACAGAAGGCCGGCTGTGTCATGCAGGTAGTTTTCGAGTCGATCCTCCTCAGAGAGAAAATTACCTGAAGCGAACGCTTCCTTTTAGTTCCCGGAATCCTCAGATGAACAAACCCGCGTGGTGTTGGCTGGAAAAATACATATAAGTAGGACGCCACTTCAGACGGGTTAATTAAGGTGGAGTTAACTCTTAACTTCAGAGAGACTGCCTCCCTCCTCAGAATATTAAATTGCACGGCAGTAGCCATAGAAATATATGAAAAGGACCCTCGACTCCTGAGAGGGGCCAAGCTAACCAAAACTTCTTGTCCCATCCAGAGGATTTGGAAGGGATTTGGGGTTAGAGTGAAGGTCAGAGGGGATGATTGTCTCTTCATTCCCTTTTCCTTTTACCCGTATAAACAGTTTCTTGGATTGCAAAGTTTGGAAGAACTTGAACGAGAAAACAATTCCTTGAGTGGATGAGACTGCACTGGTAAAGCGCCCAGGAAATTGTCACTTGCCGGATAAAAACATAAATATATTTCTTGATATTATTGAAGTAATTTGATTTAATACTGAATGAAACAGGTTGATACTGAAAGGATGAGTGCATACAGTTTGAAGGAGCCTTTTAAAGTGAAATGTAAAATTTTGTGTCGATCCTTGAACCACACTAATTCACGATAAGATCTATTTATTTGAAGAGACAATTCTAGGTCTGCACGTTCCCGAACACTACATAAAGTACCATCCAATATATCATCTCTCTTTCCATGAGAGAGAGAGAGAAAAAAAGAGAGAGAATGGCTCACTAGGAATATGTTTCAGAGAAAGAACACATGTTTGTGACAACGTGAGGATTTTTTTTTTTTTTAACTATCAGATCAGATAAGACGACCCTTCGGAGGTTTTGTCCTTATCTTATGTAGGGTTGTTTTATATCTTATTCATTTTTTTTTCTGCCCCTTTTCGAAATGAGTGAAATAAAAGAAAAGAAAAACCTGTCTTTCAGTAGTCTTTTTCCTTTCTTTGCGCCATAAAAAGAAAGAGAAAAAAGGAGAGAAAAAAAAAGAAGCGTTGATTCACTCTTGCTTCTGATGGAGAGTCACATGGAGGAATGAGCTCCTCAGCAGCCTGAGTAGAAAGAAAAATCTCATTGATGCGGAAGAGGCTAAAACAGTACTTTGATATTTCCCCCCTCATTTGGCCTTTATATTCCTCATATAGAATACTTCTTTCGGCTCTGTATGGGAGACGGACTTCGTAAGTTTCATGCAATCAATATTTTAGTGACTGTAATGGCACTCCTACGGACCAGAGACACACAGCATTCTCTTATGACCGAAAACTAATCTTCACTCAAAAAAGCTGCTGATCACTTTTGACTTCTACTTCCCCTCCTTCCTATCGCCCTCCTTAAATCTCCCCTTCACCACTTCGATGACTTCACCTCTTTGGCACGATATTGTCCCCAAGGATATACGCGCTGATTACGGCCAATAGAATACTTCATATTATTTCCTTCAATTGTTCGTCGTTAAGCTTCTATTCAAACGTGGAATGTCATTTCCTGTGTCTTAGAGAGTGTTGATATTTTTTTTCCTATTTTATTGGAGGATAAGGGTGCGATAGCCAATAGCCTCTATGTATCCAGTCAGGGAGAAGATAGTCGACTTGACTGGAATGAGTAAAAAGGCTTTGTTAAGTGTTTACGGTGAGATCTTAGCCCATGCGCTAATGGAGTCACTGCAAGAGAATCTAGCGAGCGAGTGTCCCGTGTAAGTTAGGTTTCACATCCAAGAAAATCACATCTAATTAAATCCTAACTCTTTTTTTTTCATCAAATGCAGTCGAATTTCGACAGATGCTATTCATATCTTGCATTGACGATAGACATTGGGCATTTTAAGTCCACAAGGAGTGCTAAATGAAATTCACTTCCAGTTCTGTTCTGCACTTAGAAACTGCCTCAGACAGTGAAATAAGTAAAGTAGAACTCTTTACCAGTGGGTCCATACCCCTATTTCTGATACTTTGGATTCCTTCCCACCCGAGAAATTTTGGCGTTGTGGTTTTCGTTATATTCCATGTGCAAGAATAAGTTAGGTTAAGTTAGGTTGGTGAAGTGGTTTCGGAGTCGGAGAAAGAAACCCGTTGGAAAGAAGTTATATGTTCACTTGAAATCGTCCTGGTGCATTCTGGGGTTAGGGAGGTTCTTGCTCTTGTTTTCCAGCCCTATGGGTTATCTCTGACAATCTCACAGGCAAACAACACCTCATCATTCTTTTGCATGAGTGACACAACCACGCCGAAGGTGACAACGCCCTCAGTCATCTCTTCCAGCGGACGGATACCGTGGCCCACGTGACTAACTCAGCCATCTCCCGGCGACAAATCAAATTATTTGTGATCTTTAGAAAATGGCCACTCTACTCTTGTTGATAAACAGATAATTTCCACCAGAAATGTTTCATCAGGATTATTGAATGTAATCTACAAATGATCCTCGAGCCATTGTTTTGTGCTTATGATGATCTTCACTATGATTGGAAAGATGAAAGGCTGGAAATGTTTTGTCATTTTTACAACGATACCTTTCATCTCATGGTTGGGAAGCTTTTGTGATCACGGAACATTATTTATTCTTTATCATCGTTCACTTATGAACTGATGGTCAACAGTTATCGGCCCAAGGCTTACGGGTCGTCTGTCGTATCAGTATTCTGCAAAATTAGAGATTTTGAATTCGATTTGAAGACACGCACAAAGAACACAAAATGAATCTTGCAGTGAGCAAAGGCTTTGATAGACGTGAAATCTAGTTTTAGATTACAGAGCGTGAGGACCACTCACATTTTTTTTTTGTGATGAATATAATTGATCTCCCTGCCTGATAGGAAAAAAGTGAGCAACTTTTACAATTATTTTATCGTTACCAATCAAAAAATAAGCTGGTATTCTTTATAGATATTCGAGGTGAAACAAAACTCTTGTCTCATAAAAATGAAATTATAAACTTGGTAGAGATTGTTCTTACTGCTTTAACTTCTGATCTATGTTCTCCTTTAGTGCTTCAACTGTCATTGGTTTGTTAACACGAACATTATATCAAAGGTGCCCCTCTTACAGATCTTGCAAACTTTTGTCCTACCCTGTATATCTGAGTGTGTGTACACTGAATATTGTGATGAAAATGCTTTCGTCTCGCTGACCCATTTTTGCTAACATGAACACACCACCTATAGTCCTGACTCGGATTACCATGAAACAAAAGAAATTTTGTCAGCTCTGTGTGAATAAGCGTAATTGTTCTTTGTATAAAT
>NC_134799.1:25479231-25489231 GCF_046742065.1 Oratosquilla oratoria
CATGGTGGTGCGCGTAGTGCTTGGTTCGAATCCTGCCCAGGGCCGAAATTATTTCGGTACAGCTGCGCTTCGGGTCGTTACTCTGACTCTCGTGGGCGGGGAGTTGGGGGTGTGTGTGTGTGTAAGGTCATAGCATTACCCATAGATCGGACCTACGAGCTCTGAGCTCTCTTCCAGGAGGGAAATAGCTGTCGATCACGAGTCCAACACGTGATCCAAAGACCAAGTGAATACACACACACACACACACAACACACACACACACACACACACACACACACACACACACACACACACACACACACACACACACACACACACACATATATATATATATATATATATATATATATATATATATATATATATATATATATATATATGTATGTATGTATATATATGCGTCACTCAGGTCAGGTCAACTGGGGTAGCTGCTTCAAACAGTTAGATGGCGAGTGGTTATGTTTCAATGATCAGCGCCGAAGAGGTAAATCTCTACGTAATAGAATTGTTGCCTTGTTGAAGGCCTTAAAGAGGAGAATCGAGTTTTTCGCTCGAAGACCCAAAAGATAAACGACAAACCATGTTTGGGACCTGAGTGGAAAAAGGTGAAATGGAAAACACAGTGAGAGGGTGAAAAGCCCTTACCAGACCCACTTGAATGCAGAAACTCATTTCAAGCTCTCCTTGGTTTACAAGAAAAAGAAACAAAGAAAATGCAAGAGAAGAAGGATAGGGCAGTCGATCCCTGCCCATAGGCAAGATTTTGGTTGTAGGAGATAGCCAGGTGTAGTATTTAAATAGGGCCTTCTGCGACAAAGATGGGAAGCATAGGACCCAGGTGTGTTTCCCTGGGGCGGGGATAGGTGATATTAGAGACATGATTGAAGATTGTATATAATCGGGGAAAGTGAGAAACCCATCGTTTGTTTGAGTGTTGGAGGGAATGACGTAGGTAAGTTAGGAAGTGAGGAATTGTTTGCACGGTTTCGGGATGAGCTAGAATAGGAATAAAGAAGGGGTTCCTGTTGTATGTGGGATCCTTCCGAGGAGTAGAGTTGGAGGCATGTGGCACTCCAGGGCTACTGCAATGAATTGCAGGTTGGTGAAATATTGTAAGGCTAATGGATGGGCATTTGCCGACAATTGAGATCGCTTTTACGATAGGAATCATCAATATACAAAGGACGGGGTGCACTTGTGTCCCAGAGGACTTCGGCACCTTGCTGAATCCCTTGAGCGAGAAGTAGGCATCCTGCAGGTTTTTTTCGGGTAGATTACGTGGGAGTCGGAAGGGGGGGGGGGATATCGTAATATAATTTAGGCAATAGAAATAGCTCAGTGAGGGACTGTGTAAAGAATCACCAAATCGAGTGGAGGGAGGATAAAATAAAACTTTACTATACAAACAACAGAAGCGTAATAAATAGAATTTATTTACTGCGTGCGTAGAGAGATTTGATATTATAGCTATTACTGAGTATTGGATCAATATGGATGATAGACATTTCCTTCCGGAAATCGAGATTGATGGACATAAGTTTTTTTTCACAAGGACAGGGTTGGCAGGAGTGATGAGGAGTAACACTTTTCATTAAAAATACAATCAACTGTATTATCAACAATTTGATTAAGGAAGAGCATAGTACGGAATCTGTTTGGGGGATTATAGGCAAGAATAAGAAACTTATTATTGGCGTCCTATATATACCTCCTAACCTCAGCACTGAGTAGGCTGATCCCCTGATTCCTTAAATTCGCAAGGCGTCCCAGTACAAAAACGTTGTGATCATGGGAAATTTTAAATATAGAAACATTTAATTGGAAAATTTAGTAGGGGATCTGGAACCAAAAATTTTCTTAGATGAGGTGCAGTATAATTTCCTAAAACAAATGATTACCGATCCTACGAGGGGAGAGAATGCTCCGGACTTACTCTTAACTAATGATGAGCACCTAACGAGTAACGTAAAATTGGGAGATTGTCTAGGCTCTAGCGATCATCAAGAAATAAGATTTAATGTTATTTGGTAAAAATTAAAAAATACTAATAACTTTCATGTACCGGACTTCATGAGAACTAATTTTGATAAAATGAGAGACTATATGAGACATTTGATCACTTACGGGACCGACCCAGGGGGCTGTGACGGGGTCAGATATACGGTCAGTCCGGACGTCATTAGCGCGGTCAGTGGTCGGGTCACGGAGGGTATGCGTACCTTGGGTCAGGTCACTTGCGGGCGCGGGGTCAACAGCCAGGTCAGCGATTTGAACGAAATATATGGTAACCTAACACATTAATTCTAAATGCACAAAATAAATTTATTCCCTTTAAGTCAATACGGAAGAATAGTAATACTCCCAAATGGATGACGGACAGGCTGAAACATGAGATCGGAATGAAAAGAGGACTTTACGTAAGAATAAAAAACGGGAAAAAAACACCTTAGATCCAAATATAACGATATGGCAAAACTGTTTAAAAAGAATACGAGCACAGCGAAACGTAACTATGAAAATAAGGTTACCAGACAAATGTGATCCAGCCCAAAGGGCTTCTTTCATCTCTACAAAAAACAAAAAAACAAAAAAACAAACAAAGGAAGGATAGGCGCAATTCAAAATGACGAAAATGTCATGATAGAATCGAAGGAAAAAATGAGTGAGGCGTACACCAAATATTTTCTCTCAGTGTTTACTAAGAGATTTGATGAGGTACCTGACTGCGATCTGATTTTCAGTGGGGATGAAGAAAGTAGATTATCTAATATCAGCATTAGTAAGGTACATATATATATATATATATATATATATATATATATATATATATATATATATATAGATAGATAGATATATAGATAGATAGATAAATAGACAGATAGATAGATAGATAGATAGATAAATGAATAGACAGATAGAAATATAGATAAATAAAAAACTGCTTGTATAGAATATAGACAAATAGATGAGTAGATTAACAGATAAATAAATAGATAAGTAGGTAGAAAGATAGATATTAAGATAAATGGATAAATAGATAAATAGATATGTAGACTAGTGTTGTTCCACATTGATTAGAGGTATTGGAGATAGAATATGTTTTGGTCCTTCGCTTCATTGCGTCGCTTCGGTGAGTGAAGCTTTCCACCAGAGGTTACGAAGAAAAGGGTGGCAGTTGCCTACAATATTTTACAATTTACAATTCTAAGTATCTTTGGATTTGAGCAATTTCATTATAGGAACATACTACTGTCGAAAAAAAAATAATCTTAAGAACATATGGAGGTATATGTTATTTCCGTTCACCTAGGCAAGATGCAATCTTATGAAGGGGTGGCTCGACTGCGAAGGTTTAACGGGATAGATGTGTGTGTGTGGGGGGGAGGAATTGAGAGGGTTGATGAGGGTCTTCTATTGTAAGTGTAGTACTAACTGGTGATGGAACGTTCTCTATGTGGAGGCCATGAGAAACTCTTTTAATATGGTCTTTGTGCAACATGGTCTCTGTAAGATCGTGCAACTTGAGTGCTTTGACTTTATTATTTGGGTCCTGTCCAATGATACGAAAAGGTTCGGTAGATCTAGGGGTGTAAACAATGGCTCCAACTTCAAATTAACAATCGCTGATTTGTTATGCAGACACGCCATATCGTCTTTAGTCAGATTAGGAGTAAAAATAGATTCTTTTGAAAAGACTATTGAAATTTGCTTGTTTGACCTTAACATAATTAGTGAAATTGTAGATGGGAAGTAATTCTGAAACAAGATCATAGGGAAGTCTTTTGTCCGAGCCAAAGAGGACAAAATTGAATGATTCCGATATTGACCTGATTATGGTACTGGTAATGCAAGTTTGAATCATAGGGACATGTTCATCCTTAGAAGGGCAAAGATCAGAAGCAAGGTGCCGAAGAATATTGAGAATCTTTTGGTTCTGGCGTTCAACTAAACCATTTGAACTAGGGTGGTAAGCAGTAGTATTGCATTTTGTGATTTGAAAGGATTTACAAATATTTGAAAGAATTACATTGTTGAACTCAGTTCCGTTGTCAGAAATTAGATTTTTGGGTGTAGTGAAGGGGCATATGAGTTTGTCAATAAGGGTCTTTGCCACGTGTTGTGTTGTGTTGTCTGGTAGGGGAGGGGGTGCAGAATTGGGAAAAATGGTCGACACAGACAAAGAGGTGTTGGTTTCCACTGAGTGTAAGTGGTAAGTTAAGGAGGTCAATAGCTATTGTGTCGAATGGTTTGCAAGGGGTAGGATAAGTTAGGATTGGAACATGATCGCTGATATGACCTTTGTGTGACGCGCAAGAATGACAAGATTCAATGTGGAAGTGTATATCTTTCCTCATGGTTAAACAGAAATAGTGTAATCTGGGTTGTATAACGCATTTCTCCTTGCCAGGGTATGCGCCAATGGGGGAGTCGTGTAGGAGTTTTAGAACTTCCGGAATGAGGTCCATAGGGACTATGAGCTGAAACACTGACCGGTTGGGTTCATGTTTGTTCGTCAATATTGTTTTATGATAGAGCATTTATATCAATTAACGTGTGACTGTTGAGATTCGGAGGGAAGTTATCCGTATTATTTGGGTCTGCATATTTGAAGAAGTATATAACACATTTCCACAGAGGGTCTGATCTTAGCGCTGCAGCTATGCATACTTGTGTAAGAGTTACTGAAATGGGATTTTGATTAATGGTCGTGATATTGTAATTGAGACCATCTGCCACTAGGTTTGTTTTTTTCCTAAACAAAATGGAAAATGAACATGAACTACTGTATCATGAGGAACCAGCGAGCAAATTTTCCTGGTGATCCAGGCTATTATGATGGCTGCTATAGTGTTGTGTGGTCTAAGGCGCTGGTGGCAGTAGAGAAGGCGGAGGAGGCAGAATGCCTGTACTTGTAGTCGCTACACAGGAAGTTGCATGTGCATGGGGCGTACGGAGGGGGAAACAGCCGTAGGTAGAACATCGTAGGAATGATGCTGGGCGATGGACAGCGTAGTAGAACGGGATGACGAATATAGTTGAGGCGTAGTGGGAGGGGAAACTTATCCTCAATGAGAATGGGGAAGTGGCTGTGTTCGGCTAGCTCTCCGAATGTGTTTTTCCAACACGTCGAACCTACTTTGGTGCCTCGTAGAAATGTAGTGTTGAATCCCGGGGAAGATGTAACGTTGAATTCCATGGAATATGTAGCGTCGAATCCCAGAAAAGATGTAGCGTCGATTCCCATCTGTTACCAGAATGTAGCGTCGGATCTGCGAGCTGCCATCAGAATGTAGACTAGTGTTGTTCTACATTGGTTGGAAGCGTTGGAGATAAAATGTTTTTCAGTTCTTCTTTTTATTGTGTTGTCTCCGTGACTGGTACTTTCCACCAAAGGAAGTAATGAAGAAAACAAGGTGGCGGTTGCCAACAATATTTTATAATTTATAATTCTAAGCATTTTCTGTCTGTCTATTTACAATAATTTACATTATGGAACTGAGTATGGACTCTCTGTATTTATCTTAATTATACAACTCTAAATATAAGAAGTGATGAATTACGTTAATTGCTGTCGTATCCACCGGTCTGAGATTCAGCTGTTTCGGCGGATGATTTCTCAAGTCAAGCCAAACTGACCGCGAGTCACATCACACAATAGGTGGTCTGTTGCTACTTCCAGTATTCGACGTCAAGTAGCTAATGCATGCGCGTGTGCATATGCACATTAGAATAGAATGAATAAATCACACTCAATATACGGGCATTTCTTGCAACAAATAAATATCTAAATAGATATACAGATAAGTAGATGAATAGATAAGTAGGCAGATAAATAGATCAACAATTAAATGTATTGATAAATAGATGAATAGATAAATTGATAAATATATTAACAGATGAATAGATTAAGAGATAAATAGATGAACAGATAAAGAGATAAAGAGATAAATATATAGGAGGATAGATAGAGAGACAGACAAAAATAAACAGGTAAATAGAGTAACAGATAAACAGATATGAAGATGAATAGATAAAAAGATAAATAGATAGATTAATAGATAAATAAATGTATAGATAAATAGATGAATAGATAAATTGATAAATATATCAACAGACAAATAGAATAAGAGATAAATTGATGAACAGATAAACAGATAAAGAGATAAATATATAGAAGGATAGATAGACAAACAGACAAAAAATAAACAGGTAAATAGAGTAGCAGATAAACAGATATGAATATTAATAGATAAAAAGATAAATAGATAGATTAATAGATAAATAGAAAAGTACATAAATAGCTAATTAGGTGAATGGATAAACAAACAAATAGGTAAATAGATAGATAAGTAGCTAAATGTGCCAATGGATAAATAGATAATGGATAGGTGGATACATAGATGAATACATAAGTACATTGATATTTAGAGAAACAAGTAAGTTGATTAATTGATTAAAAAATACCTGAATACATAAAATACTTTATGTTATGGTCTGTATATTAAATAATTACGGAATTACATAATCAAGGCTGTAGAAAGCTAGCTAAATTCTGTGAAGACTAAATCTAATTGAGTTAAAGAACGACACAAAACTATATTTTTGTCCAAAGAGCAGAAATCCTGAACAATGTTGAGCAAGAGGTCTTTGGTATATTGTGCCAGGGCCTTGTAATATTCAACAAACAGGAACAGAAACATGGGATGCAAATCGATATGGAGCAAGACTTTCTGCAAGGTCAGAGAACCCAGATAAAGGTGAACTGAGAAGACATCGTTGATCAGGAATTGATGAAAACAACAGAGTGCAGATGAAAAAAATTGACAAAACGAGAGACTTGACAAAACGAGAGAAAAGGCAGAGAGAAGGAAAAAAAATAATAATAATAATAATAATAATAACAAATATAAAATGAAATAATATCGCAATATCATGAATAGTTAGTGGTGAAGGTATCAGTATGGACGAGTACCTCAGAAACAGAGCTACTTGGTCCTCACTTGAATGAATAAAAATTTCGTGAAGGGAAAGATCGTGAGAACAGCAGTGAAGGAAATTATGTCATGGTAGAGGTCAGTGATTAGCGTAGTGCCACAAGGATCAGCACCATCTCTTGTAAATGACGTGATGGTAGATACTACATACTACACTAACATGCTTATAGACAATGCGAGGATTTCGAGAAAAATGAGACAAAAGGAGGACTGTAGTTTTTTGCTGAAAAGAATTAGTATTTACGCATGGATATAAAAATAGGGGATGAACTTCAGTACCAGAAAATATGAAATATTGAAAATAGGAAATGACTAATAAAACCATTGAATTATTCAATGGGAAGCGACACAACCACAAAGGCGAAAGAGGAGAAAATCCTATGAGTACTTGCAGACATGGACTGTCACCAGAAAAAAAAATCTATATATAAATACACACACACACACACACACACACACACACACACACACACATATATATATATATATATATATATATATCAGTGGGGTTGTGGGGGAGACGTACAGGTTGCTGAAGAACATAAAAATGGCTTTTTACTACATTGATAAAGAAATTGGGAAAAATATGATGATCAGAGATAATCTACTCCGCCTAGACATACAGTAACTCTATGCACCCCACAGGACGTTAACATATATATATATATATATATATATATATATATATATATATACACAGTATATATATATATATATGTATATATATATATATATATATATAATATATATATGTATATATATGTATATATATATATAGATATACATATATGTATATATATATACACACACACACACACACATATATATATATATATATATATATATATATATATATAAATATAAATATATATATATATATATGAATATATATATATATGGTCAAGAAAATACAAAGTATAGCAACCAAGGTGGTTTCTATCTTGGCTGCTGTATGAAGAGAAACTAAAATTGAATAGAACGAGGGGATTTGATTGAGGTGTTGAAATTACTGAAGTAGATGGAAGAAAATTAGGATAATAAAGTATGACGGGGTCATGTGAACAAGTTGAAAAAATATGTAAAATTTACAGTATTCCAAACTGATGCATGAAATTGAATCGTCTAGATTATATCGCCCAAGCTAAAGTCGTAAGTTAAATTCAAATCAAGTATGATGACTGGAGAATAAAAGTTACAACTTCACGAGCTCCTTTTATACAACTAGGTAGCTGGAGCTGAAGCTACTATGTCACGTGATGAAGTGCTACAAAATACAGGCATATCCGTAAGAACATCAGAAAAGTGCAACCAAAGTATTATGGGAAGAACTGCTACCCCACGTCTGAAATTTAGAGTATAGCAGTTATTATTACAGTTGAAAACTGCATGTTTGGCAGAAACTGGAGGACAGATAATAAGCAGGGGGCTAGACTTTATTCTTTAGCCAACCATCTCCATATTTAAGAGTGGATGTTTGAAGTTCATGCTACTAAAACCACCCCCTATCATAAGAGTTATCATCGGCGTTTGTATGTCATGTGATATTCCCCTACGTAATCTACACATTCTTAAGAATGAAAAAAAAA
Source organism: Oratosquilla oratoria (assembly GCF_046742065.1). Lineage (NCBI taxonomy): Eukaryota > Metazoa > Arthropoda > Malacostraca > Stomatopoda > Squillidae > Oratosquilla > Oratosquilla oratoria. The sequence continues at coordinate 25,487,816 of NC_134799.1, forward strand.
AAAAAAAAAAAAATTGGGTTGCCAATAACCTTTTTTTTTCAGATCTACAAGAAGAAGGCCAGCCCTCAAATAAATAAGATTTAATAAGGTTATCCCCAATCTAACCTCATAAGTGTATCTTTGAGATGGAAATAACTGAAATGATTTCATCCCCTTTAGTGTGTAGGCTGAATAGAAATTTAAATGAAGGCTCCAAAGTGTGCCATTGGGTTGCATTGGTTTTTGATGCAGTTCTTCAACTCTGCTGCCGAGGAATTCGTTACAGAAATTATTATCTTGGAGTAGATATTGATAAAGAAAGAAAACAACTTTGTAGTCCAAATGATAGAAAGCCATCCTTCCATGAAATGGTTCCCTCCTCGGTAAAATGACCTCCTCCATGTTACGAAATTTAAGAGGGTAAGAGCATAACATGAGGGTCTTCCTAGTTGGTCTGCATGTGCGCAGACCCGGAACCTTTCGGGTAGGGGGGGTCTGATTTTTTTATCATTAGCTTATGCACTCTTCCATTGAGTGTGGCCTCATGGTAGCCGGCAAAGGTCCCTGGAGTTGCAACTCTAAGTGGAGGTGAGGATGTGGAATGGACTTCGGAGACAAGTGGAGGCAAGTCTTGGAGGACCATCCCATAGAGTCGTTCATCACTGGCCCTGATCCTTTTCTCATATTTGCTTCAATCTGTGTGTCGCCTCGGAGGTAGATCCTATTTCCACGTTTATTTGAACCATTTCGCTGCGCTGGGGGGTTTCCTTTTGGTGTATGAAATCATCAGATGTCGCCATTAGTATTGACCGGGTTAATCGAGGTTAGTCTAACTTTTGTTGTGTAAGAGGGTCTTCCTTTGGCTGAAGGGGTTAATGTATTGTAAAGCTCACTTTCTCCTTGGTATTCACAGTCATTATCTGACTATATTTTTCTTGTTTTGCGGATTCGCCTGAAGCTTTTGAAAATTCAAAATATGACGTTATCTTACAAAGGATTACAAAGGCGGAGCATGCCGACAGGAGACCTTTTGGTCCATATCTAGGTCGGATGCGAAAAAAAATACATTAATAAATAAAAACCATAATAATGTAAATAACAAATAAAATACATGAATAAATGCATAGGTATAGTTAAATAAGAAACAAACAGGTAAATAGTAAATAATAATAAATTGACATATAACTAATGATAAATGAAAATCAAACAGACAAATGATAACAAAACAAATAAACAAATAATATAAGATAAATTGTAATCATTACAGCATCTTGCTTAGGTGTTTATCTAAATGATTTTAAAGCTTCAAACTGAACTACATTGCACTACCTGTGCAGGAAATTTATTCCATTCATTAACTACACGGTTGGCAAAGTTGTTTCTACCTACTTCCCAATTGAATCTATTTCCGGACAGTTTGAGACCATTGTTTCTTGT
>NC_134799.1:25501731-25504231 GCF_046742065.1 Oratosquilla oratoria
CAGTTGAAGAAATTTGAGAAAGAAAGAAAAGAGAAAAGGATGAGAGATGGTGAGATACTGTTTGTACGTGCGTGCATGTGTGCGTGTGTGTGAGTGTGTGTGTGTGTGTGTGTGTGTGTTTGCACACGTGCGTGTGTGTCTGTGTGAGCGTGTGTGTGTGTGTGTGTGTGTCTGTGTGAGCGTGTGTGTGTGTGTGTGTGTGTGTGTGTGTGTATGTCTGTGTGAGTGTGTGTGTGTGTGTGTGTGTGTGTGTGTGTGTGTGTGTGTGTGTGTGTGTGTGTGTGTGTGTGTGTGTGTGTGTGTGTGTGTGTGTGTGTGTGTGTGTGTGTGTGTGTGTGTGTGTGTGTGTGTTTAAGTGTAGCGTTTGTGCGTAAGAATGTGTGCATTCCGGACATAAAAAGAGACGAAGAAATAGAAATTGAGAGAGAGAGAGAGAGAGAGAGAGAGAGAGAGAGAGAGAGAGAGAGAGAGAGAGAGAGAGAGAGAGAGAGAGAGAGAGAGAGAGAGAGAGAGAGAGAGAGAGAGAGAGAGAGAGAGAGAGAGAGAGAGAGAGAGAGAGAGAGAGAGAGAGAGAGAGAGAGAGAGAGAGAGAGAGAGAGAGAGAGAGAGAGAGAGAGAGAGAGAGAGAGATAAGTGGACGTGGAGTGGAAGGGGAGAAAAATGAGGAGGAGAAGGCAAGAGGAGACACCTGGCAGCCGTTACGTGCCTAAACGAAGAGGGAGTCTGGGAGACGTGGTGACATGGAGAGCCCTCGAGGTCGGGGCAGCCAAAGGACGTCGCGTCAGGACGATGAGGAGGAGGGAAGGGTGCGGTCGCTCTAGCCGCCGCTGCTGTAATTACGCCTCTGTCACTCAGTGTGTTTCTGCCGAGAGAAAAAAAGGCCTGATATGTGAAAGAACATATTGCATTTAACCAGCGACCAGGAAAATGAGGTATAAGAATTTTTCAACGTTTTTCTGTTATAAATTATATAAAAACCGTGCAATTTGGTTTATTCTTAAATCCATACTTATGCTTAGACTTGCGCAAACGGACATGCGAACATATAGAACCACGTATGCGCATGAATTTACTCGAACACGCGCGCGCGCGCACACGCACACGCACGCACACACACACACACACACACACACACACACACGCACACACACGCACACACACGCACACACACGCACACACACACACACACACACACACACACACACACACACACACACACACACACACACACACACACACACACACACACACACACACACACACACACATATATATATATATATATATATATATATATACAGTATACACAAAATACACTTAAGTAAGTGCAGACACATACACTCATGCATGCATTAGGCAATACAGTCAATAGATAAAGAAGACTTCCTCGGAAGGGGAAGAAGAACGAAACGACATTAAGAAATTGTTTGAAAATTTCTAAGAAATAGTCGTCCGTGCAGGTGCAATGATTCGTGTGTGATGGGAGAAGAAATAGGAAAATAAGAAAAAAAAATGAAAGCCATGTTTGATCTATAGAAGTGTAGAGACGAGATTCCCCATGCAAAACTGTTATCATGCATATCACAATTAAGTAAATATAGCGAGAGTCTAGACCTGTTCAATAAACAACTTTTTTATATTTCCATACGTTAGTGTACTTTTTCCTGAAAAAGACAAAAATCGTATCCATTTTTGTCTGATATGTATGAAAGCATTGTCTCATGGAGGCTAATGTTTTTTGCTATTTGTCTTACCAAAAGGGCCAATTTTGAAGCAATTGTAAGCATAATCTGTGGTATAATTTTTCATCTATTCAAGATAGAGCAACATATTAGGTGTCAAATGAAAGAACAGGATCTACTCTTTATATATCAATCGTTAGAATTGATGAATTTTTCCCGTGACTTTTAATAGATACGAAATTGTTGAAAATCTTTATTTTTTTTACTAACCTGGAGACATTGTTTTTGCATGGAGCAAGATAGAGCAACAAAATATTTATCAAATTAAAGCATTCTAATGCATTTTTGAACGTGTACAATCTGATTAACAAATACAGAAATGTCATGTTATTTATAATATTTACAGAAAAATAAAAAATTCCATACATTTGACATATATCATACAAAGTGGAAAGTGTAATTTTGCAACAAGTCAAACCATGAACTGAAACTACCAAAATAATCATGATTATATGTATCAAAATTGTATTACACATTCATTTGTTGAGTGTTTGCTTCTTGAAGCTTTCGAAGCGCCGTATGTTGTATTACACAGCATGGAGGAGATATTCCCTCTGCTTGGGACCTGCGGTGATGACATTTGCAAAATCTCTCATCATCTTATCTCCACGCTCAGCGATATCATTCACCACTCTGAGGTTTCTCATATAATCCAAGGCTTTCTTGTAGTCCAGTGTTTCCCAACCTTATTTGGCTGCGACCCTAAATCCACTCTTAGTCTGGAGTAGCGACCCTAATTGTAATAATAAATTCAACCA
>NC_134799.1:25521731-25524231 GCF_046742065.1 Oratosquilla oratoria
CCTAACAAGGCGCGGAGGAGCGGGTGAGGGCCAGCCAGGGGGTCGGATTGGGTGGAGGTGTTGGGTTACCGGGTACGGGGAGGGGGTAGATGGATGGGGGGGGGGGGAAGAGGAGAAGTACAAGGGGACAGGGAGTGAAGGGAAAGGGGGGGGGAATGGAGGGGGATTCGTTGAGAGACATTTGTTGTTTTGGGCGTGTAGTCTCTGAGTGATATGAACAGGATAAGGGGTGAACCAGGAACAGGGGAGGGAGTTAAGAACTATTAAATGACGACTAAAAAAATATATCTTTTTCTGTATCTCGTTCATGAAAAACTCCACTTAATCATTCATCTTCATTTGTTGCTAGTATCGCTTCTCTGCGGTCGGTTTCTCGTCCATATTCGCGAAAATCAGCTCATGACATCATCCGAGTCGTGTGAGTCCTCGGGAAGTGTAAAGGCGAACCGAGTTTCTTTGTCTTCACCGTTTCAGTCAAGAATCAAACTTTGCTCAACACATCTGCACTCAAGTTCCCTTTCATCCAAGATACAAGGAGTTCGGAGAGAGGAAAAGGATAAAACGAGAGAAGAAAAGAGGGACGAAGACAAGTGAGAAAAGGTGAACGAAAGGAAATAGAGAAGAGAATAAACAAAAATAGATTAAGCGAAAAATTGGTATAGAAGTGGAGAAGCAATATGGCGAGGAGGGCAGGCAGAGGAGAAAGAGGGAAAAAGAAGAGGGGCGGAGAGGGAGTAAGGAAAGAGGATTAAAAAGAAAAAGAGGGAATAACTGAGATGGAGAAAAGGCAGAAGTATGAAGGTGAGGAAAGAGGGGAGGGAGGGAAGGAAGAAGGATGAGGAGGATAGGGAGTAGAGTCCACACCCGGTATGATTGTATGTAACGGGAAACAGCTTGAGAAGGGTTAGGCTCGCTGGGGGGGGGGGGGACTAGTATAGGGCGACAATTACAAGATGTTGGTGAGGGGGAGAGAAGATTGGGAAAACCGGAAAGGGATGTGAGGAGAAAATAACACAAGAAAGAAAATCAGAAGTATAAGATAAAAAAAGATGAGCGACTGAGTAGAGAAGAAATGATGTGAGGGAAGGGTATAAAAAAGAGAATAATGAAGGTATGAGGAAAGGAAACGAATAGGGGGAGAAAGATAGAAATGAGAGGAGGTAAGGGGTACAGGTGGAGTAGAAGAAAATTTAATGAGGATCAGGTGATGAAAGGAGAAACAAGAGTGGAAAAAAATAACTAAAAAGAAAAAAAAAGAAATCAAGAGGGAAGGGGTGAAAGGGGAGGACAGGCTCAAGGGAGTAGAGAGTAGAGTGGTAAATGGGGAAGTGGTCGAAGAGAAGGATAGGATGAACAGGAAAAGGAGAAAGAACGAGGAGAAGGACGAGGAGAAGGAAGACGAGGAAAGAGTAGGGGACGAGGAGAAAAAGGAAGAAAAAATGATGATGAGAATGAGGAGGAAGATGAGAAGAAAGATGATAAGGGGGAGAAGGAAAAGGATAAGAGGACTAGGAAAAGGAGAAAGAAAGCTGAGGAAGAGGAGAAGGAAGACGAGGAACGAGTAGGGGACGAGGAGAAGAATGAAGGAAAAATGATGATGAGAATGAGGAGGAAGATGAGCAGAAAGATGATAAGGGGGAGAAGGAGAAGGATAAGAGGACCAGGAAAAGGAGAAAGAAAAATGAGGACGAGGAGAAGTAAGACGAGAAAGAGAGGAAAAAGTAGAGGACGAGGAGAAAAATGAAGAAAAAATGAGGATGAGAATGAGGAAGAAGATGAGTAGAAAGATAAAGGGGAGAAGGAGAAGGAGAAATAGGAAGAAGTGACAAGTGGAAGAGATATGAGACTGAAATGGGAATTAAAATACTAAATTGGAAGAATAAAAGAGAATGGGAGTAAGAAGATAAAAACAGAATAACAATAAAAAAATATATATATTTTTTCTAATTCCTGTGATGACACTGCCATATCCGAAAAGTAAACATATCTTCCGGCAGATATTGTTTGATTGCTGAGTTCCTCTTGGCCTCCACAGAAGCTTTTTTTACCTTAAGTAACAAGAAAAGAACCTTAGGAGCTATTGTAGGAAGGTTTCAAGAGCCTGTGGCGTTCTCTCGAATACATTTCTACATTAGAGTGTCTACACATAACGCATTTATAGGAGATGCCTTTACTTTAAGAAACAAGAAAGGAATCTCAGAGGCTGCTGTGGAGAGATTTCAAGAGTTAATAGAGTTCTCTCGAATACATTTCTACATTAGCGTGTCTGCACATGGCGCATTTATAGAAGATTCCTTTACTTTAGGAAACAAGAAAAGAATCTCAGGAGCTGCTCTTCATGTAAAAAAAAAAAAAAAAAAAAAAAAAAAAAAAAAATAATTTTCTCATGGGGAAGAAATTGGCGTTATAAAACGTCTGGCAGCGTTCTCTTTGCCTCCCAAGTGCCTAGACCCAGAGGCATTGGGGTGACCTAGTGGCTCTGGCTGAAAGATCTTGATTG
>NC_134799.1:25539231-25544231 GCF_046742065.1 Oratosquilla oratoria
AGCACTAATACAAGAGATGCAACTAAAATTACAATCAATACTACCTACATTCACTGAATACACAAGAGATATAGAAGACAACAACAAAGGACTCATAACACTGATGCACAACAGCATACCCTAAAGACTCCACAACTGAAAAAAATCACACTCTAAACACAGGCAAAGCAACTTACATCATATATATATTTATATGCCACCTACCACATTAGTGGGCTACATCCCTCAACTTGAACTATTCGGCTCACTAACATACCACATACTGGCAGGTGGCATGAATGTACACCACCCAACCTGGCCACACAAGAAAAAAGTATTAGAACTACTCCCAAACCTAAACATATTAAATTCCAGAAACCATTCCATAAGACAACGTCCTGAACATAACCAACAATCACTTTCCCCTGACGTAGCAAATTGCTCACTCTCTCTTCTAACACAAGCACAGGAAACCATACATAACCTTTCCTTAGACCACATCCCAAAATTATTAACATTGAACTGATAAGAAAATGTAAAAAAATGATATATCTACTGGAATAAATGATAAGAGTACACACAGAAAATAGAGAAGAGATAGGATACATTTACCATAGATCAGCTCTAAAATGCAGACAGAGCAGTGGAACAGAAAGCATTGACCATCTAGAGGGACAGGAAGAGATATATCCTACGAGACTATAAGAAATTAAAACACAGCCTAAACTACACATCGGAGAGAGTTACTTTCCAGTTTATTTCTTTAAATAAAAAAATAAACTGTAAAATAAACAGACTCACAGTACAAGAAAATAACTGCTACACTAACGAGACAAAGATATTAGAAGACTAAATAGCAACAAGAAAAAATAAAACTGGTAAAACACACAAATACAATAGATGGAAAAAGCAAATAACAAATATGGAGAAGAGAAAAAACAAATAAGATAAAACTGAAAAAAATAGCCCTCCCCACTATTCATAAAGTAGTTGGAGTAATCCAAAGACAGATACCATCATCAAAACAACGGTGCAAAATAAACAACAAATATTTCTCCAAAATAAGTTTCAAATCCGCAAATCCAGAAAAGGGAAACAACTAAAGAGACGCGAAAAATCAAACTAAATATAGATGCCATTCCTCCAACAGAGATGTGGAAGGGACAATAAAAAAATGAAAAACCCCTTCTCAGAACGCCCAAGTAGGATCTGATATATACATATTAAACATCTTGGCCTGAAAATAATAACGGCTTTGTCAAATACTTTCAACAATATAGAAAAGAACCTTTATAATACTCATATTAAAACCAAACAAACCAAACCAAACATACCCCCAGGTTATCTAATGTTCTACAGATCCATTGCATGAGTATCTACTATATCAAAGTTGAACGAAAGAATAATAGCAGAAATAAGCACATCTACTTACCTCCTCAAACAAATTATTACCAGCAATAGAACAAGGCTTTTGATAAAGTTCCTGGTAAACACAACGAAAAAAAAAATCACAGTGACAAACATTCACAGCAACGATAAGAGATGGTTAGCAAACTTTTTAGTTGGCTAATAGTGGAAAGTAAAAAAAAAAATAAAAATAAAGTGTCCCCTCAGAAATCGTCAGTAACATTACTCGCTTCAGACAGTCACGAATCAAGGAAGCATCGAGTAGTAAAGCTGATTGACCAAACTCATTGGGACTCACTTTCGATACTCACAAAATCAGCCCACATATCAAGATCTGACAGTGAAAAGCAACAAAAAAATAAACATACTAAAATTAGTTATAAACATAAGTTTTGATCAGAGGGAATATAATCACAGTGCCATCTGGTCATTTGTTGTTATGGTCGAAAATTCAGTGTTCCGGTCCCATTCAAACTACGAGTAACGACGATGACAGTGAATCCATCCCCGAACTTTAAGATGATAAAGGAATCGCCGTTGCACTACGTGTGTGGACGTGGGGTGCACTGTCCGTATCTTCCTCCACCATTCTCCAATATAAAAACCGTCACAGGTGGAAAACCTCGAAAATTCAAAGTATTCCAGTCCCACCCAAACTGATGACGGTGACAGTGAGCCCAGCCAAAAGCTTTAAGAAGGTAAAGGAATCGTTGTAGCAGCCCGAATTTGGGATTAGGTGGACGTGGAATCCGACGTTCGTCCAGCCACCATCGCCTGAAAATGAACAAACAATTCCTGAAGAGTACATTCAAATACGCTTCCACATTATGGTTCTCAACAATCAGAAAGCAACATAGACAACTTGCAAATATACAAAATAAGGTATTGAAAATAATAACAGGATGCTCTAAATCCACCCCAATAGAACACTTTCTCCTAGATACCTAAATTCTCCCCATTGAACATCACATGTAAATGATAGGTACACAGTTCTATGGAAGAACCTTCAACCCTACTAATCCATCTCATTACACTGCACAAGCACAACCAACTGAAAAAATGACAGTATACTAATCAAACGTGTACATCAACCTATCACCTGCAACCAACCACCAAACACCCTACTCTATCAAACTCCCCCAAGACGCATAAACACGGCAAAGGAAACTTGGACTGGAAGCGAATAAACGCTTCACTTCCAGTCCATGTTTCTTTTGCCGTGTTTATGCAACTTGTTCACATGGATTTTCGAATTTCCCCCCAATATATTAGCCCCACAGAAAAACGCCTCCTAAGAGAAACAAGAACTACACAAGCACGACTGCGCTCAGTTCAGGTCACCACCCAGCATTAAGACAACTCCAACACAGAATAGGCCTGACAGAGAAACAAACTACCCCAGATGCTATCATCACACAGAAGACGCCAGACACCTCATACTACTGTACACCATCCTAGCTATATCTGGACAACAACACAATATCTTTTCCTTGAGTTGACTCAAGGACAAGAGCAGTGGCTGCCGGTTATCTGAGAACCCTGGATCTCCTAAGAGAACTAGGGCAACTGATTGAATGATTGATTCTTTTCGTCTTTTCTTCTTATCCTTTATTTTTTCTTTCTTCCTTATTTCATCTTTAATTTTTGTATTGATCCTAGTCTCCTTTCTTATTCTTTTCTTCTTGTCTTTTTTCTTCTTTTCTTTTTGTTTTTTCTTCTTTTTTCTTTATTCAATTTCTGAATCACCCTCAAGGACATTAAATTCAGGAGCTAGAGTAGTACGACCAAATTAGACGCAGAGACAAAATTGAGTAAACTGGCAAAATAAAATAAAAAAATCAAGAACTTAAAAAAAAAAAAAAAAAAAAAAAAAAAAAAAAAAAAAACGAGCATGGGGTTGATGTACCACTGTTGAGTATTGGATTCATCTTCGTTTCATATATCGTGGACCTGGATCTGAATCATATGGCTATGAGTAACTGACCTGTCCTAGCAATCCAAATACACAAAGTTCCTGGCGTACGCTCCTTGTCACTAATGACAAGAGTCACAAAGTAGCAACAAGCATCGCGGCACCAGACGTGCCACTCGAAGTGTCTACAAGAACGAGGGCTGCAGCAACAACAACAGTAGCAGAAACAACATCATGAACGCGTACATTGGCAACAGCAAGATCAGCAAGGCGCCGACAATGACATATATTGTTTTGACACGTCCGTTCATAAACAGGACCCAGCTGGACGGAAGAAACGAAAGGGGGACTGACTGAGAGGGGCATGGAGATCGAGAGGATAGAGTGGAAGAATAGTCACAAGTGTGAGTAAAAGCCAGTATGTATGTGTGTGTGTGTGTGTGTGTGTGTGTGTGTGTGTGTGTGTGTGTGTGTGTGTGTGTGTGTGTGTGTGTGTGTGTGTGTGTGTGTGTGTGTGTGTGTGTGTGTGTGTGTGTGTGTGTGTGTGTGTGTGTGTGTGTGCTTGCGTGCGTGCGTGTGTGTGTGATTCACCTTTCACCTTCACCTTGCTCTTTGCATCACGTGTTGGACTCGTGATCGACAGCTATTTCCCTCCCGGAAGAGAGCTCAGAGCTCGTATGAACGATCTATGGGTAATGCTTTGACCTTACACGCACACACACACCAAACTCCCCGCCCACGAGAGTTGGAGTAACGACTCGAAGCGCAGCGATACTGAAATCATTTTCAGCCCTGGGCAGGATTCGAACTTGGACCACCGTAGTGACTGTGACTCTACCAACCGCGCCACCGAGTGTGTGTGTGTGTGTGTGTGTGTGTGTGATGTGTGTGTGTGGTTGTGTATGTGGTGTGTTGTGTGTGTGTGTGTGTGTGTGTGTGTGTGTGTGTGTGTGTGTGTGTGTGTGTGTGTGTGTGTGTGTGTGTGTGTGTGTGTGCGTGTGCGTGTGCAAGAGAGATAGAGGAGAGAGAGAGGGAGAAAAGGAAATACTTGAGAGGTAAGTCCGTAAGAGAGGAGAATAAAGACGTTGGCGACCTGACAAGGGAGAACATAGACTCCGGACGGGTTGATACATGAGAATGCTTGATTGAAACACATGGCTATTTTCGATATCCTATGAATAGGCTTTCTGTTTCCTTCTTTCTGCCATGTATTTCTTTGTTTGCGTCTTTTACTCCTTATCATCTCTGCAGTAAATTCCTTCCATTCGTTGACTAAACGCTTGGGCAAGTTGGCTGTACTCGCTTCTAGTTTATATCTACGGCACGGCAGGCAGAGACTATTGGTTTAGTCTGGTTTATATTCAGTGTGAAAATATTCTCATCAGTTATAATCTCGACTCCCTTGAAGTTCCTGAAGAACAGGACCAAGCTGACGTTGATTCATATACTTTCTTATACCAGATAGTTTTCATATGATTTGTTCCTGATACTCAGTATAAGCTCATCGCATTATTCTCTTCAATCCGTCAATGTTCTAATGATATTTTGGAATCCTGTAGTTTATTTATGATAGCTGGACATTTGTTATCAGAATATCGTACTATGCATCTATTCAATCTATTCTTACTTGCTTTCTTTAAATGAATTGAAAAAGAAGAATATACCAAAACATTAATTTCAGGAGATAATTCAAAGGTTTTCA
>NC_134799.1:25576731-25581731 GCF_046742065.1 Oratosquilla oratoria
ACACGAAATTCACACATCAAATACAAATATTCCAAAATTCACAGGAGAGTCTAACACATATGGTGTAAACAAGTTCATGAACCTCATTGACACTCTTATAGTTAGTAAAAACATTACAAATGAGAATCGTAAGATTGAGATTCTCAAGGAGAATATAGATCCAGAGCATGGAAGGGCGAGGTTTGTCATTAACTTCCAGCAAATGGAAGCAATTAATCAATATGATAATTACAAAACAGCCTTTCTTAAACATTTCATGTCCAAATGTGATCAGGATCCTATTAGATCATTGGTAAAAATGATTAAGGAAGTTAGGACAAGTGAAACTGACACAGAGTACTTAGCTAGATTAGATAGATGGTCAAAAGACATGAATTCTATCTTGAAAGATTCAGACTGGATAGAAAGATCTAGTGAGAAGATGAAAATCTCACAGGTAATCAAATTGATTACATTTAGCTTATTGGCAAAGAATTCTGATGACTTAACAGCAGAAAGGCTGTACAAAGATTTAAAATCAAATATCTGTTTAGGAGAAGTAGATTATCTTCTTCAAGGATACAGTGAGACCAGAACAATAAACCCATATGTAATGCCTATAAATCAACATAGCCAATATAGGAACTCTAGAGAGTTTAAGAAAACAGAAGTAGGACATAGGCGACATGCTAGAAGTCCATCTAGGGATAGGGATACCAGAATCCTATGTTTTAATTGTAATGCATGGGGACACAAGGCACAAGAATGTTTTTATGGGATTATTTGCAGAAATTGCAAATACGAAGGTCACAATGAGTATCAATGTAGGAACCCTCCATTCTGTATTTACCATAATATAATCGGACACAGAACTCATGAATGCCGGAATTTTCGGGTACCCCCAGGGCTAAGAGGAAAACCCCCAGACACAGAATAAACCATTTCAGACCTCCCCATATATATACCGATAGGCGGTATTGTGTTAAATATGGGAATGCAAGGGAGATGAAAGAAACTGACAAACTGATAATTACTGTTGGTAAAACTTCTGTAGGACCTCTCATTGCGGGTAAAGTGTTCAATAAGCCTATTCAAATTTTTATTGATACAGGGTCTGTAGTTAATGTAATTACTAGTAAAGTTTTAAACCAGTTAAACCCAGGAGTGAAAATGTTGGAACCAATCCATTACACATTGCAAGGTGTAACTGGAAATCAGTTAAAAACATTAGGTAAGATTGAGCTAGAAGTTGCCTTGTATACAAATGAACAATTGTACATCCCAGTGATAGTGGTAGAAGAGTCTGTTTTTCCAGGAGATTTATTGATAGGATTTGCAACTATGAGAAAAGAAAACATGGTAATTTGTCCTGCTGACTTAGGAATTTTAGTGAAGTCACAGTTAATCCCATTCTTAAATCAACCAGACTTAAGACCAGTGACAGGAATCAATGAATCCTTAGATAACATTTCTATCCTAGATAGCGAGGCCGAGCGGTCCAACCCTACAGAAAGTAAAACAATTTGTGAACCCAACTCAGAAGTTCAGGAAATCCCAGAGATTACTAAATTATCAACCACAGATGCCTTGAGAATTGCAGATTGCGGATTAACAAGGTCGACATTGTTACATCCCATATCAATTAATAAGGTTGAAGTGTGTTTGAAAGGAATCAATGTAGACTCTGAAGTAATTACAGTCCCAGAATCAGTTAAAATTAAAGGATTGAAGTGGGACTCAGGGATTTATAAGACAAATAAGAACAGAGTAGAAGTATTAGTAATTAATACTATGAATAAAGAGATAGTTTTAAAGAAAGGTACACAAATAGGATGTATTCAGGTGTGTACTAAACCTATTAAGATTTTAAATGAGAATAGTGAGGAGATAGAATTACCAACTTCATCAATTTGTTCAGTACAAGAAGGCATAGACTTAAGAAATAGATATAAAGAATTATTACAATCAACTAATTGCCCTGAGTTGGATGAAGCTTTATTTGCTTTGCTTATGAAACATAAAAAAGCAATTGCTTTGCCGGGGGACGCCTTAGGCAAAACAACTGTTTTAAAACATCACATTAAGTTAAAACCAGGAACCCAACCTATCTACATACCAGCCTACAGAGTTCCTCACTCTAAATTAGCTGTAGTAGATAAACTCATCACTGAAATGTTATCACAGGATATTATTGAACATAGTAAAAGTGAGTGGAATTTTCCGTTGATCTTAGTACCAAAGTCTGATGGGACTATGCGACCAGTTATTGATTACAGGGAACTGAATAAGCACACCATTTGTGACAGGTTACCATTACCCATTATCGGTGACATTTTGAGAAGTTTGGGAACTGAGAATAGATATTTTAGTACTATAGATATCAAATCAGCTTTTTGGCAAATAGAATTGCATGAAGATTCAAGAGAGTTCACAGCATTTTCTACTACAACAGGACATTATGAGTTCAAGAGAATGCCATTTGGGTTATGTAATAGTCCATTAACTTACATGAGATTAATGAATACTATTCTAGATGGATTGTTAGGAAACACTGCCAGTGTATTTCTAGATGACATTTTAATAGTTTCTCAGACTGCAGTGGAGCACTTTAAGAAATTAGATTTGATATTCTCAAGACTAGGAGAAGCTGGGTTAAAAGTAAAACTTGAAAAATGTAAGTTCTTGCAAGACAGTGTCATTTACTTAGGACATAAGATAGACAGACACGGGCTGAGTACAGTAAATTCAAAGGTTGACGCTGTCAAGATTTTTCCAGTTCCGACCAATGTAGACAAGGTTAGGAGCTTTTTGGGATTAACAGGATATTATAGAAAATTCATTCAAAGTTATGCTGACATTGCTAATCCACTAAGTTCTTTGTTGAGAAAGGACTCAAAGTTCATATGGGGACCTGCGCAACAGCAAGCTTTTGACAAGTTGAAAGATAAACTCACGAGTTCACCTATTTTAATTTTTCCCGACTATGAAAAAGAATTTATTCTTTGTACTGATGCGTCTGACATAGGGTTAGGAGGCATACTAATGCAAGAGAGAAATGGAACTTTGAAACCCATAGCTTACACATCCAGACTTTGTAATAGTGCGGAGAGAAACTATTCTATAACTGAAAGAGAAACTTTAGCAGTAATCTATTCTTTAGAAAGTTTTAGGGATATGATACTAGGGTATCCCATCAGAGTTTGGACTGATCACACAGCTATTCAGAACTTATTTAAGCATAAGAATCTTAGAGGCAGACTTGCTAGATGGTTTGCGATACTTCAGTCCTATGAAGTTCAATTTAATTATATTCCGGGTAGAAGGAATGTAGCAGATCCACTTTCTAGAAACATTAGTCAACCAATGACTGGGACTGGGTTGATTAATTTTGTTTGTAGTATAGAAGAGGTAGTGACTTTAGATGAAGGAATGCTAATAAGAGAACAGAGAGATGATGAGACATGTGATTCAATAATCAAGCATTTGATGAACCCAAGAGGAGATCCTCCAAAGCTACCAAAGGGGTATAAGATAGAGGAATTTCATTTGATTAATGGAATTTTGTATAGGAAAACATTTGTAAATGGGAAAGATATTTCTAGAGGTCAAGTAAATCAGTTGGTTATACCACAAACTCTGGTAAATGAGATATTGAAGTTACTTCATGATAGTGATTGTAGTTCACATCCTGGAAAGGATAAAACTTATAGACAGGCACAACTTAAGTACTTTTGGCTAGGTATGAAGAAAACTATATATGATTATATAGAAAAGTGTGTAAAATGTGTAAAGGTGAAGGGAAATACACCAAAACCTGCTCCTATACTCACCTATCCCATTCCACAGAAACCTTGGGAAAGAGTTCACATGGATACATTGGAATTACCATTATCCGAGAACGGCTTTAAATACCTATTTGTGGCTATTGATTATTTTTCAAGATTTTGTATATTGCAACCCATAATCAATAAGAAAGCTGAAACTATTGCTTCCGTAATCTATGATCAGATAATCTGTAATTTTCTACACCTAACATCCTAGTTTCAGATAATGGGACTGAATTTAATAACAAAATCTTGGAAAATCTATGTAATGTGTTCCACATCAAGAAAGTCAATATACTCGTTAACCATCCCCAAAGTAATGGAGTAGTAGAAAGGTTAAACAAAAAGATAATTATATGTCTTAGAACCCTAATAAGTCCTCATAGTGTAACTTGGGATACTTGGATTCCTTGTGTTAAGTGTACCCTGAACAATCAAATTAATGTAGCAACTGGGGATACACCTCATTTTATAATTTTTGGGGAGGACAAAACTCTGCCATATGAAATGTTGACTGCAGAGCAAAAACCCATATATAATATGGATGATTATATATCCAATAGGATAAATACTCTTCAAAGTATTCACCAAAGAATTAGGAAACATATGCAGGAGTATTCACAAGAGATGAGGGAACAACAACACAAAATAGCTCATAAACTAGAATTGAAAATTGGAGAATTAGTAATGGTCAAAATAACCTCACCCAATAATAAACTTTCACCAAGGTACACTGGTCCATATAGGGTAATTGATTCTGCAGGTGGAAACAAGTTTAAACTTAAACATTTAGAATCAAGAGAAGAATTGATAGGACATTTAGATGACATAAGGAAAATTAGCTTGCAGATCTATGAAGATGATTATAGTAATACTTTGTGCATAAATATTAATAACCCTGGAGAATATGGAGAATATTATAATGATATTTTTCAAGAGTTGAATATTAATCTTGATGTATTTTACAGATAGTATTGACCATTTGTATTGTATTTGGGATGGGAGACCTAAACAACTGGAACTTGGTGTCAAGCAGATACATGGAAACCTAAAACCTAGGATCTGCTGTGGTCAGACTTGGAATCTTAAGGACTTAAGGACCTCTCATCTGAGTACACACATGAGTATTGTGACCATTTTAAAGTAATGAGACTGTCTTTGAAAATGAAGTGTGTTGGAAAAAAATTGAATATTGAA
>NC_134799.1:25589231-25611731 GCF_046742065.1 Oratosquilla oratoria
TTCAATTACTTGTGCGACTTCTGCAGAGGAGTACTGCTACTGTTGGCAAAGCGATTACCATTTCTACTGCAGCCGATGTTGTCTTTGTGAATGAATGTTATTACTGCTATGTAACTATGTTCGACGATGCTGGGATGGTAAAGGCTTCCTCCGATTGTCAGTGAATTATTTTTTCATTGTTTTTGTAACTCTTTAGATGTGGATTTGTTAATCGTATACTATAATTTTCTTCACGTCGATGTCTGTATTTGTCGAAAATAGGTATTCCAGCGTATGAAATAATTTGTCAACGTCAATGAGTTTTAAACAGTCTTGCTACAGCGTCAGTGCAACTTCAATGGAAAGATCTACCAATGATATATTCACTGTAATATCTTTACTTCTACCGTGACCTTACCTGGTAGATAGTGGAGAGTATACCGGAACGGTCAATTATCAGGGGCCAATTGAGTATAGGGAACAAAAGACTTCACAGTGGGGTCCTCCAAGGACCTATAGTATATCCCTCGTTCTTCAACCTCTTCAAAAGTGACCTCCCTACTATCCAGGGCATAACATCAAAGCTCTCACCAATGCAGATGGCTTAATAAATATAGTATAGAATAACTACCAAGGACGCCCAAACATATTTAGACAAACTGGAATAGTGGGTGAGATAAGATAGAATGGTGACCTCCCTTCAGAACTCATCAAGGACATTGGTGGCTCCAGACAGTTGTGAATTAAATAAATATCCAACAATCAAATTGAATGAACAACTCCTTCCATTAGACAAAATTCCTAAAATTCTAGGCCTCGCTTTTGATGCACATATGCTCTGCAGCCCACACATCAAAGGCATAACAGTGAAAACCAAAACGAAAATAAACATCCTAAGAACAGTAGCAAACGCAGGTTTTGGTAAGCAGAATGAAACAATAATCAGAGTATTCAAAAAATCACTAAAAACATTTGACTACGTCTCGAGAGCATGGGTCCCAACAATCAAGAAAACAAAAACACCCTCCAAACTACACAATACACAGCATCAAAAACAATAACTGGATAAACTAAAACCACTCCAATAGAAGATCTACGCTCAGAAACCAAAACGACAGGACACAGTTCTATGCATGAGCCCTCATCCCCCCTCATCCATCCTGTAATACAACTAACTGAAAAAACACAGAAAACATATACACCCAGATCACAAAATAATCATTCCAAGAAACCAAATTCAATACTCCCAACTCTCCCACAACAGGCAAGAACCAAACTGGGACAAGTACATTTGGGCCACCATTGAAAGAGCACAAACACAGAATAGGCCTGACTACAGAATCAAACTGTCCCAGATATCTCATACATGAGAGATAGAATGCCCAAGCCTAAACTACGCCATCTTAGGACTTACACAAACAGCAGCAAAATATCTATTGCTTGATGGCTTGTGGGCCAATCCTGTGGCTGTTCCCGGTTACCTGGGTTCTTTCCACTGTTGTTATTAAACGTTCATACTTGTGCGCTCTTCATTGGTAGCATTAGTGTCAACTGTTGGCAAATGTAATACTGTTATAAGTGTGAAGAATGAGATATTATAATCGTTGTTTTTAAGACCACAACTGCCAACATCTAAGGTTCTGGAAATGAGAAGGAATGTCTTCATGTGGAGGAGGAGGAGTGGGATGACGAGGAGAAAGAGGAGGATAAGGAGGTGAAGGAGAAGGAGAGGGAAGAAGAGAAGAGGGGCTGGCGCACAAGGGTAAAAAGAAGATGGAGCTCTGAGTTGGACTGATATTGTATTGTAAACAAAAGATAGAGAGGAAGCAGGAAGATCTGATGATTAATTGTGAATTGGCATGTGAAGCAAGAAAGAGAAGGAAAGTTGGGGCGAGAAGAAAAGGGAGAGAGAGAGAGAGAAATAAAGAGAGAAAATTGAAAGAGGTTTTTCGAAAAGGCTTTGGCGTTGATTTGTTGATTCTGTAAGTCTCAGGATATCTAATTGAGCGGAGACTTCTGCCAGATCCCATTTTCTTGCGTGCGTGCGCTGGCTGGGAGGCGCCACTTAGTCCCTTCAATACAGTGACGTGGGATACAACTACTTCTACCGGCAGACGATTTCATTCAGTTGAAAGGTCGGACTTGGTACAAAATAGGGTCTCTTATCGAGCAAGAACCTCGTCTTGCTACCCTCCCCTTCTTAGCTGAAAAAGTCGTCTAGGATCGTCCGGAACAAGAACTTTGTGACACTGTATTGGAAGGGTAGCAATATTAAAATAATTTTTTTTTTTTTTTTTTTTTTTTTTTTTTTAGCACTGAGATTGAGCTCAATGGTGGACCTCGACCTCAGCAGGATCTCTATTGATCGAGAACCTTTCCGGCAGGATCTGTTATACTGTATAGTTGACTAAAACTGACTACCATATGCCACAATGATATCAATACAGTGCGTTGTCCTCATCATTATATATATTTTTTCTCACCCCTTAGGGATGATAGCGTACTCTATATTTTTTATGGTCAAAACCCGATGATTTTATTCAGCTGTGAGGCAAGTACGTGGCAAATGGAAGTATTGATTAATCAAATCCTTCTGTGCCTTTAATTCATTCCATCACCACCAGCCTGAATGAAAGGGTCTGGTGTTGGTCAGATCAATACAGGTAAAGTGTATGTCTGAGGTTGGAGAGATTGATGTTTATGTGCGAGATTAAACTAGACAATAATAATCATAACATTTTGGTGAATTTATACAAAGAGGCCTTCAGGAGTGGCCGAAGAGGTCATCTTTGCCCTTCGTGCTCAGTTGACCAATTGGCAATCAGTGTGAGCCGTTGGGCATCGAAACCGGATGTGGATTTACCTTGAATAAGGCCACTGACCTCGTCGAAAGGTCACACTGGTGAGCTATTAGTGCCCCCTCCCTCTTGACGCCTTCAACCCGTGACGTAATCAATTGGTAGATTCTTGTTTTGTCCGGCCAGGAGGGTTTAACCCATTCAACTCATGTCAGCCGCTTGTGGTGTAGATACGAAAAACCGGATATGGTAGGCCTCGCGCAGGCCCGTACATCCGAATATCATCTGATGCGGCTTGACCGCGCGAGGATTGACGTCATATTTTTCTGGTGTTTGATCAAACATTTTAATTCCTTTTATGATTTTTTTTTCTTTTTTTCTATTTGACCAAATGACAAGAATCTTGTCATCGGAGTTTAAAGGGTTAAGCAGCCCATCAAGGTGGCCTTGAATCTCCACCTTCCAACCCTCCCCCTCTCCTCCTAGCCCTTCTCCCTCTCCTCTCCCTCTTCCTCTATCCCTCCTCAGAGTTTTATCGCTTTCCGTGGAATGCGGGAGTAAGGGACAAATCCTTGTCATCTGATTGAAGAATGTACGCTACTCTTTGAATTTCCATTTGTCAGATTCTCCTCCTGGGAACGCCCCGGGATGTGTCAATGAGACACTCATTCCTTCACTTAGGTTTCCTCATGAGAAAGAAATGTTAGGAAAAATAATCTAGTAAAGTAAGTTAGAGGCTTTCACTGCTTAAGATTCTTACCACAGATATTTTTTCTCTTTTCTTTTCTTTTCCCTTGAGGGTATTCTCCACTGTCTACGACTGTGAACATAACCGTCCCATGCTCTGGTGACAAAGGAGGCTGCAACCAATTGACTTCACCAGATAGGCGGCTCGAACCACGGGAAACCCAATCATCATAAACGATAGATCTAGCGCGGTGAGGAATCACCAATCCACAGCGAATCACCTATACAAGACGCAGAGAAATACCACAGTAAGTCTGGCCACGTACGTTGTCGAGTACTTGAAAGTTGGGCCACTAAATTGACATAAATCATTTAACTCATTCAATATGGCGTCGCAACCTGTGGATTATGACCACGGGCGGCGATCTTTGCAAATGAGAGAACGAATCCCGGCCCATAGGGTGTCGATCGAACGGAATCTTTTACAAACTGGAGTTCTTTCCGTTTCACCCGCATAAAAAAGAATTTCATTCCCTAAAAAGATGAAATCCCTTCAAAAAAATATACATATGTGAATAAAAAACGATCATCGTTTTTAAGGGATAAAAAAGAAAAGTGTTTAGATCTTGTTACCGAGTGGAGTCCGAATCACGAACGCGACCGAGAAATTCAGGCGGGCCGGCAAGGTCTTCCCAGACGAGGGGCTTTGCTATCATTTGCACCAAGCTGCATCTAATAACGACGGGTTCAGGATGCAATTTGCAACGTCGAGTTGCCATTCATTACTCAATGGATTCAATTTGTATGTATATGATGTATGATATGTATATACCGACACATGCAGGTACCTGTGCAAAGCTTGTATGTGTCCATTGTGCGCTGGTGTGATTGCGTTTACTTCCTCGTATTCATTCATGTATGTTGTACACAGTATACCGTATGCGTGTGCGTGTATGTACATGTGTGTTTAGTTTATGTGTGAAGTGTGTGTGTGTGTTTGTATGTGTGTGTGTGTGTGCTTGTGTGTGTGTGTGTGTGTGTGTGTGTGTGTGTATCTAGTAGTCTTGTGTTAAAACAGATTCAATTTGTTGCACATTATATTCCCTGTCTAAATCCGAATTGTCTTAGATTTAGTGTGTTGGTCTCCTTCAGATATTTTATCCATCTGCTTTTATAACTTTTTCACAAATTTTGGCTACCGTGCTTGTAAGGTTCAAACTCTGGAGGACAGCTGTTTCAACCATTTCACATGGTCGTCTTCAGGGTAAAACTGATTACAAATGTGAAATACATTAGAATATAAAGGCCCGTGGGCCGTACGAACAACATAGAAAAAATAAAAATGGTGGAATATGATTGGTGGGAATATGCGGGTGGGCGGCGCCAGGAAGGGGGCCCTAGTCCTACGATGGGCTTATGTCACGTCTTGTCGGGTTGTCACTTCCGGTGAGCAAATGTCTAGATGCACCCTCTCGCCGGGACCTACGGGGAGCTAATGTCACGTCATGTCGTCTTGGAACTTCCAGTGGGCAAACGTCACTTCCAGTGGGCAAATGATACTTAGAAAGTTAGAGAAATGTTCTCTAAAAATCATTGATGCCACATGTGCTTTGGCATTCAATAGTAATATATATATATATATATATATATATATATATATATATATATGCGTAAGTAACCACTAGGAAAAGTAAACTAACGAAGCAGAGCACTTTCGTATAATTACATCTTCAGTGCAGATACAAAGAAGTAATTATAAAATGAAGAAACAAGGTACAGAATATATGACATAGTAAAGAGGGCATTCGGAGAGGTAGTGGAAGAAGTACACGTGACGGACGTTTGAACCGTCCTGGTAACCAACAAGTATGGGACAACTGCTCATAATTTATATTATAATTTAAATAATTTTGAAATTTCATGAGAAATATAACTATCTAATTTGTACAAACCTTGATGAAGATTAACATTTATCCCCTTACTAGATTTAATCAAACTGCATTTAATTAAATTTCTTTCTGTTATGTTGTTGTTGTATGTGATGACTTTAGCGTTATCCCAGTCAACTGGTTTGTACAAATTAGATAGTTATATTTCTCATGAAATTTCAAAATTATTTAAATTATAATATAAATTATGAGCAGTTGTCCCATACTTGTTGGTTACCAGGACGGTTCAAACGTCATTCACGTGTACTTCTTCCACTACCTCTCCGAATGCCCTCTTTACCATGTCATATATTCTGTACCTTGTTTCTTCATTTTATAATTCCTTCTTTGTATCTGCACTGAAGATGTAATTATACGAAAGTGCTCTGCTTCGTTAGTTTACTTTTCCTAGTGGTTACTTACGCATTTGTGAACACACGCTCCTAGTATTTTTATTGCATATATATAAGTACATATATATATGTATATATATATATTTATATATACACACACACACATATATATATATATATATATATATATATATATGTACAACACTGAATGGGTCCCAGTGATTAGAGATACATTTTAACGACCACAATGCATTTTAATTCTAAGCCATCAACATCGGGAGACACAATGGGGCCACATGCAGAAATTGAAATATTTACTGCCGAGGACTCGAACTCAGCGATCAAATGACAAGTGCCGTAGTAACTAACCAACTTAATAGCGTAGTTGGTTAGTGTCATGATTTAAGGTTCAATGATTCAAATGAGAATGACTCGGTATGAATATATATGTACGTGTACATATATAAAAGAGAGGCGAGAGAAAAACACATCAACACCGATGGGTTTATTGATTAACAACAGCACAGCTATCCTAACACGACGGTTACAAAACACGTGCGACCACCGTGATGGTCTTTAGCTAAAATAAATTCAATAAACTTTCCTTTGGCGGCTGAAGAATCCTCCCGTTCCGGTTCGTCGCTGTGACCTCCTGGACTGTGGATCTAGCGCCAAGTTCTAGTCTAGTCGGCACTGGAGTGCCCCTTCGACTGCCTTGAAGGGTGGCCCGTAGCGTAGTGCTCTCCAAGTTCCAGTGCCCTTCTTCTGTAGCTCTGGGAGGGGGCGGAGAACTCGAAGAGGAGGCTGACTGCGCATGCGTGATCACTCACGTGACATCGTCCATAGGCCTGGGCACTGGCCTGCGGTCAAGAATTTTCCCACGCCGCGCGTCCGTTCTTCCAAGATGGTCAGTCCAGCTTGGCACCGCGTGGCCCTGTGGTTAGCTTGTGAGCGCGCGGGTCGCCGTCACAAAGAATCGCGTCCTGGTCAAGGCGGCCCTCCTTGGGAACTGGACCACGTGGTACAGCTTGGTGTGCATCTTGGCGGCATTTCGTGATGCTCCCCTGGTAGGCCCACGTGGTACAGCTGAACTTGGGGACCACGTGGTTAGCTTGGTGTAGGGGCCGTGTCATTATATGACATTCCTCCCATCATGCTTAGCTCGCAGCCTGTCGCGAGCTAAAGAAAAAGTGTGCCCTATTTAGCCCTTGCTGTCTCAAACTCAGGAGTGAGTGGAAAAAAACCTCCTTGAGGGAAAAAACTCTTCCCTGAGTTTGAGGGCTCTGGCTTTCTCTGGCCAAAACGGCATGACATACAATGTCGAATGTGCCTGTGTGTGTGGGTATGTACAAGTGTACCTAAACGCTGTCCTATTCCTCTGGATCTGGGGACAAAAAGATACAGCAGTTATATGTTCATGGGGCGTTTCCCAGTCTGGACAATAAGTCGGCCCCCAAATTTTCACTTCCCTTGATATAACGCAAAGTGTAATCAAACTGTTGCAAGTATAGTCCCCACCTGGTGAGCCTGGCGTTGGCTGTCTTGGACGGTTTCAAATGCTCCAGCGGCATATGATCCGTCTCCAAGACAAACTTACCTCCGTACAGGTAGAATTGGAATTTCTTTATTCCATCTACTATGCCTAGCAACTCACGCTCGATGGTGCTGTAGTTCCTCTCAGCTGCCCTTAATTTTCTGCTGTGGTAGGCCACTGGGTACAACCATCCGTCCTGCTCCTGGAGT
Organism: Oratosquilla oratoria; assembly: GCF_046742065.1. NCBI lineage: Eukaryota > Metazoa > Arthropoda > Malacostraca > Stomatopoda > Squillidae > Oratosquilla > Oratosquilla oratoria. Next base: position 25,596,720 of record NC_134799.1, read on the forward strand.
AGAACTGCTCCGACGGCGTCTTGGGATGCGTCGGTTCGTAGTGTGAAGGGTTTTCTGGGGTTTGGGAGCTGCAATATGGGACTACTACATAGATATGACTTTAGTTTGTGGAATGCCCTTTCCTCTGTCTCTCCCCAACTTACTCTGTTCGGTGCACTCTTCTTTAGAAGGTTATGCAGCGGCAGTGCTACTGCGGCAAATTCGGGAATGAACTGCCGGTAGTAGCCCACGAGATTCACGAAGGACCTCACTTGTTTCTTCGTCGTAGGGGTCGGGGCCTCCCTAATCTTTTTCACCTTGTCGTCCTGGCACCCGCACCTTCCATTTCCCACAGTGTGCCCCAGATATTGGATCACAGTTTGGCCGAGCTCCGTCTTGGAGGGTTTGACGGTCATACCTACCGCCGCTAGCTTCTCTAAGACCTTCCGTAGCACCACCATGTGCTCCTCGAATGTCTGAGTGTGCACCAGCACGTCGTCGACGAATACCTCTGCGCCGGGCACATCGTGAAGTACGTCGCGCATGGTCCTGTTGAACACCGCTGGGGCATTGGTGAGGCCGAAGGGCAGCACGGTGAATTGGTACAGCCCCCATGGTGTGCCGAAAGCCGTAATCCTCCTGCTCTCGGGATGTAGTCCTATCTGAAAAAATCCTCGGGAAAGATCCAACTTCGAGAAAAATGTCGAGTTGGATAGTCTCGAAAATATCATCCGTTGATCGGACATTGGCTCTGCGATGGGCCGTGTAATAGAATTTACCTTCCGGTAATCCCCACACAGCCTTACTCCTCCGGTTTTCTTACCAACCACCACCACGGGACTGCAATATGGAGAACTTGACCTTTCAATTATCCCCGCTTCAACCATCGCGTCTATTTCCACCTTGACGTCGTCCACAAGTCTGAGGGGTATAGAATAGGGTTTAGTTTTTACAGGGAGTTCACTAATTAACTCAATGCGGTGGGGCTCCACCTGGGCTTGCCCCGGCTTGTCACTAAAAATGTGGCCAAATTCCCTGCACAAGGACACAGCCTTGTTCTTCTGCTCGCTTGTCAAACCGTCACTCACCGCCACCTCCTTCCATGTCTCACCTTGCCTGACCTGCACTGTCTCAGGACCCACATCGCTCTCAGTTTCCTCCGAGATGACGGTAGCACAACCTACAAGCTCCCTCGCCTCGTCCCGGAAACACTTCCTAACTAGGCGCAGGCATCCTAACTGCTCGGACGTCCTACGCCCTGTCACCCACTCCCTTCCTATGCTCATGCTAGCTACAGACTGCTGAGGCTCTATATAGTTCTTTAGCATGTTCACATGGAAGCGCTTAGTCTTATGGTGACCCATCTGGATTGTGTAATTGACCTCTGAATTCCTGGCAACTACTTCGAAGGGCCCACGCCAGGTGGCTAACAACTTATTATGGGACGTAGGCATTAACAACAAGCACTTGTCCCCTGGAAGAAACTCTCTCAGCGCGGCCTTCCTATCGAAGTGGGACCTCTGAACCTCCCTGGCCTTAACCAGCTCCTCCTTAGCAAGTTCACACGTGGCCTGGAGCCTGTCTGCCAAGTTGAGCACATACTCGTACGTGGAGCTAACCACGGGATCCGGAACATCGTCGTCCCACAGCTCACGTAACATCTGGAGGGGCCCTCTGACTTGCCTCCCGTAAATCAACTCAAAAGGGGAGTGCTTCAAGCTACTCTGAGGAACTTCGCGATATGCGAAAAGCAAAGGGGCAATAAACCTAGGCCACTCCTTAGGCTGTTCGTTCATCATCCTCCTTAGCATCTTCTTCAACGTACCGTTGAATCTCTCACACAGACCATTGCACTGGGGGTGGTAAGGAGTAGTTCGGATGCCCCGGATTGAAAGCAAGCGCAGGAACTCGTCCATCATTCCCGAGGTGAACTGGGTTCCCCTGTCGCTAAGGATCTCCTTGGGCATTCCTAATCTACTGAAAATTCCCAACAGTGCCTCCGCTACAGTGGTGCTCTCTATGTTCTTGAGAGCCACGGCCTCTGGCCAACGAGTAGCGAAATCGACTAAGGTCAATATATACTTATATCCCTCTCTCGATCGGGGTTCAATGGGTCCCACGATATCGACCGCAACGCGTTCGAATGGCGTTGCTATAATGGGGAGGGGTTGCAGGGGTGCAGGCTTAACTCTGCCCCGGTCTGTGGTCCTCTGGCACGTGTCGCAAGATTTGGTCCAACGGGATATATCCGTGGCCATACCCGGCCAAAAGAAATCCTTGCTGATCCTGTTGAGGGTCTTAGTGTATCCCATGTGACCTGCTAAGGCTGCCTCGTGACCAAGCTTAAACACTGCCTGCCTATACCTCTCTGGTACTATAAATTGGTGCTTAATCTCCTGACTTGTCTCAAACTTCCTATACATCCTCCCTGCCTTCCTCACATAAGTCATAACACCCTGACCCACTCGCCGCACGGTACCATCCTGAAGCTGCCTACGTACGGTTTCTAACGAGGGGTCGTCTAGCTGCCTATCCTGAACTTCCTTGGAGTCTATTAACTCCTGTATCTCAGGCACCGTCAGAGGCGCCGCGGTAGAAAGGTTTCTCAGCATCGCGCGGGTTACTACGGCCGCGGTGGTCTGAGTTTCTGCCTCTGCGGTGCTCGCATTGCGCGCCCCCGGAATATTGCCAATCACGCAGTCACTTATGGGATTGCGCATGACCGCCGCTGCTACCCATCCGGTATAGATGTCCGACTCCACGTGCACGGTGGCCTCGGGCACGACGGTAGTGGAACCGTCTGCCATGCTGCACTTAACCTTCCTTCCCGTGTACTGCTCGGGCCTGACCAAATACCTTTTCACTATGCACCCTGTGCAGCCCGAATCTCTCATAACATATGCCTCCTCACCATTCACCAGGCCTAACCAAAGGTTAAGTCCTTCCTGGTTCTCTAGTCAAAGCTGGTGCGCCCCGTGGCAGCCTCCTGTTACCGTGGCAGGAGGACCTTCTGCCCTCATACGTGACGAGTTCCCTGCATAGGCGGGACGCTCGTTACTGGCCTGACCTTGAACCGTGCTCGTGGAGTGATCATCCTGAATGCCCACCAGACTGGCAGCGGCTACGCGCGCACCCGTTCTCCAACTCTGCGCTGGCTGTTCACGCCCCTTGGGTTGCATTCCGCCATTTTGTTGGTGACGCCCTCGTGACGCCATCCAGGCACCAGGCCTAACCTTATTCATGCCACTCCTATCGGCTTCCTGCCGCCTATACCATTCACTCGACTGACCTACCTCCTCAGCACCTCCTACTCCCTTGCTCTGTTCCCTCTTAAATGTATTCCTCCCATACGCTGCATAATGTGCTTCAGCCTTAACACATACATCATCTATGCTAGTCACCTTATCTAATCTAAGTTGTGCAACTAATTGAGGGCTACAAGCCTTCTCAAACTGGGTCCTCACTAGAAGATCCGCTAAACCCGAGAACGTCTTCTCTGCTCCGTCCTTTCCTATCCAGAGCTCTAGACGACTCGTCAGACGACTGGCATATTGTGATGCCGTCTCGTGTTCCAACATTCTGGCCTCGAAAAACTGCCTGCGGGCGTTCTCACTAGACACGCCGTAGGCTTGCGTCAGCGCCTGCCTCATTGACTCGTACGTCCTCTCCCCCTGCGGTACACTCATCAATATATCCAGTGGCCTTCCGGAGAAAAGGCTCATGAATTGGATAGCTTTGGTGTCTTCGGACCATTTCATTCTATTTGCTATATCGATAAATCGTTCCGTGAACGTTTCGATACTCTCCCCCGCCGAATACTTTTCTAGGTTCGTGGCCGCGGGCACGATAGGCGTACCCTGGCTCTCGCTCTGACCATTCTGTCCATTCTCCGCGAGTCTCGTCCGCTCTAGCTCGTGACTCCTAATCTGGGCAGCTTCCTCCATCCTAAGCTTGACCATTTGCTGCTCGTGAATCCTAACGGCCTCTTCTCGAACCCAATGCCTGTCCTCCCGTTCCAACGCTTGTTGGGACTTGACGTAGGCAGCGATCTCGGCCGGGTCGGTCATTCCTAACCCTTCCTTGGCCTCCTCTATGATCGCTTGAGCGGTCCTAAAAATACCTTCACTACCTGCCATGATGAGTGCTGAGTTAATCCAACAACTGCGTGGACGTACTTAAACTAATCATGCACACTTCACTTGTCCAGCAGTTTCTGTGTTTCTCTCTCTCTTTCTCAACCGAGTCCCTGTTCGGGCGCCAATGTCATGATTTAAGGTTCAATGATTCAAATGAGAATGACTCGGTATGAATATATATGTACGTGTACATATATAAAAGAGAGGCGAGAGAAAAACACATCAACACCGATGGGTTTATTGATTAACAACAGCACAGCTATCCTAACACGACGGTTACAAAACACGTGCGACCACCGTGATGGTCTTTAGCTAAAATAAATTCAATAAACTTTCCTTTGGCGGCTGAAGAATCCTCCCGTTCCGGTTCGTCGCTGTGACCTCCTGGACTGTGGATCTAGCGCCAAGTTCTAGTCTAGTCGGCACTGGAGTGCCCCTTCGACTGCCTTGAAGGGTGGCCCGTAGCGTAGTGCTCTCCAAGTTCCAGTGCCCTTCCTCTGTAGCTCTGGGAGGGGGCGGAGAACTCGAAGAGGAGGCTGACTGCGCATGCGTGATCACTCACGTGACATCGTCCATAGGCCTGGGCACTGGCCTGCGGTCAAGAATTTTCCCACGCCGCGCGTCCGTTCTTCCAAGATGGTCAGTCCAGCTTGGCACCGCGTGGCCCTGTGGTTAGCTTGTGAGCGCGCGGGTCGCCGTCACAAAGAATCGCGTCCTGGTCAAGGCGGCCCTCCTTGGGAACTGGACCACGTGGTACAGCTTGGTGTGCATCTTGGCGGCATTTCGTGATGCTCCCCTGGTAGGCCCACGTGGTACAGCTGAACTTGGGGACCACGTGGTTAGCTTGGTGTAGGGGCCGTGTCATTATATGACAGTTAGTTATTACGGCACTTGTCATGTGATCGCTGAGTTCGAGTCCTCAGCAGTACCACATTTCAATTTCTGCATGTGGTCCCCTTGGATCTCCCGATGTTGATGGCTTAGAATTAAAGTGCATTTTGGTCGTTAATATATATATATATATATATATATATATATATATATATATATATATATATTCATATGTGTGTGTGTGTGCATGTATGTATGTATGTATATATATGTATAGTAAATGTTATATTTGTATCTATATGCGCGTGTGAGTGTTTGCAGACATTTTGAGTACACCTACCTGAATTTTTGTATGTTTTTTATATATACAACAATAATTGATTTTTATTTGGAAATAACATATATTATATATACTTATGGAGTCTATTCTTTACATATGTGTACACTTGGTGAAGGTGTAAACATCAACGCGACAAATGTATTTTTTATTTGATTTATGTTGTTACCAAAGAGTAAATCCCGAGACCTTATAAATTTTTCTTCTTGAACTTTTCCTCCCCTATCTCTTCCCTTGTCCCAACCTTTAATTTACAACTGAAGTAGCCTTGGTATCCCGGACGCCATCATAAAATAACAAATATTTGATCGGACTGCCTGTTGGACCGCGAGGGGACAAGAAGAAAATAAGCTATTTTCCGACCGATGAAGAGGAATTCTTGACTTGTGTGTTCTGGCATTGGAGATCAATATCCTCCCCAATTTCGGGAATGAACCTCTGGAGGTGAAATAATTCGTCTCCTGGCAACACATATTGATCGATATGGTCTTTTTATATATACCTTGGTATACAGTTGCCTTAAGGCTTTGTGAATTGAACAGATTTCCTATATTTGGTCATCAAACGTAAAATACGGTTTTATGTAGTTCTGACACATAAGAATACACGCCAGAACTCATTTTGTATTGTATTTGTATAGCATACGCGCATGCACACACACACACACACAGGTACACACACACACACACACACACACACACACACACACACACACACACACACACACACACACACACACACACACACACACACAGGTACACACACACACACACACACACACACACACACACACACACACACACACACACTCATACAGACAAGAAAAAATTGAATGAAATACTCTTTTAGCCAGAGCAGAATCCTTAAATGTACTGTACTATCTGTACAGGTTCTTAAAAGGTAATTGAAAACGGTCTGACTAATAAAGTTGCACCAAACTGTCACGCTCCTTCTTGTTGAATCCTGCCGTTAGCCATAAAATAATCCTTGAATGCACGTAATCCCTTTACACTCTTGTTAGAATGATATACGTATATGTTCACATAAATCCTGATTAATTCCCATGTAAAGTAACGAAATATTTTCTCGTAAATGTATGTTTCATGCAAATCCGTAATTCTCAGACGCCTAGACTCAGATTTTAACCCCCCTGCTTTGTACAGCTTGGATACTTTGACTTCACATATCCATTTAAATTCAAAGATAAATTTTTGTATGTACGTATTTATGTACCTCAAGCCAAAGAACACGGCCAACAATGGACTTGAGCTACCTAGAGCGATCCAGAATTCTTCGTTCACTTTTCACTTTCCTTCATTTGAGGAAAACACGAACACACTTTAAGGTAAGACTTTGCGGGTTTTGTCCTGTGAGGTGGCGAGCTAAACATTTGGAGAACCAAAAAGGGAAGGTACTTGAGACGCCTAGTTTGCTTTGCCACTATGCAAATGTTAATAAATTCATACTGCGGTGGTAAAAGGAAAAGGAAAATATATTTCTCTGAAGGAAAAAAAAAAACAATTCTAGTTCATTGGACTGCTTTCTTCAATGGCGTGAAAGGAAAACGAGATGTTTGTGTGAGAGCGAGAGGGTGAGGGTATAAGTGGACGAGAACGTGGGAATCTGAGTGAACTTTTTGAGTGGACCACTGTATGAATATTTATAAACATGATGGGGATCTTTGATAAAATTATCAATACGTGAGCAGGACTGCATCAGGGGGAATAAAAGAATAAACTTTTCAATATGTGCTTTTTAGATTTTCGTCACTATTTCCTTAAGACAGATATTACTCGTACAAGTTAGATGTTGATCTGTTTCTTATTTCTTTCTTCTGTATACACATCTTTGTCCATACAAGCGCTTAAAAATACAAAGATATGTTTTCGTGTCTGTGTGTAAGTGTATGTATACTCACATGTATTCCTGTAATCTCACACATACAAACTCCATCCACCTGTTTAAGAGGGAATAGCAATGCTTTCTATGCACATGATGCTAGATGCAGACAATTTTTCCGTAGACATAGTTGCTTTCAGTTATTTTTTCTTTAGCTTTGAAAATGAACTTTCTCAAAAACAATATACTACAATCAGAAATAGGAATAGTCGTAATACTGGTTCTATATTAAGAAAAAATAAATTAATCTTGTCTTGAAAGATGAATTGATAAGGGTCTTTATGTTGGATTTCATCTTTTTCAGGATAATTCTGCTTGACATAATCATGGAAGTATCTTACCCATGAGGTTAATATCAACATCTTTGAATAATATAAGATTTCTATTGCTTCACATGGCTGTCCCTCTGAAGCCTTTAAATCAACTAGAAATGATAATTTGTTGGGGTGGAAGGGGGCTTTTGGGAAGAGGGGAATGTCTGTTGAGGAAGGAAGGGAGAGGACGGAAGACAGAGGTGAGTGGAGAATGGTTGTATATGGATGATGTTGTGACTGCATGAGGAGGAATGGGCGGGGGGGTGGGGGGTGGGGTAGTATGTGTGAGTAAATTTTGACGCAGCCCGAAGGGATTTCTCCCCGTCCTCGCCTTATATGCAAAGGGGGACGGAGAGGGGGGTCGCCGATTAAATGAAGCGGCCTTGCTGTGGATGTACTGTGTCTTGCGACACTGCTTCTGACCCAGGGCGGTGGGCCGGGTGCAGGGAGGTGCTCAGATGAGAGGAAGAGTGGGAGGGGTGTGGAGTGTATTTAGGGATGAAATGGGTGGGAGTGTTTTTATGCCTTTCCCTTTTTGGCTACCTCCCTTGGAAGGGGGAAAAAGCCTTGGTACATGTATGTATAACTGTAGATTGTTGCCCTTCTCCTTAGATTTGCTTAAAGTACGTCTGTTATGTGAATGAAGGATTTCGCTCAAAACTTATCACCCGGAGAAAGCTCTTCATCAGCGTCAGGTATAACTTCATTATTGGTTTGTTACTTCTGACACTCTTTTTGTTGCATACTAATATTCTACATTAAGCCATCTAGATTAAACTTCTTCAATAGAGAACTGTACTGGTTTTATGAAATTCTTCCAGTAAACGATTCAATAAGTGTAACAAAAAAAACTGATGAGTTTCTTGTTTGTAAAGTCTGGGGTATGGATTTTTTGTATGAGATCAGTGGAGTTTCTAATGTGTGTGTCGCTGATAGTTTCCAGAGTTGATGTAAGGGGTTTGACTAGTATCTTAGCTTATTTTGTGGGGGCCACTGCCTTTTCCGTTGGTGATTGGTCTCATGGGGATCCCTGCTTTGGGAGTTTTGGGAATGCCACGTATCGTTGGTGTTTTGGGATCTTCTTCTTGGAGACGGAGTAAGTATTTTCCTTTGTTGGTGTGTTTGAGGATTTTTCTAACATCGGTATTGAATCTAACACTAGAAACTCATACAAAAACTCCATACCGCAGGCTTTACAAACAAGAAACTCATCAGTCTTGACGTCATCGCCTTATACACCCACACATCGCTGGCAGATGCTATTTCAGCCATACAAAGAGTTATAGATAACATCGATGAGACTACCCTCCCAATCAACAAAAGAGATTAAAAATAATTAGTAGAAAAATGCCTTAAATACGCTTTCTGCACATTTAATGGCAAAACATACCGACAGCACTACGGCCTACCAATGGGATCACCCCTCTGTGCTATAGCCGCCTGCTTAGCAATGGAAATTCTAGAGCAAAACAACTACAAACAGTTCTTCCCCGATAACATCACCTGGTTCAGGTATGTAGACGACTACCTTCTTATCTTACAGGCACAGACACTGACATCCTTCTACACAATTTAAACAAATCGCACCAGAAAATACAATTAACAGTCGAAGAAGAAAACCAGGACTCTCTCCCATACCTTGATACATTAATCATCAGGCACAATAATACAGCAAAATTCAAAGTTTACAGAAAACCCACAAACAAAAACGACTACATACACTACTTCAGTGCCCACAGCGACAGAACTAAAAGTGGTATACTAATAGGTTTCTTCCTGAGAGCACTAAGAATATGCAGCCCAGAATACCTTCAAGACGAAATAGACCACATCACCACTATATTCTAAACACTTAACATCCCAACAGGAATCATCGCCCGACCCCTACACAAAGCTAAGGAAATCAAACGAAGAAGCATCTCAGAACCACAAACCAAAAATGAAAATATCCTCCTCATAGCACCATCATCGGACCTAACTCACCTCCTAACCAAGAAATTAAAACCCATAGGCATCACAGTAATATCAGACAAAGGACGACAAATAACAGAGTTCACAAATAACAGACAAAATTCCACTCAACCCGACAGTACCCTATACAAAATCCCATGCCCGGGATGCAACCTTGCCTACTATGGTGGAACGTACAAGGGATTAAAGAAACGCCTACATGAACGCAAAGCTGATGTCCGTCACCACCACACAACAAACGCCTGAGTAAACCACATCGAAGAAAAACAATATTTACCTCAATGGAACCAAGCAAACATTTTACATGAAAATCTAAACAAACCACAAAGAAAATCATTAGAAGCAATATACATAAACACTAATGATTGCATCAACAACAGAACAGAAGATATCAAGATTGCAAAACAATCCGCCAAATACGCCATAAGACAATTGCTCACACAAAAACAAACAACTACTTCCACCCGCCTCACTCTGACCCCACATGACCACCAACCCAAGCAGCATACGGAATCTCACTCCGCGTCCATCATGAACCACAGCAACTGCCCTATAGATACCAATAATTTTATTCTCTAAATATTACCTCTGAAGAAGCCTCAAAGGCGAAATCGGTCAGGAATAGTCTCTTGGTCCCAATCGTGTCTTTCCACTCTTACCATTCATACATGCGTATATATATATATATATATATATATATATATATATATATATAATATATATATATATATATAACAGATGGAAATGCACATGAGCAAAATAAAACTTAAACCCATTCTCGGAGAAAAATAAATTGAGATATGGAATAAACCGTATATTTCTTCCACTGTATCTGCTGAAGAGGACCTCAGTCAGTGGTCGAAATATATGGTTTGCTCTATATAACAGCTTATTTTTCTCCGAGACTGGGTTTAAGTTTTACATATATCAATCAAATTAGCCATCCTGAGTCCACTACTGAACAAAGGCCTCCTTCATAGCATTCCATGATTCACACGACCGCATCCTCTGCCTCGCCACTCCTGCAAACTTCTCGATCTCGTCTCTTCACCTTCTGTCTGGTCTCCCTCTTCCACGCTTCCTATCTCGCGGCGCCCACTCAGTAACACACTTGCTCCATCGCTCATCAGTCATTCGCATTAACTTACCTGACCAATTCCACTTCCTCTCTTTTACCGTCTCCACAATATCTTTCACCCTAGTCTGCTCTCTCACCCAACTTGCTCTTTTTCGGTCTCTCAGCGTTATTACCATCATTGATCTCTCCATTCTCCTCTGTGTAGTTCTTAGTTTTGCTTCCATCGCCTTCGTTAGTTTCCAAGTCTCACACCCGTAGATTATAGCTGGCAGAATGCATTTATTGTAATCTTTACGTATGAAGTCTATTTCGTTCTTTGTTGTTCCATTTGGACTTCTCCAGGTCAATTTACGCCCTGCACGCTTTTGGAAGAAAATGTTCATTATCCTCATATTGTAGTTCTCTGCAAAATTGACTAACATCTCGCCTCTATAATTTCTTTCACCTACTCCAAACTTCCCAATGTATGTCTCATCTCCCATCTTATTCCCCACTTTAGCATTAAAGACTCCTATTACCAACGTGTACTTCCTTTTTTTTTTTATCTATTACCTGACTTAAATCATAAATCATACTTTCTTTTTTCATGATCCATTTCATGCAAAATAACCACAGAAGAAAGGAAACTTGTAGACAGTAAGTACTTTCGTATATTACATCTTCAGACTAAATGACAGAGATACAGAGTATGTTTAAACCCTACACTGTATCTCTGTTATTTAGTCTGAAGATGTAATATACGAAAGTACTTACTGTCTACAAGTTTCCTTTCTCCTGTGGTTATTTTGCATATATATATATATATATATATATATATATATATATATATATATATATATATTTAAACACGACAGCAATTTGACACTGATTAATCTTCTTACTGAGATTTTCAAATTTTCTCACAGTAGGCCTCATTTCAGGGGGGGGGGGGGACAAGCCATCCATAGTCTTCCATATTTAATTGAAGTTTTGACCTTAGGGAGTCATCTTTAGAATAGTATAGAAAATTAAGTCACATTCTGACACAGCTACATAATATACAATTGGCAATTTTGAACAGACAACATGGATTTAAGTATAGGCCACTTGGGAAAGCTGAAAGGATTGTGTCAACCTGCGTGGGCAGACACTTCGCTCAGGAGGTGAAGGAGAATGGGGAGGGAGAGGAGGAGAGTCAGGTAGGATGGTTCGTCTCTCAGGGACGCCCCGCTGGTCAAGAGGGGGTTGGTGAAGTGGAGGAGGTGGAGAGAAATAGGTGGGTGTTGTTGCCGATGGGCTCCTCGTCTAGAATTGGAGCACGCTGATGCTCCTTAACTCTAGTCGATAATTTCTTACCCATCTTCCCTATGTAGCGAGTACCACAATTGCTGCAACCAACATCATAAACTACCCCGTCTTGTTCTCTTCTTCCTCATTGTCTTTCACCTTTGCCAATGCCCCATGTAGCGTGTTCGCAGGGTTGTGAGCTCTTCTTGTTGTTTCTGTATTTCACACCTACATTCTCCCAATCCATCTCGTGCTGCTCATCCTTATAGTGCCTGTAGATCGCCGAACTGCCATCTTAAGGAAGCACAGGATGGAGGTAGTTCACAAGCCCGCGAACACGCTACATGGGGCATTGACAAAAGTGAAAGACACGGAGGAAGAAAGGAACAAGACGGGTATAGTTTATGATGTTGGTTGCAGCAATTTTGGTACTCGCTACATAGGAGAGACGGGTAAGAAATTATCGACTAGAATCAAGGAGCATCAGCGTGCGGCAAACCGAAAAGATGCCAGTTCGGCGATCTACAGACACTGTGAAGAGGAGCAGCACGAGATGGATTGGGAGAATGTAAGTGTGAAATACAGAAACAACAAGAAAGAAGAGAGGTTATGTTTTGGGAGAATGAACAAGTGACAACAACAGCGTTAACAGATGTATTAATCTAAATCCGATTTACCAGGTAGCGAAGGATAGGCAGGACAGAAAAAGCACCGATCGGCGACCCGTGTAGTGCTATTTTGTCGGGATTGTGATCTTTTGTTCTTTTTGTTCTTTTTTATTTTGGTGGTTCCATTTTTATACCACTTTTGCTAGACTTTGTAATTCATTTCTTCAGGTCATTCAGGATATGGGTTTAGCATAGCTTTATTGTTTTGGTATGTATCTTAGCTACAGAGGAGCGAAGGACAGGGAGGACCACAGGAATGATGGTCGGCGACCTAGTAATGGAGATTTTGTCCGGAGTGAGATTTTATCATTATGAGCTTTTTGGATGTCGGTAGCAGGATGTTCGTGCCTCTTTTGTCTAATTTTCTAATTCTTTCTCCATGTTGTTCCAAACATGTGTAATTGCTTAGTTACGTATGGGGGCCTTCATATTCTTGGATGAGGGCGGTTTTTTTTTACAATGGTGAAATTCTGTAGATCTGCAACTCTGCTCAATCCGGTGGGACCTCTCCCAGGGAACACTGGTATACTACTTAATTGATACATTCTTGCTGTCATTGTATACCCCTGAAGACAAACTCCGGGACGCAGAGTAACAGATTTACTACCGACGTTTCGAACCCTGTCCGGAGTTCGTCTGCGTCCAGTGTTTGATATATATATATATGTATATATATATATATATATATATATATATATACTGTATATATATATATATATATATATATATATATATATATATATATATATGTATGTATATGTATATACACGTATATATGAATGTGTAAACATACACACATATACCTATAGGGTGGTAGATAGAGCGTAATGGACTATATAGTGGTAACCAGGAGAATAGTATGAAAAGTGATGTACATGTTCTAAGGGGAGAGAGTGGGGGAATATCAGATAATTTTCTGGTGGAAGATAAATTGAGAGTGGAGGATAGATGGAGAAAGAGGAAAAGGACAAAAGGTAGAGAGATGCATAAAATGAACTGCTTAAATGAAAAAGAAAAAGAGAAGGAATACAAAAAGAGGCTGAGAGAGGAGTGGGAGGGAGTGAAGGATAGAGTAGAACTAGGAGTGGAGGAGGAATGGGGATGGTTCAAGGAGGGTGTCATAAGGTGTGCAAAGATAGTGCGTAGAACAAGGAGGACGGGAGGAAATAGAAGGAATAGTAGTGAGAGTTGGGATGAGGAAGCAAAGAAGGTTGTAGAAGAGAAAAAGCGAGCTTTCATGCATTGGTTACAAAATAGGACGAGGTACAAAGAAGAAAGAAGAAAAGTAAAGCACAAGATAAAAGAGGGAAAGAGGAGAGCAGATGTGAAATGGGATAAGAGCGTGACAGAAATTTTTGAAAGTAATAAAAAGATGTTTTGGAAAGAAATTAAGAGAGGAAGAGGAGGCGAATCAAGTAGAGAAGAAATGGTAAAAGATGCAGATGGAGAGAAGATAATGGAAGAGAAGGCAGTAAGAGGAAGGTGGGCAAAGTATTTTAGGGAGTTGCTAAATGTGAAGGAGGATATGGAGGGAAAGGTAGTTGCAGTGGGAAGCGCTAAGAAAATGAGAGTGATGAGTGAGGAAAATGGAGGAGATATAAGGAAAGATGAAGTGAAGGCAGTTGTCAAGATGGGAGCAAGTAAGGCACCTGGGTTGGATGGATTTCATGCAGAATGTCTGAAAAAAGTACAGTGATAAAGGACTGGCTGGTGAAGTTATCTAGTGTTTGTTTAAGAGAGGGTAGAGTGCCGGAGGACTAGAGAAGTGCCTGTATGGTTACACTTTACAAAGGAAAAGGGGACAAGTGTGAGTGTAGTAATTTCATAGGGATCAGTTTGTTAAGTATAGTTGAGAAGGCTTATGGTAGGGTCTTAATTGAGAGGATTAGGAGAGGAACAGAGAGAGTAATTGGTGAGGAACAGTGGGGTTGCGTAGATCATATTTTTGTGGTAAGATGAATATGTGAGAAAGCTATAGGAAAAGGTAAGTATGTATTTTTGGGCTTTTATGGATTTGGAAAAGGCTTATCACAGGGTAGAATGGGAGACATTGTGGGAGTTATTACAGATATATGGGATAAGAGGAAAGCTGTTAAGAACAGTCAAGATATTTTATGAGAGTAGTAGAGATTGTGTTAGGATTAGAAATGGAGAGAGTGAATGGTTTGAGGTAAAGGTGGGACTTCGTCAGGGATGTGTTATGTCGTCCTGGCTGTTCAATTTATACATGGATGGGGTGACGCGAGAGGTAAATGCAAGGATAGTGGGTCAGGGATTGGAGATGGTTAAAGAAAATGTAGAAAAGTGGAAGATAAGACAGTTGTTGTTTGCTAACGACACTGCGTTTGTAGCAGGATCAGTGTCAAACTGGGGCAGGTCACAAGGCATCACAGAATTGCTTTGCTACAACTTAAACCTGGTCTTATCTATACTGAGTGCATACGGATATATTCACAATTTTCCAATGTTAATTGCTGTCTTCTTTTCTCGCTCAAACAATTTAATCTGAAACCGTCTTCCTACTTCAGGCTTT
>NC_134799.1:25626731-25649231 GCF_046742065.1 Oratosquilla oratoria
GTCTGAAAGGTTGGTCACAAAGTCATTCCTTTCCAATTTGTTCCAATCACTGTTATTACATAACCAAAGTAGCCTACGTTTAAGTTTTTGTTCTAGTACAACATAATCCTTATTTAATCTACTTACCAGCCAGAAGGGTAAGGTTACCTTTCTCTTACCATCGCTGATTTCGTCCAATTTGTCCTGTAACGTTTCACAGGATTCCTCTAAGTATGTCCTGGCGCTGTCTGTGAATGGGTGTTCATCACTTCTTAGCTGTTTTGGAGCCGATCTAGGGAGAACCATCTCATCGAGGCAATTCAGGAGAAATCTCCTACGGAGTGTAAGGCTTGTGATCCGCTGCCTTCTGCTGTATTCCTTCCACATCTCACCTCTTCCACCACCTCTCGACATATTTAAAATTATTTCAGACAAATGAGAGAGAATGTGGGTGGGGAAGGGCAAACGAAGATGTGTTAGGAATAGAGTTTAATGTCCTAACGTTGCGACCAACTTGGTCTTCTTCAGAGGACTACAGCATTACAGACGGATCACAATTCTTATATTCGTAGTGAGAGGGAACCCGCCAAGGTATGAGCGTCATGTTTTCCCTTTGGCTAACGATTTAATTATTAGGACACTTGCTGCTTTCGAGAGGCATTTAAATCCGTCTCTGTCGTTGTTGTTCTTGTTGGCGGCGATATGTGCAGCTTCCACAGTTTTTCTCATTTTCTTCTCAAATCCCTCGTGTAGAATTTCTGCGTTGTTCCAATCAGGTAGATGTCCACATTTGTCCAGGTGACGAACCAGGGAGTTAGATGTTCTATGAGCCCTGAGATCGTTTTTGTGCTCATTCAAGCGTTTATTGAACCCTCGACCTGACTCACCGAAATAAGATGATGGACAACCGTTGCATGGAATACGGTAAATGACACTGAGATTATTACGCATATTATTACGTTTCTTAAATATTTTTCCTATTTTATTGGAAGATATTTTTGCTATATTTATTCCACCTTTTAACAAATAATCATCAATATCTATGGTGTTTATAGAATTAGGGACAGAAATAAAATGAGACTTATCCTTTCCCGGGGTCCGGACGTTTGAGCCATCGTAGATCTTCTTGGCTTTCCTCGTTGTCCTGGTGATCAAACCTCCGGGGTATTTCAGCTTCCTAAAGGTATTCTTGATGTAAGTAAGTTCATCCTCTAGTAGAAATTGAGAAAAACTGTGGAAGCTGCACATATCGCCGCCAACAAGAACAACAACGACAGAGACGGATTTAAATGCCTCTCGAAAGCAGCAAGTGTCCTAATAATTAAATCGTTAGCCAAAGGGAAAACATGACGCTCATACCTTGGCGGGTTCCCTCTCACTACGAATATAAGAATTGTGATCCGTCTGTAATGCTGTAGTCCTCTGAAGAAGACCAAGTTGGTCGCAACGTTAGGACATTAAACTCTATTCCTAACACATCTTCGTTTGCCCTTCCCCACCCACATTCTCTCTCAATTGTATGAAATAATTTTAAATATATAAATATATATATATACATACATATACATGTAAATACATATATACATATTTATATATATATATATATATACATATACATGTAAATACATATATACACACAAATATGTATATACTGTATATATATATATATATATATATAAATTTATGACAGTTGCATGCAGGGTTCGAACCCGTTATACTCGGCTCTCCGTAAATTACCTGTATGGCGCCCTAGACCACTACACCACAGACACTATAAAATCCTTGAAACCTGGAATCGAACTGATTCCCGAGGGAAGGAAGATAACTTATTACGGCGATCCGAATTCCTGTTTTACTCAAGGACCAGCCCACCAGTGGTATGGGGTAAGGACCAGGACGAACCCCTATCACGCTTATCGCCATTGTAACTATGAGAGAAATACGCTAATGACAGCGACATCAAACCGATAAAAAAAAATTATGACAGTTGCATGCAGGGTTCGAACCCGTTATACTCGGCTCTCCGTGGTGGGCTGGTCCTTGAGTAAAACAGGAATTCGGATCGCCGTAATAAGTGATCTTCCTTCCCTCGGGAATCAGTTCGATTCCAGGTTTCAAGGATTTTATAGTGTCTGTGGTGTAGTGGTCTAGGGCGCCATACAGGTAATTTACGGAGAGCCGAGTATAAGGGGTTCAAACCCTGCATGCAACTGTCATAAAAAAAAATGATCGGTTTGATGTCGCTGCCATTAGCGTATTTCTCTCATATATATATACATATATATATATATATATATATACACATATATATATGTATATGTATATATATGTATATATATATGTATATATATATGTATATACATATACATACATATATATACATATATATGTATACATATATATGTGTATATATGTATATGTATATATATATGTTTGTGTATATATATATATATATATATATTTATATATATATGTATATATATACATATACATACATATATATGTATATATATATATATATATGTATATATATATATATATATATATATATATATGTATATATATAAGAAACGGAATGGAGGGAGTTCAGTGATATAAAAGAAAAGAAGAAATGTGATATCTAAAATATATAACGCATGGATGGAATAATACTTTCCATAGATGAATGAAATAGAATCACAAAAATAAACGAACAAAAACATGAAACAGCAAAACAAAAGAGAGAAGAAGCATGGAAGCAAAGAAAAGAGATATTAAGTATCGAAGAGGTGGGCAAGAGAAGAAGAAAGAAGACAAAAGAATACAAATGAACAAGACACGAATTAAAAGAGAGAAGGAAAGGAACTATGAAAGGTGCGTAAATATAAGTCTAAGATGTTCAAGAAATTGTGAACAGCAAACTGAAGCACAGAGAATGGCACTTCAAGTTAAAATTTTAGGGTTAGTATATGAAAAAGGTAATATATATATATATATTTATATATATAATATATATATATATATATATACATATATATATATATATATATATATATATATATATATATATATATATATAAATATATATATATATATATACATATATGGAAATAGACTCATCCATTGGGATTCGAACCCTTGCCTAGGCGGCTTACGTCATATAATGCAAAGGCCTTACTGACCATGCTATCACGACCCTTGCTATCACGACCCTTGCTATCACGACCATGCTATCACGACCTATGAAGGGTCGTGATAGCATGGTCAGTAAGGCCTTTGCATTATAAGACGTAAGCCGCCTAGGCAAGGGTTCGAATCCCAGTGGATGAGTCTATTTCCAAAAATTTTCAAATGATAAAAACATATATATATGTATATATATATACATATATATACATATATATGTATATATATATACACATATATATATACATACATATATATACTCGTATATATATATATGTATATATATGTATATAATGAAAAATAAGTAAATGAAAAAATATAGTCTTTCTTTACAAAGGGAGAAGACTTTGAAGGAAAGAAGAGTGAAGTTAAGAAAGATGTCTTTACGTAAATGTAGAATTACGTGACGTGCATAAACTTTTAGAGATCTTGGAAGAGAGAAAGGTCTCGAGTCCAGTTGGATACGAAAAGAATGCAGAGAACACTTATTGGATGAACTACAATGACTGATTGTATGTCTCATGGAAGAATGAGATCTACTTCCGAATTAGAAATTCGCTACCAATCTACAAGGGATGAATCAGGGAAGAACCATTGAATCATAGACCTCTCAACTTGCGTTATAATCAAATTGTCTGATGAAAAAAAGAACGTAAAAGATAAATAATGAATAACTAGGAGGAGAAGTGAGCCCTGGTTGAAAATCAATTCAGATTAAGAAAAGGAGAGTTATGTTAACTAAGCTTTTAATTTTCTATTTAAGATTAGTTGATGTGCTGAATGTAAGAAGAGTTGGTAGATTGTGTATGCTTGGACCTAGAAAAAGCTCTCGACAAGGCACCGCACAAAATGTTTACATAGAAAATGGAAAATGTAGGAGGAATTTTAAGGGGCTTACTGGAATTGATAAATGATCTGAACGAATGACGAATACGAACAGTAGTGAGAGAGGAAATGTTATTGTAGAGAGAGCACAGGGCTCTGTATTGGCACCAGTAATGTTCTTAGTGTGCATCATGATATGATGAAGGGAATAGGTAGTGAAATGTGAGGAGGATCGAACACTGTTACATGAATGCACAAATGTGGTTCATAAATAGAATCAGACGTGGAAGGTAAAATTCAACACCAAAATATGCAAAAATATTGTAATTGGGTCATATTGAAAAGTGGCTGTGGGGGGAATTATGAAGTTGGAGATGAAGCAAAAAGAAAGAAAAAAGAAGAAGAAAAAAGAAATAGACGTTTTTATTAGAGTAAAAAAAAAAAAAAAATTATTAGAGATGATCCATCGCCAGAAAATCCTATCAACAGAACAACGGAAGAAGCACATAAACTGCTAATAAACATTAGAATGGCATTTCATTAAATGGATGACGATGTGATGAGGGGAAATAGAAATTGAAGAACTGATCCGCCCCAAATTGGATTACACAGCATTAGTACGGTTCTTACATAAAAAAGAGAAGACTATAAAGAAAATAGAAAGAATGATTCCTGCTGTAGAACGAAAGAGAAACTGGATAAAAACTGGGACTACCAATGTTAAAGGAGCGAAGAGAGAGGTGATGTGATAATGATATATAGTGAAGAGAAAATAATATAAGAATTAGACAGAAGAGATCTGCTTATGTGGGATAGAAGAACGAGAGGACATACCAAAAAATTAAAGAAGACTGATTAGAAAATGTTAGGAAGTATAGATTTCTACGGGAATATATGCGGTAGGTTTGTGGAACAGCAGAAAGAATCTAGACCAACAAAATTAAGTTATTTAAAATAGTTTCATAAATGGAGATATAGATGTGGGACTTCATGAACACAGCACTAATTATATCACAGACATATCACAAACGTATCTCACCCCCACACACGCGCGCGCTCGCACACACACACACACACACACACACACACACACACACACACACACACACACACACACACACACACACACACACACACACACACACACACACACACACGCACACACACACACACACACACACACACACACACACACACACACACACACACACACACACACACACACACACACACATACACACACTGGATTCTATCTTTCATGGTTTCTCAAGGTTTCAATGCACCAGTTATCATTAGACGACATCTCTTTGCTTGGATGCACTGACACAAATTGCCACCATCGTTTCCTTCCTTGCTATGAAGATGTCCTGTGGTAATGATAATACGAAATTATTCTATTCATTTCAAAATATTCAGTATAATCTTTTTGGAAGCCTGTGGTTGTCATCGGAATATATAAGAGATGTAAAGGAAGAGAATTTGAAAGAAGATATATATATGTTCAACTCTCATTTGCAATTCATTTTTCAGTTCATATTTCTTAAAGAATAGATTTCTATATTTGGATTCGCGTTTCCAGATTGGTGCATGAAGAACCAATCAAGATGTCTGAGAAACTGCCTGGAAGAGCTCTTTTGACGGAAGTTCTCGAGTCTTGTTGGTAACACAATATTCAGGTAAGGGAAGGATGGTAGTCTGATGAGTTAAAAGATGGTTAAGAATTAGACGGTTTTAGAAGAAAGTAATTAACAAATCGCTGCCAAGTGTCCCCTCATGCCTGAATGAAGTTGCCAGGCGACAGCTATGATCTAGGTATATGTCGTTTAAGGAAGCAGAAGGGGTTAATTCCTGCATGCTTAGAAGATGCGCTGGTGGCGTATTCGGAAGCGTGCTGATCTCGCTTTCACTTAATTGTCGGTTCGAATCCCGCACTACTTTCCGACTCTCATAACTGAGTGTTACCTTCTCCAACACTCCAAGTGCGTAGAGCAAAGATGACAGCATCGGCCGCAACTAAGCGACTCCTGGCGTATGCTCTTCACCACCTTCTGTGATTTCTTCTTTTATCTTTTCTTCTTTTTCTTCATCTTGGCCACCTTTCCCCTTGTTAGCGAGAAGGTTTTAGGTCTATGCTGATAACCTTGTCCATGCTAAAATATGGCAAAATATGTTTGTTTAGAGAAATTATGTAAAAAAAAAAAAAAAAAAAAAAAAAAAAAAAAAAAAAAAAAAAAAAAAAAAAAAAAAAAAAAAAAAAAAAAACGGTACCGAGATCAGTTTTGAACATTTAATACTCCGGGAGCGGCTGGTGTCCTCTCAGCTGGAGAGAACTGGTTGAAGGAAGAACCTACAGCAATCACACCAGCCATGTACTATTTACATAGCTCCATTTACATAATTGCATAAATATTTCGTATTTCATTGTAACCAAAATGCATACAGAGTGCACGTTTATTGCATTATTTACTGGAAAGAGCTTTGAAAAGTACAATTCTACCACCTTGTATGAGACAAATTCTAAAGGTTACTGTAAAAAATTGTCAATCAGTGCCCAGAAGGAAGAAGGAAAAAAGGGTCTGCCACTGAGGCTAGGGGAGAGGTGTTATTCCTACTCCCCCCTCCCCCTCCCTTCCACTCCTTCCCCCTCCCACTCCTCATCCCCACAACTCCCACTTTCCTTCATCCTTTTGACACAGCTTCTTCCCTTTTTCCGTCCTTCCTCCCTTCGCCCTCTACACTTCCTCAATCTTCACCATTTCCTTCTCTTTTCGTTCTTCTCCTCTGTATCGTATCGTCCCCGCCATCCCAAGCTTCTCAGCCCACTTTTTTTCTAACTTAAAAAAAAAAAAAAAAAAAAAAAAAAAAAAAAAAAAAAAAAAAAAAAAAAAAAAAAAAAAAAAAAAAAAAAAAAAAAAAAAAAAAAAAAAAAAAAAAAAAAAAAAAAAAGGTAGCGTGGGAAGTGTTCTTCGAGAGGATGTCTCCGGTGATACAGTTGGTGGTGGTGGAGATGTTGGTGGTGGTTATGGTGGTGGTGGCAGTAACTGACAATAAAGGTTGTGGCGGTATTTATGACAATATTAGTGGAGGTTACAGCGATGGTGGTGGTGAATGTGGCTGTGATTATGGTGGTGGTGGTGGTGGTTGTTATGGTGGCGTGGTGATAATGGCGTGGCGTGGGTGGTGGTGGTTATGGTGGCAGTGATAATGCTGGTAAAGGCAGCGGTGGTGGTGATGGTAGTAGATGTAGTTGGTGATGGTTATGGCGGTGGTTATGGTGTAGATGATTGTGGTGGTCATGGTGGCTATTGTGGTGATAGTAATAGTGATGGTGTAAATGGTGAAGGCAGTTTCGGTGGTATTGGTGCAGGTAGAGGAGATGAAGATGGAGGTTTTGGTGGTGGTGGTGGAAAAGACGGCTATGGTGATAGCGATGGCGATTATATTAATTGTGGTGATAATGATGACTGTGCTGCTGACGATGCGGAGGCTGATAAGGGATAATCACAGCAAGTTCGGAAACTGGGGCAGCTGAACGACGGCAAATTTCGAGAGAAAAAGAAAAGAAAGAAGATAAGCTGAAATTAGTAGAGGAGGAGAAAAAAGAAGGATGAAAAGGAGATGGAAGAAGGAAAGAAGAGAAGGGAGAGTGGGAAGGAACAGAGGAAGAGAAGAAGGAATAAAAGAAGAGTGGAGATACTATGATAAGTGGAAGAGGAAAGAGGAATGAGAGGAGGAAGAACAAAGCGGTGTAGAAAACGGAGCTCCAGTAGGAATAAAATGGAGGGCAAGAAGGAGGAGATGATAATGGAGGAGGAATAAGAAACGTAGAAGAAGGAGGAAGAGGATAGGCAGGTTGAGGAGGAGGAGGAGGAGGAGGAAAAGTTGAAGAAAGGGTGAGATTATTTGGGATAGAGACATTATTGGCGGGATTGGAATGAGGCGTAAGATGAACAAGACGAAGGGATGTGAAACGACAGCTAATGACGAAGAAATGGGAAGAATCGGTTGTCAGAAACAAAAGAAGGAGAAACGCTGACGCAGGATGGAGAAGGTGATGGAGATGGAGTGAAAAGGTGAAGAAGAAGAAGAAGAAGAAGAAGAAGAAGAAGAAGAAGAAGAAGAAGAAGAAGAAGAAGAAGAAGAAGAAGAAGAAGAAGAAGAAGAAGAAGAAGAAGAAGAAGAAGAAGAAGAAAGAAAGAAGAAGAAGAAGAAGAAGAAGAAGAAGAAGAAGAAGAAGAAGAAGAAAAGAAGAAGAATAAGAAGAAGAAGAAGAAGAAGAAGAAGAAGAAGAAGAAGAAGAAGAAGAAGAAGAAGAAGAAGAAGAAGAAGAAGAAGAAGAAGAAGAAGAAGAAGAAGAAGAAGAAGAAGAAGAAGAAGAAGAAGAAGAAGAAGAAGAAGAAGAAGAAGAAGAAGAAGAAGAAGAAAAGAGAAGAGAAGAGAAAAGAGAGAGAGAGAGAGAGAGAGAGAGAGAGAGAGAGAGAGAGAGAGAGAGAGAGAGAGAGAGAGAGAGAGAGAGAGAGAGAGAGAGAGAGAGAGAGAGAGAGAGAGAGAAGAGTCAGAAAAACCGAAAGATGAAAAGCAAATGAAAGAAGGAAGAAGAGACGATAAGGGGGACCAGAAATGCGGAAAGAAATGATGCATATGATAAATCAGGACAAATATGAGAGAATTATGAAAACAAATACGAGAGGCAAAATGCATACATAACGACGGAAGGAAAAACAGTGATGAAATTATTTCACTTATAATAGCCTGCGCACCAAAGACTCCGCGCTTTCGCCCAATCTAGAAAAAAGAGGGAAAAAATAAGTGTGGGAAATAGAGATATATAAAGAGGGTAGAACGGACGGGAATGAGAAAGATGCAGGGAAATGAAAAGAGAAATAATCACCGTCGTCGTCGTCGTCGTCGTCGTCGTCGTCGTCGTCGTCGTCGTCGTCGTCGTCGTCGTCGTCGTCGTCGTCGTCGTCGTCGTCGTCGTCGTCGTCGTCGTCGTCGTCGTCGTCGTCGTCGTCGTCGTCGTCGTCGTCGTCGTCGTCGTCGTCGTCGTCGTCGTCGTCGTCGTCGTCCGTCGTCGTCGTCGTCGTCGTCGTCGTCGTCGTCGTCGTCGTCGTCGTCGTCGTCGTCGTCGTCGTCGTCGTCGTCGTCGTCGTCGTCGTCGTCGTCGTCGTCGTCGTCGTCGTCGTCGTCGTCGTCGTCGTCGTCGTCGTCGTCGTCGTCGTCGTCGTCGTCGTCGTCGTCGTCGTCGTCGTCGTCGTCGTCGTCGTCGTCGTCGTCATCATCATCATCATCATCATCATCATCATCATCATCATAGGTTGCATTTTTGTTTGTATTGCAACCACTGACTGTATCCTATGTTACTTTGAGAAATCCTGAAAGTGTCTAGTCTCAGGCGTCGTCTCTGTAGGATATTTGTAAATTAGTAGATCATCCATGTGAATAAATGTATTCATTTATAAAACTGAATGATAATAAGAATATTCAAAACAGTGGTACATTTCTTGTTTTTTCTTTTCATGAAAATATGTGATACCAAAGCTGTATTATTCACATATACATTTTATGACTGTGCAAACTATCAAAGCTCGAAATAAAATTTGATTTACCCGATTTGTCTTAATATTGTATTTGAATCATTGCTCATGAGTGTTCTTTTTGTTCACTGTTTTTACTGGACTTTTGTATGCATGGTAGATGTTGTTTTGCATGGGATTATGTAAAAGTTGATCATTTTATTTAGATCACTTTAAAAAATCACAGATGCAGAGAAAAAACACAATATGTATACTAACAGTTCAACAGTGGATTAGCTTATAGTCCGCATTAGTATGCGTAGAATAGCTTGTAGTTGAACGATTGAAATCCAAACGAAACACCCCGGGGTGGAACAGGTTAATCGAGATTGAATTTATTCTCCTTCCCGAAAAAAATATATATATATCACAGACGACAAGCGACAAGGTTAAAATACAGAGAAATGGACACTTAGGGTTCCCCCCAACACCGAATCACAAAACACAATCTCTTTTTAACTTTGACTTTATCAAGGAAGGTGTTGTATTTCTCACTACCCCGTAATACTCCCAGGTGTGTCAGATCAACATTACAGTGTGGGTTCCTGTATCAAATAGTCCCGATTCTTTTGACTCACAATTTTACTCCTGTTCGATCCTGAGTTAAAATCTTATTTACTTTTTCGAAAACCCGAGACTGTTGATGGTAGCTTCCAGGTCTTGCAAAAGACTCTCCTTAGTAATGAGTGTGTCCAGCATGTCATTTTTTTTTTTTTTAATTTACTTAAAAAATTGTTTTTATTGAAGGGATCCATTTTATTTGTCTCTGTGTTGTGTACGGTAAAGGGAATGTGTGTGTGTGTGTGTGTGTGTGTGTGTGTGTGTGTGTGTGTGTGTGTGTGTGTGTGTGTGTGTGTGTGTGTGTGTGTGTGTGTGTGTGTGTGTGTGTGTGTGTGTGTGTGTGTGTGTGTGTGTGTGTGTGTGTGTGTGTGTGTGTGTGTGTGTGTGTGTGTGTGTGTAAAGAGGTAGATATGAGATCCTTGAGGTGGATGGCTGAAGGGTAAGAAAGAAATATATGACGGAGGGGTGGGAGCGATGGTTGATGAAAGGATACAAAAGATGAAAGGAAGATGAAGGAAAGAAGGAAAACAAAAACACAGACCTGAAAGGAAAAGAATAAAAATTGGGCCGACGGAAGGATAAGAAAAGATAACAAAATGAATTTGGTTGCTAAAAGAAAATAGTACGAAGAAAAACGTCAAAAGAGAAGGATGAAAGTGAAGAAAAGAAATATTTAGGAGAAAAATGGGATGGGAAGAAATGAAAATCAACATGGAAATTGAAGGAAAATGTAGAAAGGAAACTGAGAAGTAAGGAATAATACATACATGAAAGAAAAAATTATTAGAATATAACGGGAAGAGGAGAGGAAATGAAAGTGCATAGGAGATGATAAAGAGGAATGGAGTGAAGATGAAAATGAAAATGAAAGGATAGATGAAGGGAAGATGTGATGTTGAGCAAACGAGGGGAGATAGTAGAAGAGTCTGGTAGAAAATAAAACAGAAAAAAAATTGATGGAAACATTTTGTTCTATAACTAGAAAAAATGGAGTAAAAACAGAGACTGGAGAGATGAAGGGAGGAAAGTTTGAATGAAATGCAAAATATCCAATGAATATGGAGGAAGGGAAAGCTATGGATGCTGAAGGCAAAAAAAAAAAAAAAAAAAAAAAAAAAAGCGAGAGAATGGAGTAAACAGAAGCATATGAAGAATGAATAAAGAGAGAGGCTAGGACATAAAGAAGAGGAATACAAAGGACATAATAGTGGAAGAAATGGAGATGAAGATAGAGAAAAGAAAGAAGCAGACACAACGTAAATATCATTGCGTTATTCTAACCAATCATTGTATAGGGTCAAGCTCTCAGACCTCCACCGTTTCCGGGTGAATGAGATTTATTTGACACAGCCAGGGTAGGCAAACCATCTGATCGTAGCACTTCAGCGGGCGGTTGGTGATAAGGCAGGTTACTTGTGTCATATCTGAAAAAAAAAAAAAAATCTGGCCACACGGACAGTCACCCCAGTGGTCTCCCGCAAACTATTCTAGCAAAGCCATTTAAGCGTGAATTCGAGGTCCCCAAGTAGCATATTGGTTCAGTTCCCGCCTTTCATGCCTTGGAGCCATGTACGAACCAAACGGGGCAAAGGTGATGGTTTCGGTCGCGCCTAAGAGCCTCCTGGTGTGAACTCCTCCCCTTGTGTCATCCTGCATAAGACCTCAAATCGGGTGTTGGGAGCTTTATAAACTTCCCCCAGGGTCATAGTAAACAATTTTATTCAGTTGTTAGATAGATAACCATCTCCCAGTTCATTCCAGACTCCATTCTCCTCCCTCCCCTCTCTCTCTCTCTCCTCATTTCTCCCCATCCCCCCGCCCCGTCCATTCCTCAGCTGAATGAAAGCGACTGGTTTTGACTCAAACGGAAAATTATGGATTTCGCCAGGTTACTGGAGTGACCCATTCTTTCACATTTGATAAAGTCAGTCAGGTGCTGTCCCGAACAAAATCATTGGAGGGCCACTTGGTTGGAAGAGGTGAAACGACACTGGAAAGAAGAGAGAGAGAGAGAGAGAGAGAGAGAGAGAGAGAGAGAGAGAGAGAGAGAGAGAGAGAGAGAGAGAGAGAGAGAGAGAGAGAGAGAGAGAGAGAGAGAGAGAGAGAGAGAGAGAGAGAGAGAGAGAGAGAGAGAGAGAGAGAGAGAGAGAGAGAGAGAGAGAGAGAGAGAGAGAGAGAGAGAGAGAGAGAGAGAGAGAGAGAGAGAGAGAGAGGAGAGAGAGAGAGAGAGAGAGAGAGAGAGAGAGAGAGAGAGAGAGAGAGAGAGAGAGAGAGAGAGAGAGAGAGAGAGAGAGAGAGAGAGAGAGAGAGAGAGAGAGAGAGAGAGAGAGAGAGAGAGAGAGAGAGAGAGAGAGAGAGAGAGAGAGAGAGAGAGAGAGAGAGAGAGAGCGCCATAGGTGGTGGGCTAGGTTGGGGAGGAGAAGAACGTTGACAGGTAAGGAGAAGTAGGAGGATGTGGGAGAGCGAAGAAGGAGGCGCGAAAGAAACTGACGACAGGAAGGGAGGAAAGGGAAAAGAGGGTAATAGGAAAAGGCTTTGGAAATGGAATAGAGAAGGGAGAGAGAAAAATGGAAAAGAATAATAGAAAATGAGGGAAGACTGCAGAGAAAAGGAGGATATGATGGAAGATAGTGAATAAAAATGTTCTGGAGGAAAGGAAAGGGGGATATTAAAAGGAAAGAAAGCAACAGGAAATGAGAGAAGGTGAATATAGAAAAGGGGAAAAAATGAATGAAGAAGGAGATGGAGAAGGAGAAGAATCAAGGGAAAGAAGTTAAGAAAAATAGGTGACAAGAGAAGAAAAAGAAAAGAAGAGAAATTAAGCGAAGGCAAGGCAGGAGCAAGGTGAGGAGGAAGATTAGTAGGAGGAGGAACAAGAAAAGGAAGAGGAGGAAGACTAAGATGAGAGAGAAGAGCAAGAATAAAGATAAGAGGGAAGAAGAGAAAGTGAAAGAGGAAGAGCAGGAGGAATAGGAAGAGGGAGATATGGAGGAAGAGTATAAGGACGGAATATCTGGACTAAGGATTATGTTAACATGATTATAACCTTTGGAAATTTTTTTGCTTCCAGCTGTTGCCAAGCGATTTTATTCGAGTGAGTCAACAAGTTAAGAGAATGTATTGTAAACCAAAAAAATGTAACTGAAAGAATAAGGGACGACAAGACTATATGTTTTACGCATAACAAAGGAAATAGAGGAAGTGATGGATTTCGGGAAGGGAAAATCGAAAAAAATAAATCATAAAGGAGAGGAAGAATAAACGGATAATGGCGAGAAGAAAGGGGTGGAGGAGGAGGAGGAGAAGAAGGAGGAGGAGGAGGAGGAGGAGGGTGTGGTAGCGGAGGGGAGGAGAGGAGGAGGAGAGAAGGAGGAGAGGAACTGAGTATTTTATGGTGCGTGTAATTACGTGTAAACACTACAACCCAACTTTGTACATCCGCGCTTTGACAGACCGAAGAGAGGCAAAGGGCTAGGAGGAAGAGAAGGAGGGAGAAGGGGAGGGGAGGAGGGAAGGTAGACGATAAAGAGATAATAAACTAAGATAGGAATAGGAAGAGGAGGAGGAGGAGGAGAAGGTGTAGAAGACGATAGAAAGGTAACAGAATGGAACGGAAAGAAAATGATAGGAAAGAAAGAGAGGGAGAGGAGGAGGAGGCGATTGAGCGTAGAACAGAGACTGGACGAAAAATAAAGAAGAAAAAAGACAGACGAGAAGGAAAAGGATAAGTAGGACAAAAAGTGAAGAAAAGGAAGATGGATAGAAGTTAAGAGGGAAAATAAAAGAAGAAAATAAAGTTAAAACAGGAGGAAAATAGGAGGGAATGTAAGTAAATTGGACCAACTAAATTAGGAGAATGGAGAAGAGAATAGGAAAGGGCAAGAAATGGAAACAGGAGGGTTTAATGAACAAGAGAGGCAAGGGACGATTCTGAAGATGTAAGAAAGATTGATATGAAATGAGAGAATTTAATAGAAGTTTGGGAGATCTAGAAAGAAGGGAATGGGGAAAGTAGATGGCAAAGGAAGAGAGACGAGGATAGGCAATAATAAAGAAGAAAGGAAGAAGAAGGCAAAGAAGGGAAGATTATGAATATGACGATGAAGAAAACGATGATGGTAGTGATGAAGACCAGACGACGACAACGGTGACTATGATAATGAAAAAAAGAAGGAGGAAGAGAAAGAGGAAAAAGAGAAGGAAGAGGAGGAAGTAGAGGAGGAGTAGGAGGAGGTCGTATTGGGACAGTAGTAGCAGCCCCTAGTAATATCAGAGGCAGAGAAGAGAAGAGAAAGTGAATGAAGAGAGGGAAGAAGAGGAAGATAGAGATTGAAAATTAAATAACGAGAAAGAAAGAAAGGTTTGAAAGCTGACATGATTAAAAAAGTGAGGAAGAGGAGGAAGGATGCAGATGTAGGAAGAAGAAGTGGAGGAAGTGAAGATAATGAATATGCTGAGAAGTAGGAGGAAGAAGAGAAAGAGGCGGAGGAGGAATAAGAATGATAAAAGAAAAGAGAAACAACGAGGAAGAGGAGGCAGAAAAGAAAAGGAAGGAGGAAGAGGAGGTTGTAATGAAGACGAGGATAACAGGAGGCGAATAACTGCAGCTGCGAAATGAACCCAAAAACAATTATGTCGATGATGACGATCATCAAGTGTTTGAGGGAGAAATCGGTCCGCGTGTAACAGCCAGGTCTCGTTAATTGTCCCAATCTGTTCCATTCCAACTTCGCACTTGGGGACACTTCCTCTGAAAGCAACCACTTCACTCCTTTTACGAACGAACAGCTCTCCGGTGACTGCCACTTGTCCTAGCTGTCTGAAAACATTGGGCTCAATTGATGGCAAGAACTCCAGCTAAGGTTTTTTTTCAGATGATCTTTTCCTCTTACAGAAATTTTGGTTTGCTTACGCGCCAGCAATCTTTACATGTGTTCCTCTTTTTCTGTATTTTTTCCCTCATCCCGTGAGTGTGTGTTCTCCTGTTCTTCTTCTACTATCTCTTGTGTGTTCCTTCTCTTACGTCTTGCTTAGATTTATTATTCTCTTGATAAACGAATATATATTTGTGTCATCAGAGTCTCTGACCCCACAACGGCAGTAAATTATTTGACAGTTTATCTTGAATATTGACATCTTACCTCTTTACTTGTGTTTTTTGTTTGTTTTGATTAATTTTCAACTTTGGTGATGTGACATTTCCCAACTTTTCGAGCATCTTGAATGTCATCTTGATTGTATCACCTCTAAGAAAAGACCCATAACATCAGTCCACCTTACCTTCTCTTGATCTTTCATCCTTACGTCGTTAAAATTATTCTTTCTCTTGTGCTCCCCTGCTCTCGATTTTATCTCCTTGAGTTGTAATTTTCTTTCAGTTCGTCTGTGCATTTGCAATCTACATACCACTTCACTGCCATCCATTCCAAACCGCGCCCCCTCTATGGCATCACTAATGGCCTTAGGAAACAGGTGCCATGTAACTCTAATGGGCCATAACATTCCAGTAATGTTGTTTGCAGACGATTCATCTTCACGGCCACTTGAGTCTATCCTCCCCCACCCCGTATGACATCACCAGGCAGCCGCAGGATCCAAGTGACCTCTACAATAATAATGGCCTTGTGAATTTCCGCTAAAATAATATTCTATTAAAATACTTACCAGGTATATTTTATTCTGAAAATTACTCTTAGCCAGATGAAGAGGGAATTCATTGGAATTGTATACTATCGGTGGAAGTGTCTTATTTTTCCAAGTTTCACGATGATATGGTCTTTTAATGCCTTTACGCAGATTAGTATTTTTGGGATAAAGTAAGTCACTTCGGGTACGTATGATAGTTGTAGTTTCATTGTCATAATGATTCATATGTTTCTGTTCATATGGTTGTCATTGCAACTTTACTGTATGTAACCACTAGAGGACGCAGAAATGCTTAACACACACATACACACACACACACACACACACACACACACACACACGCACACACACACACACACGCACGCACACACACACACACACACACACACACACACACACACACACACACACACACACACACACACACACACACACACACACACACACACACACACACACACACACACACACACACACACACACACATATATATATATATATATATATATATATATAGATATATATATGCATGTGTGTGTGTGCAGGTATATATATACATATATATATATATATATATATATATATATATATATATATATATATATATATATATATATGTATCCCCAAGGGTGTAGGCGACTGTGAAACACTGGTTGTCACTTTGTTCCACTTTAATCACTTATTGTCACTATACAATTAAGTTCTAAATCAATAGTATTTATCACATCTTCCCTGTCACTTGCTGTACATAGTAACTCATCGGCCGACCTGGGCTGCTTGTCCCGTGCGGCTCGGTTTCGTTCAGCAAACTGCTGAACAAGCACACTCGTTTGGTTACTAGCAATCGTACTTGTACATTTTTTAGTGGGAGTATTCAGTCTCCCACAATATGCTCAGCTGGTACTTAAGTATTATTACATTTCTATTTATATATTATGATATTTCCCGGGGGGGAAGAGCTCGTTATTATGGGGTAGTTCTGTAATGTAATGTGTTGGTGGTTGATTGCACTTATGAGTGTGTGTTCGTGTGTGTGTGTGTTGCTTGATCCTCGTGATGTTTTAGCTCAGCAATATCTTGGCAGGAAATGTATGGCGCCAATAAGTCCAGAGTGTGGTTGGGGTAGTTGAGAGGAGGGGTGTGTGGGTCATATGACTGACTGATACTCACATGTGTATGGGACGTATACATATATATATATATACATATATATATATATATATATATATATATATATGCGTGAGTGTGTGTTTAGGTATATATATGTATATATATATATGCACATATATACATATGTATATATGTGTATATATATACATTACAGGTGAAAAATGTGATCACACATTTGTCAATCACGTGAAAACCACTGTTAGAGTAAAAAAGACTGGAGACGGGGAATCTATATATTTCGATTGCAAACTGCAATCCTCTTCAAGGGTGCTACTTAAGTAGCACTCACTATTCCAACTTGAATCTACTGAAGAGGATTGCAATTTGCAATCGAAATATATAGATTCCCCGTCTCCAGTCTTTTTTACTCCACAAGTGGTTTTCAAGTGATATATATATATATATATTTATATGTATGTATATATATACATATGTATATATATGTATATATGTGTATATACACATATATATTCATGTATGCACACACACACATACACACACACACACACACACACACACACACACACACACACACACACACACACACACACACACACACACACACACACACACACACACACACACACACACACACACACATATATATATATATATATATATGTATATATATATATATATATATATACGGTACACCCTTAAGAAAAGTCCTATAACCACTCCGTTTATAATTTTGTTACTATGCTCTGAATAGAAATTAATCACATCGTCTTTATTGGTGCTTGTTCTGTAGACCGAGAATAATACCTTACTTCCTCTCCTCCAAATCACCGTATCCAAGAAAGCTAGTCTGTTATCCATCTCGTGTTTGATAGTAAACTGGATGTTTGGTTCGACATGATTCAATCTACTATACTTGTCATCTAATTGTGTCTCTTTCGTAGCGATGACGAGGACGTCGTCTACATACCTCAGCCAAACGGAGTGGTTATAGGATTTTTCTTAAGGGCGTACCGTATATGTAGCGAAGAATTTTTAGAGGATGAAATTAAATATGTATTCAAAGTGTTCACTAAAATCAGATACCCAGAAGGACTACTGCACAGATTGAGAAAGAAAGAAACGGTAATAATGAGAAGGAAGAAGGACGACTGGTCCGGAGAAGGTAGGGCGGGGTTTTTGTCTGTCCCCAACTCGAAGTACGCGGAGGAGTTGGGACATATTCTCACAAAAGTGGGTGTGAGCGTTGCTTTCTCCACGGGTACGAAATTAGGAGAGGTTGTCAAGAACAAAGATAAATCAGAAAAATGTATGGAGAAAGGAGCGATCTACAATATACCATATGGTGGTTGTCCGTTAGGATATTATGGAGAGACGGGAAGATCAGTGGAGCTGCGGTCATATGAACACAAAAATGACGTCAGAGCTCACAGAACCTCTAACTCGCTAGTAGTTCATTTAGACCAATGTGGTCACCTTCCACATTGGAACAAGATAGAGGTGCTCTACAAAGGTCTAGAGAAAAAGAAAAGAAAAATAGTGGAGGCAGCCTACATTACTTCCCACCCCTGCATCAACCATAGGGAAGGGTCTATAAAATTAGCAGGAGCAGCAGGCGCTCTAATTATCAATGAGGTAAAAAGGACGATTGAGAACGGAGGGAGAAGCGGCATGGTCGGAGTCACATGAAAAGGGTTAAAAACGGATGAGAGTATGGAGGGAGAGGAACACGGCAAGGGTGAATTATATAAGCTGTTCATTTTCTGACACTGTATGTACTTTGAGAATGTCCTGGTGAGGACGAAACGTCAGAGATTAAAACTCCAACTGTTCTCTGTGTTTATCTCACCGCCCTTCCAATCATATATATATATATATATATATATATAGATATATATATATATATATATATATATATATATATATATATATATATATCTATGTATATATATGATGGTAGAGAAAGAAATGAGGAAATAGTCGAATAATTTAACGCTGACGTTTCAACCTCACAGTGTTTTTATCAAAGCTAACAACATTTGATCACAATCGGACAAAATATACCCACTGCCTTCATCTGTTGGGCCACCTGGGAGAGCTTAATGTACAAATTTTATAACTTTCTAAAATTATTATATGACTAGTAGGTTTTGCTAGACTTACGGAACCTTCTCTATTATTCATGTTTTCGTTGATTTGATATATGCAGCTTCAATTGTATTTCTCAATCTTTTTGTATAACCTTTATTAAGAACAACCGCATTATTCCAGTCAGGGAGATGATCTTGTTCTTCAATATACCTAACAATAGAATTAGTTGTTCGGTGCGCTTTTACATAAATTTTATGTTCAATTATCCTTTTCTTAAGTCCTTGACCAGATTCTCCATAATATGCTGAAGGGCAACCTTTACACGGAATCTTATATATACCACACTATTTTCATTCGTCGCGTTAGTGTCTTTATGTTTAATGATCTGGCTGATCTTATGACCTGTTGTCCTTGCAATCTTTATGCCTGCTTTCCAAAGGAATGTATCAAGGATTGAACTTATGTCGGTGTTTGGTGCGGTTATATAACGTGTTTTTCTCTTAACAACTTCGTTATTTCCATTTTTATTTTTGTCACTTATTAGCTTCACTTTATTTTTTAGTTTATATAACAACCCTTAAGGATATTCAAGTTTAATGAATGTTTTCATAATATGTTCTACTTTTTCTGCCAGGAATTCTTCATTGCATATTCTAAAAAAAAGGAACCTCTTACTGCACCTGATTTTGTTCTCTCACTATGACCTGAAAAATAGTGTATATAATCTTTATTGGGTTTCTATATACCGAGAATTTGACATGTTTTCCTTTTCTGTGAATGATGGTATCTAAAAAAGTTAATTTGCTATCCTGTTCCATTTCAAACATACACTTCACAATTGAATTCGAACAGGATAACAAATTACCTTTTTAGATACCATCATTCACAGAAAAGAAAAAATGTCAAATTCTCTGTATATAGAAGAAGAAGAGAGCATGAGGCGTGTTCAGGGAATCTAAGATGGGAGTGGTGTCATTGTGGTAGACTTTGGATCATAAACTCATTTGCTCTGCCAACATCTATATATAGAGGGATTCGGCATCTTCGTTAGGTTCAATAACGCTGATGAATTAGAAGACCTCCGCCAGAGACTCATGGAAGAATCAAGCATCATCTTCTCCACTGGAAATAGCATAAACGGCTCCCTTCCCTCTCTAGACATACAAGTCTCCCACTCTGACTCTGGATGCAAAGCTAGTGTCTATGTCAAGTCTACTAACAATGAGTGGTGTCTGAATGGACTGAATTAGTACCCCGTAAGATAAAAAAGGTCCATTATTAATGCGTATGTCAGGAGGGCGCTCACCCACTGTTCAGACTGTACATCTGTTCACCATGAACTTAAACGGACCTCCCAAGTTCTTATGAACAATGGTTTCCCTAATTGAATTGTTGAGAGATCTATTGAGGATAAAATCGACCTTGGACATAACCTCGACGCCGACGCCCCAAACAAGACACCCATAAAACTGTTCTATAAAAGCAACATGACATCAGCATACAAATATCTTAATTTTTATTAGCTTTCACCAGTCCAAGAAGTCTTCCAACCTTTTATTAAAAAATAACTCTCTCCCTCCCCCTGAACCCCTCCAGAAGAGAAACGTCATCTACATGCATACATAACAACACGAGGACTGTGTAACTCGTAATTCTTATGTAGGAATGTCGACTACTTGTTTCTCCAGACGCCTTACTTACCACCTACAAGCAGGATCTATCAAGAATCATTACTTACACGACCATGGAATCCTCCCGACGAGAGAACATCTGATCAAAGGCACCACAATTCTGGATCAGGATGACGATGCCCATCGTCTATCCCTATTGGAAGCCCTTTACATATAATATTGATCACCCTCAATCAACATCCAGAGTGGTGATCTCCTGACCCTTCCCTCCAGTAGGGACATTTCGCCACTCCTCCGTTAAGGCTCCCCACGGAGCGCCAAATATTTATGTGTTTATTAGTATTGCATTGGCCTTTCCTAGGTTTTGCAAGTTACGAAACGTCCCGCTAGGAAATCATAGAATCGATTTTATTCGTCCCCATACCCCACACTTTCGGGGACTTTTTGTATTCCATAAGTAAGAATGAGAAACGCTCTTTTAGAAGAATTGAAGGTCTTCAGAAAAAGACTATCAACACTGAGATTTCTGTCGCATTTTATACTACGTGTATTAGAGAAAAATTGCTTCCGAAATACACAAAAGTATACATATATATATATATATATATATATATATATATATATATACACATTCGCACATATAATGTGTATACATATATATATATATATATATATATATATATATATATATATATATATATACAGTCTCTCATATATTTTGTTTATATATATATATATATATATATATATATATATATATATATATATATACATATACATCACAACTATCACCACAGTCGGAATAAAGAAAGAGTTGAATAAGCGAATCTATATATTTGGATTGTTAACTGCAATCCTCTTCAGTAGTACAGAGTGGGAAGAGAATGTTATATTAAAAAGGGAAAGGAACTAGGGAAGGAGTGAATATCACTACCCTCACCCTCTAGTGGCCTGAGGGTAAGAAGAGGTCGGGTCCACTACTGAACAAAGGCCTCCTTCATAACATTCCATGATTCATACGACCGCGCCAACCTCTGCCACGTCACTCCTGCAAACTTCTTAGTCTCTTCTCTCCATCTCCTATCCGGTCTCCCTCTTTCACGCTTTCCATCTCGCGGCGTCCACTCAGTAACACACTTGCTCCATTGCTCATCAGTCGTTCGCACTAACCTGCCCAATTCCACTTCCTCTCTTTTACCGCCTCCACAATGTCTTTCACTCTAGTCTGCTCTCTCACCCAACTTGCTCTCTTTTGGTCTCACAGCGTTATTCCCATCATTGATCTCTCCATTCTCCTTTGTACAGTCCTTAACTTTGTTTCCATTGCCTTCGTCAGTTTCCAACTCTATAACGCCCGTAGATTATTGCTGGTAGAATGCAGTGATTGTAAACTTTACGTTTCAAACACAAAAGTAGAGAACCTCTTAGGATTTTATTATGCTTACCAAACACTTCCCAACCAATTGTAATACGTCTTTTTATTTCATTATCATGATCTTTTGTCACTTTCACCATCTGACCTAAATAATTATACTCTTCAACGTTTTCAAGGCTCCCACCATCATATATATATGTATATATATATATATATATATATATATATATTGACTATATTATATATATGTGTGTGTGTGTATATATACATATATATACATATATCTATATGTATATATATATATATTTTTTTCAACCACAAATAACTTATAAATCCATGCCATCGCAGTCGAGACTTAAGAATCGCTCGATGGAGGCATCCGTTGGAAATTGAAACGTGGACGAGCCGAGGATTTGAACCCAGCTAACCCGTGACAAAGTTACAGTGACTTAAACCAATACGCTATCAAGAGAGAATCTATATATCTCTCTTGATAGCGTATTGGTTTAAGTCACTGTAACTT
>NC_134799.1:25651731-25656731 GCF_046742065.1 Oratosquilla oratoria
ATACGTCCGTGACACGTCCGTAACATGTTTGTGACACGTCTGCAGCATATTCAAAGAACGTTTAGTTTATGTCCATAAAACGTCCACCGAACGTCTAAAAATGTCCGTGACATATCCGTGACATATCCTTGACTCGTCCGTAACACGTCTGCGACATGCCCGTGACACGTCCACCACAAGTCCGTGACACATCCACCATATATCTGTGAAACGTCCATTACAATTTCATGTTACGTTTGTGATATATCTAGGCACGTTCGTGACAAGTTTGTGACATACGTGCACTATACACAACATGTTCGTGCCACGTCAACAACATGTCTGTGCCACGTACGCATCATGCCCGTACCATGTTCATTGCATGTCCGTGCTACATTTGTAACGTGTCCGCTTCATGTCTGTGACATCCGCAACATGTCCGTGATACTTCCTTTTTGCCCGTGATTACAAAAGAATTCAAAGGAAGAGCATGTCGATAGAAGACCTTTTGGTCCATAACTATGTTGGATGCATATATATATATATATATATATATATATATATATATATATATATATACATATATATAATACAAATAAACAAATGAATAAACAAAAGATAAATAGATAATGATGGATGATAAACAAATATAAATTATAATTCATAATTAGAAAGAGAAAACAAATAAATGATAATATATAAATTACAATAGTAAATTAATAACTAAAATGAAATATGAATAATGGTAGGCATTACAGCATGGAAAGAATGAGTGAAGAAAGACTAGTAAAAGATGTATGGAAGGCAGATGTGGAGGGAGTGAACATGAGGGGACGTCCTAGGATGAGGTGGATGGATGGGGTGAAGGAGGCTTTGTGGAAGAGGGGAATGTCTGTTGAGGAAGGACGGGAGAAGACAGAAGACAGGGGTGAATGGAGAATGGTTGTATATGGATGATGTTGTGATTGCATGAGGTGGAATGGGCGGGGGGATGGGGGGGGGTGAGGTAGTATGTGTGAGCAAAATTTGACGCAGCCCGAAGGGATTTCTCCCCGTCCTCTCCTTTTATGCAATGGGGGGGACGGAGAGAGGGGTCGCCGATTTAATGAAGCGGCCTTGCTGTGGATGTGCTGTGTCTTGCGACACTGCTTCTGACCCAGGGCAGTGGACAAGGTGCAGGGATGACCCGTCATCCAGGAGGTGCTCAGATAAGAGGGAGGGTGGAGGGGTGTATAGTGTATTCAGGGATGGAATGGGTGGGAATGATTTTATGCCTTTTCCTTTTTGGCTACCTCCCTTGTAAGGGGGGAAAAGCCTTGGTATATGTATGTATGTATGTTTATCTAAATCTTAAAAGTTCGAACTGTACTACATTGCACTACCTCTGCAGGAAGTTTATTTCATTCATTTACTACACGGTTGGCAAAGTTGTTTCTACCTACTTCCAAATTAAATCTATTTCCTGACAGTTTGAGACTATTATTTCTTGTTTGATTCACACTCAGTTTGAAATTTTCGTTACTTTTGATGTCAATTCCCTTTAGAATCTTAAAGACCTACATTAAATAGCCTCTGAGTCCACGCCTTTTTAGGGATACGCCCTAAAAATACGGGATGTTGTCCTAATTATGTTTTTTTTTTTACTTAGATGATACAAACGTTGCGACTATTGAACGCAAACTTTTGAATTTGTCAAAATTACTTGTATTTAGTTATTACGTTAATGAGTATAACACTGACCTGGAAATTTATCCTAATGAACTATCCTATTAAGTTTGGGTAATTTTTGAACAAAAACACTCTTGATGATCTCAGGGCCATTGCAGAAAGAACTGAATCCTCTTGAAGTGGATTGGCTAAGTGTGCCTCTGTCTTTTCTCCTTGACCAATCATAATGCTGAAAACAAACGGCCTCTCCTGATTCTTTGACACTTTTATCAATCTTAAATTCATCAATTAATTGTATTTACTTAGACCAATTTAAATTTAGTCATTTAATGCTCTATTAATTACTTTAAAAGTATACACACATACATACATACATACATTTACCAAATGGTGCTCTCGCCCTTATAAGGTCGGGCCAAAGTTGAAGATTCAGTACACTCGGCCATTCCTAAACAAGGCTGTATTGTAAGCCTGTAAACACAGTCATAATATGGCTGTGAAGGTGGTAATGTATAGGTTTAATTCTGTATTTTGTGCCTTTCAAATATTCCCGCTAACAATAGGTGGTCTATCTATGTCAGCTATGATTCGGAAAGCACGAATGATCACACAAAGTAATATAAATAATTTGCTTACTTAAGGCGGTACGTCGGTGATCGACGACGACAGTGCTCCGGTGAGGTGAGATGGCTAATTGATGTTGGGTGGTGATGCTGAGGTCTTTGTCGCTGGTGCCAGCAGAAGTGACTGTGGAGCTCAATTTATTACCCAAATATTACTTCACATTCCGTGCAAGTCAGATGCAGATCAGGTGGATAAATTCTATTGTTGAACTGATATCTTTTTTCCCGACAGTTGTATCGTGCGAGCAGACTAAATTTAACCCCTTGCGAGCACTTTGTACGCCATGAGGTGCGGTCAGAGACGATGGTTTCAAGAGCAATTGGTGCGGTGTTACACCTCTTGAGTGTGTTTTTTTAGCTAATCTTT
Organism: Oratosquilla oratoria; assembly: GCF_046742065.1. Taxonomy (NCBI): domain Eukaryota; kingdom Metazoa; phylum Arthropoda; class Malacostraca; order Stomatopoda; family Squillidae; genus Oratosquilla; species Oratosquilla oratoria. The sequence goes on from NC_134799.1 coordinate 25,654,369, forward strand.
ATAGCGTTTTTTCTAAAAAACCCCCCCCTGCATTGCGACGCGTATTAGTTAGTTGCCTGTAAAGAATTTGTTGGGAATGACGTGACACACCCAATGCAGCTGTCGCTTTGCTATCAGTGCTTCAATGCTTGAGATTTGTGTATGTTGCAGGACTTGAGTGTGTGGTAATTTGTCTTGCCATGTTATGCCCAGTATTCTTTAGAAACACCGTATGTGGAAGACCTCCAGAGCTTTTATATGACGTCTGAAGTTGGTCTAAGCTTCTGAGCTGTAGAGAACATAAGAACATAAGAATAAAGGAGACTGCAAGAGACCATAAGGCCTACACTAGGCAGCTCCGTAGTAGTAAGGTAGAGATGCAGACAGAGCCCTTCACTGTTGAAGTGGGAGTTAAGCAAGGTTGTGTCCTGGCACCTGTGATATTCAACCTGTTTCACGCTTTTGTCACTACCCTTGGCCACAACAAGTTCAATGATGACGACGGTGTGCAGATACAATACCGCTTCGATAGGAATGTCTTTAACCTCCGTCGCCTACGGAACCTTACCAAACTTACCGCTGCTCATCTCATGGAACTACAGGACGCTGACGACTGTGCCCTGCTGGCTCTCCGCAGAAGCCCTACAACACATTATCCCAATGGTCTCTGCAGTCTACCGATCCATGGGTCTACGTGTAAAAAAACAAACAAACAAAAAAAAAACAGAGATACTTACACAATACAGAACAGCCCTAGTTCCACTCCACGTTTGTTCAAACCGATGGTGTTCATCTAAAGCAAATGAAGACGTTCGCTTACCTTGGCAGCATAATAACACCAAAACACGACGTAGACGATGAGGTTCAGTCAAGCATTCACCTCGCATCCACATCTTTCGGCTGTCTACACTCTCCGGCATTTGACAGCGGAAACCTTTGAATAAAGGTACATACATACATACATATACCAAAGGCTTTTTCCCCCTTACACGGGGGGTAGCCAAAAAGAAAAAGGCATAGAAATCACTCCCACCCATTTCATTTCCCATATATTCCACTCCCCTCCACCCTCCTCCCTCTCCTATCTTGGCACCTCCTGGATGACGGGTCATCCCTGCATCCTGTCCACTGCCCTTGGTCAGAAGCAGGTAATAGAGATAATATAGATAGTACTATTGAGGAGCTTACGCCAGGGGGTGCGTCACCTTTGGACTATGCGCTTAGACTGTTGAGACAAGTAACGGTGAATCGAAGAGAAGTATGGAATTCGAACTCATAATTGTTTGCGAGACCAGCACGCTTCCGATTTTCCTAACAATATGATATGAAATGCTCAAAAATTCATGATTAATCCGCTATAATGTACTCACGTTTCTATGGATAACGATGAACAATCAATGTATGTATATACATATGACAATATTGTTAATGATATTGCATTTTGTAGCCTTTAAGTATTCCTGTGAATAATGGGAATGGAAGAAACTTCAAGTAATTTATTTAGTAAACAGAGTAAGATTTGGACAAAGCAGCTGTATACTAAACAACGCATTTAGATTTATAAAACTACTAGATGCCATCCGTGTATCCATACAGTAATTGTACCGTATGCAATTGTACAAAATAGGACGAATATGATAAGACGGGCAAATAATGAAGTCTTGAATGGTTTACACCTTGTGTGTACGACCCTACTTTGTCCCATGATAACATAGGTCATTTAGGTTTAACGAGAATGACGGGTACTAAGTACGCTATTACCCTAATACAGTGGGTCCCAACCGGTGTGCCACGGCACCAAAGAGTGCCGTGAGATCAACTGAGGGTGCCGCCAAAATTCAGGGAAAAAATTATTTTCTTATTACCGACTTTCTCTGTCATCCATTTATGTTCATTAAAGCAGCATCAGTGTAAAGATAGTGTTTTCATATTATCCAGGGACAAACTTTTGTTACAATGATGTTGAATCAACAAAATGCTGACAAACTAGAATTTAGATTTTCTAATAAGGGTGCCGGGGACTTCTGAAAGGCTTGGCACGGGTGCCTCAAGCCAGAAAAGCTTGGGGACCACTATAGTGTCATTTACGTCATAATTTTACAACCTATACAAGTACAAAAGATAATAGCAAGGTCTGGCATAGCTCGAGTGTGTCTGTGTTTGTAATGGGGCCCGCGGACTCGCACCGAAATGACACAAACCTCTACATCGGCCGCTTTGGCTTACTAAATAACTGATTATCTTAGGTGTACATTTCACAAAATTGGATCGTAAGGTCATTGCAATCTTTCCATAGATATGCTACTACATAGCTTCTGCACTCGTGCGCGAAAGGAGGTTCCATAACAGTTACTATACCTTGAAGCTTATCATTGTAGTGACTT
>NC_134799.1:25666731-25669231 GCF_046742065.1 Oratosquilla oratoria
ATTCTCTTGTTAACATTTGGTAAAGATTCTCTTGGCAATATTTCGTAAATATTTTCTCATTAATATTTCGTAAAGATTCTTTTGTCAGAATTCCGCAAAGATTCTCTTTTTCTTGTTAGCACCACTTTCTTTTTCCATGGTAATATTAGTGTTTCCGGTGATGACTCATTTCCGGGTTGGGCCTTGCGTAGGAGGTTGGAAGGTTTAGAGAGAAATATTTTTTATGTTAGTGGAGTGGAGATTCTCTTGGCAATATTTCGTAAAGATTCTCTTAGCAATATTTCGTAAAGATTCTCTTGGTAATATTTCGTAAAGATTCTCTTGTTAACATTTGGTAAAAATTCTCTTGGCAATATTTCGTAAATATTTTCTCATTAATATTTCGTAAAGATTCTTTTGTCAGAATTCCGTAATTCCGTTTTTATGTATATAGATTCTCTTGGCAATATTTCGTAAAGATTCTCTTAGCGTTATTTCGTAAAGATTCTCTTGGTAATATTTCGTAAAGATTCTCTGAGTCTGAGTAAGATGTGTCCCCGGGAGTTAGTGTTTCCGGTGATGACTCATTTCCGGAGTAGGAGGTTGGAAGGTTTAGAGAGAAATCTTTTTTTGTGTATATAGATATATTTGAATTGTAGATTTTTATAGCAAAGTTTATCTAAAAACTTCTAGTATTACAGTTTACATTTTAGAGAGTTGTAAAACATTACACATTTATTTGAAGTTTATAGATGATTACTCCCAGATCCCTTTCTGAATTGACTTTTTGGACTTTTGACTTCTTTGTTTCCAATTTTGTATTGGCCCGATACTCTATTTTTGCTTTTTCCAAATTCTATTATGCTACATTTCTTAATGTTGAAGCTCATCTCATATTTCTGACTCCCTTTCCATATTTTGTCTAGGTCTTTTGTAGCCATCTACAATCTTCTACCGTTTTTACTACCTTGAGTAATTTGGCATTGTCGGCAAAGAAGTTCATGTAACAATTTATTCCCTCGTCCATATCATATATATATATATATATATATATATATATATATATATATATATATATATATATATATATATATATATATATATATATATATATATATATATATCATATATATATATGGCAAACATTAAAGGAGCTAAAACAGAGCCTTGCGGGACGCCATTTTTCACATCTTCCCAGTTCGAATTTTTGTCTCTAAATTCCACTCTCACTTTTCTTCCAATTAAGGAGCCCTTCGTCCATTCTAGCAGCTTATCCTGTATTCCTCCTATTATTTCAAATTTTCTTTTGCAAATCCAAGAAGGCGCAATCTACCCAGCCATCTCTTTCTTGTATTATCTCAACTAATTTCGAGTAAAAGCAAATTAGGTTTATGGTACACGATCTTCCACTTCTAAAGCCAAATTGTTTATGGTTTATTATTTTATTTTCCTCTAAGTGTTTGGTCCATTTATTTCTGATGACTTTTTCACATATTTTTGCTACTGTGCTTAAATTTGTAGGGTCTTCCTTATTTCCTCCTTTGTATATTGGCACTATATTTGTATCTTTTCAATCTTGCGGTACCTTTCCTTCTTTGAGTGAGGAGTCTATTATCTTGCATAGTTTATCTGTCAATTTGTCTATACACACTTTCAGTATCCAATTTGCAATTCCATCTAGTCCATGTGATTTCCTGACATCTATTTTTTTTATTTGATCTCTTATTTCTTTTTGTGTTACCTTTATTTCCTCAATTTAGGGTGAATTTTCTTGTTTTCTACCTTCCCAAAATTGTGAGTTCTCAATTGTAAAAACTGCCATTTCTGTATCATCTATATATTCTTTATCTCCTTCACGCAATTTCACTATTTAGTGTTTATCCTTTAGTTGATATATCTGTAAAAGAGTTTGGGCTGATCCTTACATTTGTCTATAATATCTTTTTTCTTTCCTACGTATATTCACATATTCGCTCCTAAGTTTTATATTTGTTTGCCATTTAGATTTTTTGTCTTTTTTCCAATTTTTCAGTCTTTCTCTCTTTTGTCCCTAGCCTCACTGCACCTTTTGTTATACCAACACTTTACACAAATATCTTTTTGTTTCTTTTTTGGTACATATTTGGCAGTTCCTTCATTGTACTTTTTTATGTGTTCCATTTGTCTTCCATCTTTGTTCCCTCTTTGGAAAATTTGTCCCAGATAGTGTTTTGGAAAAACTGTCTTGGTTTTGCAAAATCCGTTTTATTGTACTTTAATCTTCCTTCTCTATGCTTATAATTTCTACTTACATTGTTCTGTTCTTTTAATTCGAACTCTATTATTATATGGTCAATCTTTCCAATTGTTTTTTTGTACTCCATTTTGTTCACAATATCTGGTTCAGAAATTAATATTAAGTCTAGTTTTGACGGTTCCTCATTGTTTCTGTATCTAGTATTTTCCTTAACCCATTGAGTTAGGGTGTATTCGATGGTCATATCTAGTAGGATGTTGCTCAAATGATCCTCTCCCCCTTTTA
>NC_134799.1:25676731-25681731 GCF_046742065.1 Oratosquilla oratoria
TTTCTTTATGTTTTTTATTGTACTGGGTGTCCATAGTGACGCTGCATATTCTAATTTTGGTCTTATCATTGTAACTAGTATTCTCTTTACCATTTCCTCGTCCATGTAGTCAAAGGCCTCTTTCATTGATCTTATTAAATTGTAGGTTTCTCCAACTATTTTGTTTACATGTTTGTCTGGTGTTATGTCGTTTGAGATAATTACTCCTAGTTCTCTTTCAGAGTTTACTTTTGTAATTTCCTTTGTTCAAATTTTGTATTAACCGGATATTCTATTTTTTACTTTTTCCAAATTCCATTTTACTACATTTCTTAGTTTTGAAATTCACATCGTTCTTTTTACCTCTTTTCCATACTTTATCTAGGTCTTCTGAGAAAGGTTTGCAATCTTCTTAACTCACTCTCTTCAATAGTTTCGCATCATCTGCAAAGAAGTTTATATAACATTCAATTCCTTCATCCATGTCGTTTATATAAACAGCAAATATTATCGGAGCCAACACGGAGCCTTGGGGAACTCTACTTAACATGTTTACCAATATGAGTTATTTTCTTTAAGTACCACCCTCATTTTCCTTCCTTTCAAGAAGTCTTTCATCCATTCCAATAATTTTCCCTATATTCCACTTATTGTTTTAATTTTTCTTGATAGTTTTTTTGTGTGGAACTTTATCAAAAGCCTTTTGTAGATCCAGGAAGGCACAGTCTGCCCAACCATCTCTTTCTTGTATTATATCTATCAATCTTGAGTAAAAGCATATTAAGTTTGTAGTACATGATTTTCCACTTCTAAATCCAAATTGGTTGGGGTTTAGTATTTTGTTCTCTTCCAAGTGTTTAGTCCATTTATTTTTGATAACTCTTTCGCATATTTTTGCAATTGTGCTTGTAAGGGATACCGGTCTATAATTTGTTGGATTTTCTTTATCTCCTCCCTTATATATTGGTACAATATTTGCATTTTTCCAGTCTTGTGGTACTTTTCCTTCTTTGAGTGAGAAGTCAGTTATGTTGTGTATTCTATCTGTGAGTTCATCTATGCATTCTTTTAATATCCAATTCGCTATTCCGTCTGGCCATGTGAATTTCTGACATCAAGTTTCCTTATTTTCCCCCTTATTTCTTTCTGTGTCACCGTTATTTCTTTCATTTTGGAGGATCCTTCTTGAAGGCCATCATCCCACATTTGTGAGCTTTCAATTGTAAATACAGACATAAAGTGTCTGGTCATTACTTCAGCCATTTCTACATCTTCTGTGTATTCTTTATTTCCTTCACGCAGTTTCACTATTTCATGTTTGTCTTTTAGTTTATCATATACATATCTGTAAAATAGTTTAGGTGGTCTTTGCATTTTGCTATCATATCTTTTTCATGTTTTCTTTTTTCCTCTCTGCGTATGTCTACGTATTCATTTCTTAGTTTGATGTATGTTTGCCATTTAGTCACTTTTTTGTCTCTTTTCCATCTTTTGCAAGCTTTGTCTTTCTATCTTTAGCATCGCTACACTTTTTATTATACCAGCACTTTATGTACTCCCTTTTCTGTTTCAGCTTAGGCACATATTTATCTGTTCCCTCCTTATATATTTCTTTAGAAATGTTCCATTTCTCTTCCATCTTTGTTTCATCATTTGCAAATTTTTCCCAACAGGCATTTTGAAAAAAAATCTAAGTTTTACAAAGTCAGTTTTGTTGTACATTAATCTTCCTTCTCTATGTTTCTCGTTCCTTCTCACAACATTTTGTTCCTTAAGCTCGATCTCTATTAGTATGTGGTCACTCTTTCCAATTGGTGTTTTATAGTTTATTTCTTCCACAATTTCAGGCTCAGAGGTGAATATCAAATCTAGTCTCGATGGTTCTTCGTTTTGTCTATATCTAGTATTTTCTTTAACCCATTGAGTCAATGTGTAATCGATGGTCATATCCAGTAGGACGTTGCCCCAGAGTTCCTCTCCACCTCCCATTGTCAATTCTTCCCAATTTATTTCCTTTGCGTTAAAGTCACCCATAATTACTATATTTTCTCCATATTTCAGTGTCTCGGTTAATTCATTCTTTGTGTCTTCTAGTAATTTTGAGTGTTCACTGTCAGTCCAAGTCTTAGTTTTTGGTGGCACATATACAACTATAAACTTTCTACTTTTCATACTGGGTTTATTTCCACATTGTCTTTTCCTTCTGTTGCCTTTATTACATTTAGGTCCTTTCTAGTCAATAGCATGACTCCGCCCCCCGTCTGTCTATCCTGTTTTTCGACCAAAGGTTGTATAAACCTTGTCCCACCATATTTGATTGCATGGAACCTTTCATTTATGTCTCCAAAATGCCAATTATGTCAGGTTTCTCTATTGGCAAATAGTCATTCAATTCATTTATTCCTGAAACCATACCGTCCATATTTGTATATGCTACTTTTATATATATATTTTTTCTTCTCTCCCCTTTTTTTTAAGTTTCCATTTTCTGATGTACCATTTTCTTAGTCTCAGATCCAGCACTCCCCCCAAAAAACAAACAAACAAACAAACTCTTTTCTCTTTTTATTCCTTGGCTTCACTTCTCAGTGCCCTATCTTTCTCTGTGTTTTTCACTTTTTTTTTTTTTTTTTTAGTATTTACCCATCCTGTGTACGTCATCGATTTCCTTATCCAGATTCTGTCCCTTGTCTTGAACCGCTTTTAGTATCTTCTTCGCAATTTCTTTCTCTTATTTTTCTCTTTGGTATTTATGTACATTGTGTTTTTCATTGATACCGTAAAGCACAATGCATTTCTTTTTGTCCACTATGTCTCTCACCCAATTTTCCTATTCTTTGATCACCTTGATCACTGTTTCCTTTGCATTCTCTTCAACCTGCTGCTGTGTTATTTCTTTGAATGAGAGTTTTTGATTTTCACGTTTTCTTTTCCACTGATTTTTTTTTTCGTTCAGATCAGTCTCTTTGATTGATTCTTCCATCTTTTCAGTTACTGCTTGCAATTGTTCTTTAACCTCTTTCTTCAGTTCTTCATTTTCATTTCTAGCCTCATTTTCCTTTTTATCATTTTCTCTTTTTATCGCACTTAGTTCACTCTTTAGCTCATTTAATTGTTTTAGTATCACCTTATTAGTTGTAAAGCTTTATGATCTAATTTTAATTAAATCAATTTATCTGCTAAGTTGTTAATTTCTCTATTCCTTATTACTCTGCTAATCCTAATATCTCTATCAGTGTCCAAGGTATTATCCATTATTTCCCCTTGCCTCCTAAATCCCGAGAATAAATCCTCATTGACGTACCTGCTAGTCGTCTTCGGAGTATCATTTAGACTTTTTTTTTCGTATCACTACCAATGGGGACTCAGTTCTGGATACATCCAGTCCTCTCTTGGTTGATTCGTTAACCCTTAATTCTTCATTGTTACTTTCCATATTGCGCTAAAACTATTAATCCAAGAACTGGAGCAGGTACATACCTTGCCGGTCCCACGAAAACATATTGTTTCACCCCGAAAATGTGTGTATGTGTGTGTGTGTGTGTGTGTGTGTGTGTGTGTGTGTGTGTGTGTGTGTGTGTGTGTGTGTGTGTGTGTGTGTGTGCGTGCGTGCGTGCGTGTGTGTGTGTGTGTGTGTGCGTGCGTGCGTGTGTGTGTGTGTGTGTGTGTGTGTGTGTGTGTGTGTGTGTGTGTGTGTGTGTGTGTGTGTGTGTGTGTGTGTGTGTGTGTGTGTGTGTGTGTGTGTGTGTGTGTGTGTGTGCATATACAATCCCCTATACAGAGTTATTATATTCATGTTTTTATTAGTGTTCCTGAGATCCATGAGAATATCAAGTAAATCCTTTCTCATACATGCAATCTGTATGAAGATGTTTCATTGTAAACGTCTAGTTCTTACTCTTCCTGCTGTTGCTAAAACTACCTTGTGTATCTCTTATCTTTTTGCAGACTTTATTGAATATTTTTCCGTAATATTGCTCCACGCACCACTCCGAATTCATCTGCTCACCACACACGACACCTCCCCGTATTTTAAACACTTCCTTTACCTTACGTTTCTCAAAGAATTTCCACCAGCGGTCAGTCATGTATTTACCATCTTTGTTAATATTTCTTTGATATCCTGCCGATTCTTGGTGCTTTTCACTTTTGTCATTTTCTTTGTCTTTTATCATAGACTTTCTCTATTTTTTCTTTAATGAAATTTCTCCCAACCCATTCTTCCCAGTCCTATTGCATTTAGTTTTACTATGTGTTTGGTCCTAATACTGAAGAAATCGATTAGATATTCTTCTTGTGATTCCAACACTTCGACCTTCACCGCGACCTTTTCATCTTTGTTATACATTTCCATCTCCACTTCCCGGATCTCTCTTGGCTTCTATACCTTAATTTTTTTTTTTCTAAAATCTTGTCCCCATTCTTTTCGTCGTAGTATTTTTCTTATATTCCTTCCCATTTTTTTTTATATAAATTATGATATATCAATTTCTTTCCTTCCTTGTACAACGACGCTTTTGTACTCAACATGTACTAAACATATAATTTCTTCATTTCTCATTCCCCCATTCTTCAGTCCTATTGCCAATCCTTTTGTACCATAAACTTTTTGTTCACTACACAATATACTTTTTTCTTCTCGATTTTGTTTGTCACATCCTCCTGTTCATTCTTTGCATAAACTGAATCACATTTTTGTTTCTTTTGAGTCGCTTACCTCTTCTGCTTTTAGCTCATTTACTCCATTCGATAATTCTTGTTTTTCCAATCTGAGGTTAAATGGGTAGAGATAAAAATAAAATGAAAAGGGATAATAACAGTGGAAACGTACCCTTTGAATGAGAAAAGAATCCACACGATACAGAGGATTGTGGCGAAAACTGAACAAAAATGTGGAGAATTTGATGGACGAAAAAAATGTGCGTGCATGTGTTTTTCCGTATGTATATATATATATATATATATATATATATAAATATATATATATGTATATATATATAAATATATACATATATATATTT
>NC_134799.1:25696731-25701731 GCF_046742065.1 Oratosquilla oratoria
GAAATATTAGTAAAACAGGTTTTGAAGGCAGAGGTAGAAGGAGTGAATTTGAGGGAACGACCGAGGATGAGATGGACGGAGAGGATGAAGGAGACACCGAGCAAGAGGGGAATGTCTGTTGAGTAAGGAAGAAAAAAGGCAGAGGATAGGGATGAGTGGAGAGAGGATGTTATGCAAGAAAGAGAGGGATGGGGGATAGGAAATAGGAGTGCTCATATGTGAATTATATTGTGACGCAGCCTGAAGGGATTTCTCCCCGTTTTCTCTTTTTCTGCATGAGAGGACGGAGAAGGGGGACGCCGATTAAGTGAAGAGGCTTTGCTGTGGATGTAACGTGTCTTGCTAAATTGATTCTGACCCAGGGGAGTGGGCGGGATAAAGGGATGACCCATCATCCATTAGGAGCTAAGACATGAGGGAGGAAAGGGTGGTGGAGGAGAGTGGAATGGGTTTGAGTAGGTACGTGCCTTTGAATTGGCTAACCTTCCTTGTAAGGGGAAAAAGCTCTTGTTATAGAGGTAGGTAGTTAGTAGTAGTGATATTTTTGCTAGTAATAGAGGCCGTATTAGTAACAATAACAGTAGCAGTTACAGTGGTAATAGTATTGGTAATAACGATAGTAGCACAGTAGTAAAGTTTAGTTGTAGCAGTAGTGATATTACTTATAATAGAATTGTGGTAGTAGCAGTGGTAATAGTAGTAGTATAGTAGTAGCAATAGTAGCGCAGTAGTAAAATTGTAGTAGTAGTAACAGTAGTAGTAGCAGTTAAAGAACTATGTCTGTGGGAGACAGAACCCGATTGTTTTCATCACATAGGTCCACAGGGATGAGGGTAGTTTTCACACACACACACATACACACACACACACACACACACACACACACACACACACACACACACACACACACACACACACACACACACACACACACACACACACACATACACACACACACACACACACACACACACACACACACACACACACACACACACACACACACACACACACACACACACACACACACACACACACACACACACACACACACACACACACACACACACACACACACACACACACACACACACACACACACTCTCTCTCTCTCTCTCTCTCTCTCTCTCTCTCTCTCTCTCACACACACACACACACACACACACACACACACACACACACACACACAAACACACACACGCACACACACACACACACACATACAAAATAGCGGTAGTAGTAGTGGATGTGGTAGTAGTATTAATATTAGTATCATTAGTAGTAAGCATAATATTAGCAGCAATATTTGTAGCAGATGTAATAAGTGTAGTAGCAGCAGCAAGAACAGTAACAGTAGCAGCAGAAGCCGTCGTAGTAGTAGTGTTATTGAGAGCAAGAAGGGAAGGAGAGGAAGAATGGAAGAAGGTACACGACGATGGCGATTACGATGACGGGCTGCAGAGGCGACGTGTCGGGTTCCCAATACTCCTGTCAACAGTGACAAGGCAACAGCTAACGTGGCTTGTCCGCCTGGGTGGTGAATGGTCTAAGTCGTGTAAGGAATAACGTTTGGGTGATGAAGGGCTCCAACCAAGCTTGTTGACACAGGGCTTAACCTCAGATGGAGCAGACTTGGAGTTATCTGGTGGATCAGGGGTTCCTTAGTTGCGGACAGAGGAATGAGGTGGCGTTGCAGTCGAAGTCGAAGACACATTTCCTTGGCGTTACTGGACGTGCGAATGGCCTCACTGATATTTGAAGTCATTGTACGAAATGGCACTACGGAGCAGCGGCAACAGACACTCCTGTCTCATGTAGTACTCACACGTAATACACAAGAAAGTCACCACCCCTTGCATTCCATTCAGAAATGTACCGAAAGCGAGCTGGAAGCTCACTCTACTCAGAACAGTTATAGGCAGAGTTTTTGGGTAACAAAGAAAACTTCAGGATAGTGTTTCAGTACAGCAGAGTATTTTAGTATTTCATAGTGGACAAAGTGCCCATGCGTTCACTTTGAACTATGCATCAGCAGTCTGCTTCCCCATGATTACGAATAGAAAGTAGAAAAACTGCAGCAATGCGAAAGAAAGCCTTGAAAAGTGATAACAATTTGTACCAAAAACAAAACCCCGGTTAACTATTAGACAGGGATATCAAGACAGCAGGGACACAAATGTATGAAGGTAAAAGGAACTCGATTTCAAACCAAATCTTAGAAGTCCCCAACTCCATCATACAGGATCACACAGCCCAATCTACTGAATGAGAAAAAGGGGCATATTATTCACCAACATTCCAGGACCTATTCATGGACCCCTAGAATACCTCCAATTAAAACACACACACACACACACACACACACACACACACACACACACACACACACACACACACACACACACACACACACACACACACACACACACACACACACACACACACACACACACACACACACACACACACACACACACACACACACACACACACACACACACAAACACACACACACACACACACACTACACACACACACACACACACACACACACACACACACACACACACACACACACACACACACACACACACACACACACACACACACACACACACACACACATACACACACACACACACACAAACATACAAACAAACAAACAAACAAACACATACACATAAGCGCGCGTACATTTGCCCCCACAGCTCATAGAACTAACATTTCACAGTAGACTAGACAGTCAAGTTCTCCAAATATACAATAATACATAAACCCAAAAGGAAAAATATTTTCAAAACACCTACGAGCAAACTTGTTCTCCTTTTGGGTCACCCTCCAACAATAAAGCATTGCCAACACAAGACTGACCCGTCTCCTGGCACCACTTACCACAGACGCTTACACCACACTGAAGATATGGAACTCACCTTCTTCCACTGCCCAAACATCTCTCCCAGTGTCTACTGTATACTTGTATGTTGTTTGTGTGTGTAAACGTGTGTCTGCGTGTCTGCGTGTGTGTGTGTGTGTGTGTGTGTGTGTGTGTGTGTGTGTGCGTGTGTGCGTGTCTGCGTGTGTGTGTGTGTGTGTGTGTGTGTGTGTGTGTGTGTGTGTGTGTGTGTGTGTGTGTGTGTGTGTGTGTGTGTGTGTGTGTGTGTGTGTGTGTGTGTGTGTGTGTGTGTGTGTGTGTGTGTGTGTGTGTGTGTGCACGTGTGTCTGCGTGTGTGTGTCTGTGCGTTTGTGTATGTATGTGTACGTGTGTATGTGTGTTCGTGTACCTCTTATGTTTGTGTCTGCACCTGAACATGTGCTCTCAATATCACATGTATGCGTTCTTGGATTTACATATATGGACGTTAGTAAGTCCCTTACTCCTAGCATATACAAATTCAATTGAGCTTTTATATATATTCATGTGTCCAGCCCCGCCTTTTCTCTTTCTTTTTCTCCTTCATTTCTTTCGATTTTTTCTGTCCCTGCATACTGACCTCGACTCTGGCCACTGTCCCTGGTTACAGTCCCTGGCCCCTGGCCCAAGCCTCTGGCCCTGAGCCCTGACCCTGGCTCCTGTCCTTGACCACTGTCCCTGGCCCCTGTCCCTGGCCCTCTTTAGCCTTCCCTTAGCCGTCCCTGTCTGTAGACAGGCGCCTTCAACCAGCCGGACCAGTTCGGCTTTATTGCCACCGTCGCCGGTCTGGCGATGGTATATATCGTCCAGTACTACGCACGAGGTAATAGGGGAAGCGGCTGCATCGGAAACAGCAGCTCTGGACGCAACAGCTGCGTGGAATTAGCTGCAGTGTATGCATCACCGCCTGACCGCTGTCCTGTTGCTCTCGGTCAGCTGCAGAGGCTATGGTGGTGGTGGCGGTGTTGTGGGTGGTAGTGGCGTTGGTGTTGTTGGTGATGGTGTTGGTGGTATTGTTGGTTGTAGTGTTGCAAAAGAGTTAAATGGTGAAAGTAGATAAGGTAGCAGTGGTGATCGTGGCGGGATGAGGTAGTGATGATGGTGATTGAAGAGTGGTGAAAGTAGGTGGAGAGGTGGTGATGATGGTGACGTTAATGGTGGAGGAGGTGTAGGTGGAGCGGTGTTGGTGGTGATAGGTCAGGTGGAATAGCTAATGAAACGAATGCTTCAAAATCATGATGCCAACATTGATTTGATTTTGGTTGTTGTTTGGTTTTGTGGCATTAGTAGTACCGATAGCAGTGTTGTCGTGATAGTAATGATGATAAGAAATAGTAGTAACTTTAGAAGTAATAGAAGTAGCATTACCTTTGATAGCAGAAGTTGTAGGAGCAATAGTAATTGTTATAGATAGTGGTTATACTATTAGTAGTATTATTAGTAGCAATTGTATTACTGGTAATAGAGATACATATACTGTTATTAGTAATGCTAGTAGTAATTGTAATAGTGTTAATAGTAGTAATGTATATACTATTAATAGTAGTGTTAGTGGCAGTAATAGTACTTGTAATATTATTAGTAGGATCAGTAATAACTGATGGTGTCTTGAATGCAGACTTTCTGAAGTTGTAGTTGTAGTAATAATTGTTGTCGTCGTTGTCGTTGTCGTTGTTGTTGTTGCTACACTTGTTGTTGTTGTTGTTGTTGTTGTTGTTGTTGTTGTTGTTGTTGTTGTTGTTGTTGTTGTTGTTGTTGTTGTTGTTGTTGTTGTTGTTGTTGTTGTTGTTGTTGTTGTTGTTGTTGTTGTTGTTGTTGTTGTTGTTGTTGTTGTTGTTGTTGTTGTTGTTGTTGTTGTTTGTGCTGCGCCTATTGTTGTGGTGGTTGTGTTAGTCACGGTTGGTTTAAAGATATTGGCGCTCGTGGCCGTGCCTCGGGCGGTGGTGCTCGGAAACTGCGGATCTAGTGTCCATTAAGGTGGGGAGCTCGCCTCTAGCCGAACCTATGGCACTGGTGGTAGTGGTAATGGTGTTAATGGTGAAACTGAGGACTTGAGAGATAGTGGTATTGGTGGTGAAGGTAGAGATGC
>NC_134799.1:25706731-25721731 GCF_046742065.1 Oratosquilla oratoria
GGACAATTTACAGCAGTATATCTTAAACTAGCAATTATGACGATGTACAGTATTGTAACACAAAGGGGCATTTAGATTATGCTACCATACAGAATATTAGTGTAAGACTGGAATTCAAACTATTGTTCCAGATTTTAGTTCGGAAATATGGTATATGCGTGGACTCAACCACCCTTTTACAAGGAGAAGGTCATAGATACATGATGAAACCAAATGTAAAATAGTTTATATTCTTTTAATAGGGAAAACATCTATAGGGGTTTGTATATTTTGTAAGTATACATGCTCATAATACCCAAGGAAAAATAGGAGTTTAGAACCATTTTATTGCTTACAAGAGCTGATAGTTTCCAGAAATGGTGTTATTTTGATATTTGCGAATGTTACAATGATCAATTTCACTGACTGGAAACCCGTAGAAGACCTAGCGTATGTAAAAACAGCACTTGGGTGCTGCTACAGATTTCTCCAGGAGGGAACACTGGACAGTTGTCTATGTTGTATTAACGTTTCCATGTAACAGACCCAACCGAAATACTACCTGGATTTTCCAACCTAACCAGAAGAGAATGGACACAAGCCAACAGGCTGATATCACAACAAGGAAAAACAGCCGTTAACCTGCATCGCTGGGGCTACAAAGACTCCCCAATGTGCCCATCTTGTCATAACTCACCCCAAGATACAGACCATCTCGTACTGCACTGCCCAATCACAGCAGTGCCTGGGGGTTACCAGACTATCTATGAAGCAAATCAAACATTCATAGACTGGCTAGCAAATACAAAGTTGGAGGTATAAGAAAGCCATACGATACTACTACTACCGATTGAGAGGGGAATGCGTTGTGTTCAAGTGTAACAAAACATCAAGTTATAAAAGGGAATCGATAAGAAAGGGGAGACTCATGCTTAACTTGCCTGTAATGGACTACTAACTTTAAATTTTTATCTGTAAGATCATTTGAATGAAAAATAACCCTTCATAAGTGACAATAGCACATGGTAAACTAAACGAAAGCTTTGAATTCTTTCTTAATCGAATTGGTAATAGTTTCACGAATAAGGATTCTTGTTACTTGTATGAAGCCCACAACAAAGATCATTAGACTGTGCCTTGGCCTTGTGCTGTCACAGAGGTTCCTTCTAGCTAATCAAAATTGTTTGATGGCAGATGGAATAGATACTTAAGTTGCAAAACTTTTGCAATAAGTTTGATCTTTCACATACGTAAGGATGTTTTCTTCTGATAAAAAGACTATATAAAAATAATAATAGATAGATAAATAAGTAATTATATATGTATATATATGCATATACATATATATATATTATATATATATATATATATATATATATATATATATATATATTATATATATATATATATATATATATATATTAGATTCATACATACATAGCCGCATAAGCTTACTTTGCCAAATATAATATAAGCAACTTTTCAGCAGAGCTTGCTAGAGGACTGTGCTGCGATTGGTCTTCAAGCACGCAGGAATTATTTTTCGGTGAGGACGTATGTAAACATAGTTCGTGGTAAATCTAGGAAATGTAATTTAGCATTTCCTCATTTCGCTTAAGATTATTTTGATATGTTTGAGCAAACATGATTGGAAGGGTAAACGCACATCAGCAATTGAGCGCAATTTATCGGAAATATCCATAAACTTGGTTGCACGATAGGTTTCCCTTTGTATAAGCGACAGAGATGTTTGAAATCTTTCCTGTGTTGGTGATCTGGAAGAGAACAAATATATACAAATATCACTTACTCGCTGTGGTGATTTTACCCGTATTCAAGTCCACTATGAATTTTCAATATCCAGTGTTACAATCAAAGCGATAGTAAAGATTATTCAGATGTACGTCAATAGTAACTTGCCTGAAAGGATCGTATTTGTAGTGTATTTTGTAAACGAAACCGAAACGATTAGAATTAAAAAACGATTCATGTTTGTAATATACAGAGAAAGATATCTCCATGGTAAATTTACTTTTGAATGGTTAAATTCACTATTTTAGTCCGTAATGACAAATATATACAAAAAATAAGTAATAATTATATAACTCATGGACTTGATCGTGTATCGTCTGCTATGAACAGTTCCACAATGACTCATATTTGACTACGATGAACGTTAATGAGTCTCGCAGCAAGAAACATAAGTCTGAATTGATGATACTCGAGTTCAAGAAACTCTTTATGAAGAATATGCGATCCGTGGATGTTTGAGGCCGCAAACAAACCCCACAGGAAGGTTTCGACTACACAATACAGATTAGTAAGATAACATCATGTTTTGATATCTAGATACTGATATTGATAGATATGTGTACCGGGTACTAAAACTACAGTAACACAAAATACAACTGTCCACGATATATAAACACTGCAAGGAATTAATAAAGTGAACAAGTCCAACCAAGCTAATCTTACTTAACTTAACCTACCTTACCACCCAACCACGCTCTACCTTACCAAACCCTAACCGTATGTAAGAACCTAATCCAAGGATTTCTAATTACGAATAAATTACTTCCATCGGGGTAATAATTTGCCATTTTCCGGAGGGTAATTAGATTCTGTCTGAAAGATAATCTGTTTAAGGGTTTTTCATATCTCAGTTATGAAATATATACTTAGATTAGATAGAGTTACTGCTGTCAGACATATTTTGGAGTAATATAGAAATCTAATTGGGAACCAATGTAACTGAACCTAACGTATTTTTACCTAAACTAACCTAATATAACCTACGCTAGTATATCTTACCTTAACCTAATCTAATATGCCCTACCCTACCGTACCTGCCCAACCCTCACACTACTCTGTCCATCCTTACCTTACCCTATCTTCTTAGAAGGAAGACTAAAAAGGATTAGATAATTCCTAGAGCTAGCCAACAATGGCCATAGAGCGCCCCTGGGGTTAGGAGAGAGAGACAGAAAGAGAGAGAGAGAGAGAGAGAGAGAGAGAGAGAGAGAGAGAGAGAGAGAGAGAGAGAGAGAGAGAGAGAGAGAGAGAGAGAGAGAGAGAGAGAGAGAGAGAGAGAGAGAGAGAGAGAGAGAGAGAGAGAGAGAGAGAGAGAGAGAGAGAGAGAGAGAGAGAGAGAGAGAGAGAGAGAGAGAGAGAGAGAGGAGAGAGAGAGTGAGAGAGAGCGAGCGAGAGATAGAGAGTGAGAGAGAGAGAGAGAGAGAGAGAGAGAGAGAGAGAGAGAGAGAGAGAGAGAGAGAGAGAGAGAGAGAGAGAGAGAGAGAGAGAGAGAGAGAGAGAGAGAGAGAGAGAGAGAGCACTACTCAAGAGCACAATTTTTTCTTTAGAAATACGCGAAATAATGGCAATTCCTTCATGTACTACCACGTTACTAGGTGTAAAAATCTCTGAGAGGTTTTATGCTACCTAGTTGCGGCAGTTATAAAAAGTTGTAACATATTGTCGAATATATCACTGAACCTTTAATACCATCAATTTAGCCATGGCTCCCAGAGCAATATTGCAATAGTTGAAGTTATTAACTTAGCTTTCCTTGTTGATACAAACTAACTTTGAGGTTGTTAGGCATATATGACAGTGCATTCTTTCCATACTGAGCCAGTGGGCCCATCGATGGATAACTTTGGTGTGGTGTGGCCCAGGCGACTAATCCTGGCAAGTTCAGGACCCATCCTAGACTATGCGGTTCAGTTTTGGTCTCCGTCCTATGGATTGGACATCAATTCACTAGAATCAGTACAGAGGAGAATGACCAAAATGATACATGGGCTTAGTAATTTACCTTACGAGGAGAGGCTTATGCACTGTAACTTACATTCTCTGGAAAGACTCAGAGTGCGGGGTGATCTAATAGAGGTGTTCAAGTAGATCAAAGGGTTTAACAAGGGTGACACAAAAAAGGTCATCATATTAATAAAACAGGGCAGGACTCAAAGTAATGAATCTAAATTGGACAAATTTAGATTTAAGAAGGAAATAGGCAAGAACTAGTTTACTAATAGGGTGGTCAACGAATGGAATAGACTTAGTAACCATGTAGTGAGCGCTGAAACTATCGGTTGTTTTAAAAAACGGTTAGACAACTATTTGGATGGTGATGACAGGTAGTAATGGACATGGAACTTCCTAGTGTTGGCCTTATGGTCTTTTGCAATCTCCTACATTCTTATGTTCTTATGTTCAATGTCCGTGTACATATAAAGGGCATTTCTTCCTTCACGGCACGTATGGATAGATATCAGACAATCTCCTTGACAGTAGCGCACGGGAATCGAACCCGCTGCATCTGGAAGTAAACTTCCAAGATGTCGCTGTTCACTAGCGAATTTCTCAAATGGATAGATATGATTACTATTATCATTGGTACTAAGTCCTTGAAAATTCTTCTACGTATTCTCAAAGTTACGATTAACGGTGAAAATATTGGTAGAAGTGGTTAATGCTATCAATAAAGTTCGGAGCCATAGTAACTTAGTAAAACGAGTAGACTTGATACGAGTCCTGGGTGCTGCTCGGTGTGTGTCGCATCACAAATGGAAAATCGGGAGTAATACTCCTCAGCACAGCCGCTTTTCGTATTCATTTTTAGGTGACGTCATGTGATTTTATTCAGCCAATAGGCAGATCCCAATCTGGGCGGAGTAGACATCATGTTGGGATAGAACCTTTATTAAATGTTCAACGTTCCGCTTGTTGAATCTTTTTCAAATACACAAGTATGCTGATTTTTTCAAGATGTTGTGTACTTGAAAAAGCTTCAACAAGCGAAATGTTTTACATCTAAGAAAGGTTTCATATTCACATGGTGTCTATTCTGGCCATCTGTCGGCAAATCCTATTTTAAAACAAATCCGAATCTATTTGGATGATGGAGAACATAATTCATACACAGGGGAAGGCTCGGAACCCTAAACAATCTAACGTTTCGTTCGCGTAGAACTTCTTCAGAGAGTGTATATAGAACTACAATTGAAGTTTATGTACTAAATCTAATTACCTTTTCGGACACTTGGGAAAGGTCGTTTTTCTGGCGTGTTTTAGAATTAAAATACTAGTTTGTTTAGCTAAATTGATCAACCCTCCTCGATGATTCGATGAATTATTAGTTGAAGGTCTCCATGCATTGAGACCCCACCGGTCTTGGATCCGAGCCTCAAGCCGAATGCAGTCCTTCATGCTTGACCATGACAAGATCTAAACAAAATCTAAATCGCATGTCACCGTGCTGAGGTGCTCGGCAGTATTAGCGCTAGCCGGGAGGATTGGATCGCTGCAAGAATTAAATGTGCCTAAATACAGCAGCCGGAAATCGAGGTGAGGTGAGCGAGCGAGAGGAGGTCAGGGTCAGCCAGCGACATGTTAAGCGTTTTGGTGCTAATGAAGTTCGTAGAAGGATTTTCTTCGCGGAGACTCTGCAGTTGAAGTAAGTGGCCGTCGTCAGGCTTCGGGCTCTTTATGATACAATGAGATATAATACAAAGATACTCACAAACAAGACCCTTCCTGCCCATAACGAGCACTGATATTAAAACCCTTTACATTAGAGAAAGATATGTGCAATGTGGTATCATATAGTCTCTCAGTGTGGGCTTATATCATGCGGAGTGTACATCCAGTAGCTCCTGGGCATACCTAGAGCTTCAAATATTGTGGAATTTACATATATATATATATATGTATATATACATATATATATATGTATATATATATATATATATATATGTATATATGTATATATATATGTATATATATATATATATATATATATATATATATATATATATATATATGCTGCATTTCTAACCATTCCTTGTGCCTGAAGTGCTCTAAGAAGAGCGAAACGTCGAATTGTGTATCATGAATTACGGAAACATCTTATCTTGCTTCCATGAAGAAGAAACAAGATCCACAATCAAGAAGATTGAATATACAAACAAGAAGTTCATTCGAGCTCAAGTAGCGGTTGTTTTCAATACTCCATGTACACATACACACACGCACACACACGCACACATGCACACACGCACACACGCACACACACGCACACACACACACACACACACACACACACACACACACACACACACACATACACACACACACACACGAGTACATTCTGTTCAATGTCACGAACTACCCTTCTCAGAGAGGGTTAGGACCGTCCTTCCTTACGGAGGACTTGGATCAGGGAATTTATCTTGTATTTATCTTGCCGTCACACAGCCTCGAACCAACTCCACCTCTGACTTCTTGCCCAAGTAAGTAGATAATTATCCATATTAATCGTATAATTAATGAATGAATGGATACATAGATTAATAAGCCAATACAAATATAGACTGATAGGTAACTAGATATGATGGAACAAGTAGGTAAATAGGTAAATAGATGAGGAAGGTGTAAGTGCTTATATTCTTTAAACTTTGAGTTTCGAACTACTTTTGCTTGCAATCATCTCCGAAGGTACGGGATGTTTCATTCCCTGACTACGCGTGCAACAAAGTTATTTCCACCCTCCTCTCGTGTGAGTTTAAGTCCTGATCACCAAACCCTATATTTCTGTTAACAAGAAGAGCCATAGTAACGGAAAGTAGGGAATTGTGACGGTGATATTGTTGTTTTAGCCGATGTTCTGATTTTAATTGGTGAAAAGATCGACAGGGATTAGCCATTAATATTATGTAATGCTGGTGATATTCTCAGTACTTCATGTATCTCGAGTGTTTAAGGAGACTTGGTTGATCGTGTCGGGCCAACTCTAAATCAGTTTGGTGTTCCTTCTTTACAAAATGAAGATGGTTTGGCCGTTTCTACTTGATTTGTATGTGCAAACATGTGGCCGATACTTGCATCGTAGACTTCAGCTTTAAAAGGTTCCCTTAACAATTTATCATTGCTCAAAACAAATTTTCGAACAAGATATAATTCGCGAGCAAGTCTGGAATAAATCCTGGAAGGTTCAGAGCAAGTTCATTTTCCATGGCGACCGGTCTAGTACCTTTCCAGAGGACTGCCGTGATTAATATGGTGGAGCACCATCTGCTCGCACTCCTTGTGGAAGCTTATCCATACCTCATGCTCCACGCTTCGAGTTCCAATGATTTATTATCAATTTCCGCTATTGGGCTATCAACATAAATTGTAACAGTAATGCTTAATCTACCCTTTGTTGCTGTACGAGTTTATTCAACAGCGTCAAAGTATATATCAATATGAAATACGATATTCTTTAGAAGCAATTTTCTCCTTTCATAGGTGAGATATTTGTTCAGTCTTGTAGCAAAATAAAACGTAAACACCTCAAGTACTTGCATGTTTGATTACTTAGAATTACTTTTGGCTAATTCCGAGAATGGTTGATTTGGAAATGAGGGTGGTGGTGGAGGTTGAGGGCTCGGCTGGGTTGCTGATAGGCTGGGCAGTAGGGTTCGGGTCGAAGTAGGCAGTGGTGACAGGGACCGTTTGATTTGACGGACTCCTTCCTCCCCTCCTCCCATTAACAGTGTTGAACAGTTGGGCTGCAACTTCCAGATTTCAGCGAATTACATTTTTTTCTTCTTCTTTCTGGATATATTTTCATGTGAATGGGATATATCTCACTTAAATTGTAACTCTAACAGCAATATAAATTTTGCTTTCCAACGTCACCATGGTGTTGATTGGGTCGGATGAAATTGGAACGGAAGTAGGAACATAACTAAGGAGGAGAAAATGCAGCTTCTAAGTGACTGGGAAAGTGGGTGGTAAGACAGTGGTTGCTGGAATAACCTGTATTTAAAGCTCTGCTTTGGGGATGGGATTTCTGTTGGGCATTTGGGTTTGGATGAGCCTAGATAGGATAGGTCTTGGTAACTGGCCTAGATGGTGGACGTGCCTGGGTTGATGAATGCTTTTGAGGTAACTAATGGCAACTTAGCAGCGATCACGAAAGTCTTAAGAGCAAGTGAAACTGTTAGAGTCTTAGGATTCAGGTGCCATGGAACCTGTTACCATTATATATATACATATATATATATATATATATATATATATATATATATATATATATATATATATATATGTATATATATACATATATATATATACATATATATATATGTATATATATATATATGTATATCTATATATATATATAAATATATATATATATATATATATATATCAGATAGTCTACACTCTACAGCTTTATCTAAGCATATAACAGTTTAGGTTTATGGCTAAGCATTCGAGGTTGTAATCATATGTCCTTAATGGTAAACCACCAAGTCTCTACTCACGAGATGTTTAGAAGACAATGCACAAAATTTTCGAAAGATAAAGCTCGATTTTTGGGTGTATCTCAGCTCGCACATGTATCTCAGATCAACCCTGTGAGTATCTGACTCAAACCTGTATATTTATTCTGTCTTTGATTTTATTCAGCCGAGAGGAAACCCGAGTAACCTGAAGGGCTTAATACGACCCCAATTAACACTGAGTACTTGATTTGCATGTTTATTTTGTCTACCGCCAGGCAATTTCATTTTATTGAGGGAAACGCAAGGGAGCCGAAAGGTGCGCGATAGCGCTAGAGGGCCATGGACTTAACCCAGGACGCTGAATAGACATGGTCTACCAAAGAATCAAATAACCAATACCAATCCATGCTGTTCCTCTGAATATGAACATTTAAGGGAGTGACACAGTTTATATTTTTATTGTGGATGACTCCAGATGGTTTGTTTAGCTTATCATTTTCTTAACGAAACTAAGTAAGCCTATCAGGACGGTGACATTCTTTCAATTGTATTCTGGTTAGCGGCAGATGATTTTATTCATCCTGGTACAGCTCCCTGAAGTGAAAGGGTTAATCAGTCCTCAAACCTCCAGGGAATGGGGATTCCTGTAGATAAATAAAAATCACTTAGCAGCACCAGAGAGAAAAGAATATATGAGAACCACTCTCAGCCACCACAACGTAAAGGAGACTTTCGTCTTTCAGACTGAGGCACAATGTACTCCCGTCCATAATACATTCCTCCAGCTTTAGTTACTCATCACTTTATCCACGCCTACTCTATTCTTGTCAGGTCTACGTCCCCACTCTCCTTGCTGCGCTCGTGCACTCCACTCACAGTACTCCTTCTGGATGAAGAAAGAAAGAGAAAATAGTTTTTCGTGTTTTTCCTTGGACGGCGTCCGCCATTCATTTTTCATGCCTGGCCTTCCACGCTTTCCAGCCTCCATTTTAGCCTCGGCTCAGCCTCCATTTAACACATGATCGGCCTCCATTTGGCCTCACTCTAAAGTTCCGTTATCTAAATTTCTTTTTTCTTTGACTAAGTTTTATTGTTCTGACCACAAGTCTCATAAGGTTGAAAAAAATATATGAACGGTGACACTATTTGGAAAGATATTAAAAATATATATATATATATATATATATATATATGTATATATATGTATATATATATATATATATATATATATATATATATACATATAAGAAAAACAAATAAAATAGAATAAAAACAAAGAGAATCAGGACATAATATGACCTCAACTGTCCCTTCCGAACTGAATAAAATCGCCAGGCTTCAACTAGAACAAAGTCTGTAAGGTGCGTCATGGGTTCTGAGCCAATACTCATATACTGTATATATATATATATATATATATATATATATATATATATATGTATATATATACATATATATATATATGTATATATATTTATATATATATATATATATATATATATTATTAACATCCTCGGGATCGGCTGAAATATCGACATCTCCAACACGGTCACGCAACTTATAAACTTTGCGTTTCGGCAAAACCTTACGATTTCATTCAGCTTTGGCCTGGGTGGTTTGTCTCGGAGCAAAAGGGGGGTCTTCATCGATTAGGACCTCTCTTTATCTAGAGTCGACCCTTCAAACTGAATAAAATTGTTTGGTGTCAGCTGAAACAAATCTGCTAAAATACGATAATGCTACATTAGCTTGCTTTAACATAAAAGTAATAACTTAGGTCAACAGTCACCACACTCTAATTGTTGCTTTTGTTATTGCTGCTGTTGTTGGTATAGCTGATTAGCCCTCGACATCAAGGAGTTATGTCTCCACGGTCGTCACCGTGCTATAGTAATGCCGAAGGTCATAAATTATTTTCATATGCCCGTATACGCTCGATCTCTTTCCATCAGGGTTCCATCCTCACTTGAATGGAATCATTTGTTGAAGAGGATGTCGATGAATCCCCTTGGCGTGTTGACGCTCTTCACGGGTTTTCATTCTTGTAAACGGTAGACATTTTCCCCCCTTGGGGACGTCATTCATCGCATCCCATGTGTAAGGAGAAGTAGGCCAATGTGTAGCCGAATTGGAGTGGTGAGTTTTAACAGGTTTAGATTCTACGTTCTCCAATAGTGTGATGATAGCTAGAGTCCTAGAGGGGAGAAGATATGTTTGGTGTTCCTGGAAATCGTGTGAAAATATGAACATAAAATCATGATGGAAAGATTTGAGGAGTTTTTTGAGTGAGAGAGGAACTACTGAATATAGTGCTGAGCATGCAGAGATTAGTATATGTGTTAAATTGAGACGAGAGGGGACGGGCTCGTTCATCATCGGCAGGGCCAAGGCAGTGATGTGTAATATCACCATGACTGTTCAACATATTAATAGGAGAGGTCATATAAAAAATGGAAAAAAGGTGAATTTGAATTTTTTTTTGCCTCGTATAAATTGGGACGAGGCAAAAATATTTTTCAAATCAAAATGTAGTAATAAAAGGAAAATGATTGAATCTTCCTTAACCCTTAACAGGTAAAGTGGGGTCAGACAGACCCCATACTTTTTTGTTTTTTAATTTTAATATACTAATATATTACATACAGATATGTACTCCCATATACCTTCTTGATCAGTGGAGTAGTTTAATGGGGTGATAGGGTCATTCCTGAATCTTGCTCTATATAAGCTTTATAGAGCTTTTGAGCCCGTCTGACCCCACTTTACCTGAGGTGTGAGTACCGTGGGGTCAGTCAGACCCCACTTTACCTGAGGTGTGAGTAGCGTGGGGTTTGTCAGACCCCACTTTACCTGAGGTTTGTTCATGTCATATAAATGTTTTATCATTTATACTTATGGGTAAATAATAATTTCTTCTTTTTTATCAACAGAAAAACATACATCCGAGTTTGATTTTATTTATTTAATTTATTTTATTTATTTAATTTATTCAATTTTCCCTTTTGATTACATTAATTTTTATCACAATGTTTAATTTCTGTTCTGGTAATGTGAGTTTCTTTTCATATCATGGTCACACTATACTCATATTATCATAAAGCATGACATTCCGCCACATTTTATTTTATTCTTTTGTTCAAATTTAATTTGTATCACATATGAATGCTTAATATTTTCTGTTCTGTTAATATGTTTCTTCTCACAACAAGATCACACTATTCTCATATCATCATAAAATGTGACATCTCGCCACATTTTAGGGCACCTCAGTCACTCTATTCCCACACATACAGCTGTAACTTATTTCATCCTTCCCCTCTTTTAGTTCAAATTTAATTTCTATCACATATAAATGTTTGATATTTTCTGTTCTGTTGATATGTTTCTTCTCACACTATTCTCATATCATCATAAGATGTGACATCTCGCCACATTTTAGCCACTCTATTCCCACACATGCATCTGGTTCTTATCTATCCCCCTTGTACAAGATCTTTTGAAAAATTATGGGCTCACATATGTAGGCACACTGAGGGACAAGAAGCCACAAGTACCAGCTCTGATGACAGACAAGACGGTCATCAGAAAAGGGTGCACGTCTTTCCTCTTTGACACAACCATGGCACTTGTGTCACATTTACCTGACAAGAAGAAGAAAAAATTTGTGCCGTTGATCTCCTCAATGCACCAACAACCTGTTATGGATGACTGTGGGAAGCCAGAAATCATCTTGTATTATAACAACACAAAAGGAGGGGTTGACGCGTTTGATCAAATGTGTGCCCGATATACGTGCAGCCGAATAACCAAACGGTGGCCTTTGTGCATAATGTACGGACTGGTCAACGCCGCCGGTGTCAACTCCTATATCACCTGCAATGAAATGAGGAAACGTGATGGACAGGCGGAACTTTCATCACGCCGGAAGTATCTGATTGAGCTGGCAGAAGAGATGATACGGCCATGGGCAGAGGAGAGGATGAACTTCAAGGGGATGCACAAAAGTACTTTGATGACCATCAGAACAGTCTTTGGCTTGAACATGCCCCATCAGCAAGCGGATACCTCTTCTATGAGAAAGCGATGTGCCTTGTGTGACCGGAAGTCTGACAGGAAGACCAAGAACTACTGCCTACACTGCAAAAGACCAGTGTGTCAGGACCATTCAACCCCCATCTGCGATGACTGCAATTAGATTCTTCAGTATCACAAATTCCACTTTCAGTATATCCAATAGAATATGTTCTTCATTATCACTAGCATTATGTATGAATTGCTCGACTCATGTCCTCTCAAGAAAACTCAAAACCCTCTTAGACCACAAACTTCCGTCAACGAAGGATGGGGTTTTGCTGAGTCAGGGTAGGAGTGCTTAGAGCCATAAAAACTTATAAATAATAAACTTAGATACCATTAAAAACTTATAGATTGTTTGCTGGACCTAGTATCAACCTTCCCTGAAAATTTCATTAAAACCAGTCCATAATTTTTGCGTAAAATTGGTCAAAGTCAAAATAATCACCTCGTTTTTTTTCTTCAGATTTCATGGTTTATGAAACACATTTATTATTCATTTGTTGTAGTTCTGCTTTTCCTTAAAGATAGTTAGGACATTGGTCTCTACAAAATGATGATGACCAACCGCTTCATGTTTCATGCTTTCAGTCAAGCACCCTCTGAAGTCAACAATATCTTATTTTTCATAATTATTTTTGTAATTTTCATTAAAATATGTGTCTAACAATTATAGTCACTTTTAAGCATGTAAATGGAAGAATATAAGTTGAAGTACATAAGTTTTGATTTCTATGTCAATAAATGCAGTAGAAGTATTTTATTTTTATTTTTTGTGTTTGGGGTCTGTCAGACCCCGCTTTACCTGAATCGTTTGTCAAAAAGACCTTTACCTGTTAAGGGTTAATTAAACAAGTCCCTAATTCTAACATTTCAAAAGAACAATGGTCACCCGATTATGTAACCACCTTGGCAGTTAACAAATTACCACCTATTGTAAAAGCGGGTGACTTGCCACAAAGCCCTCGCAGCAATATAGACGCTACCTGATATGACATGTCCATGTTCCCTCACTCCACCTCTCCTCTGTATATAAGATATGTGTTTTCTCTAGTCTTTGTATTCCCCTTGAAGAGGATCACAGCAAGTGATTGAAATATACGTAAATCGTTATTTCCTTTCTTTTCTTAAATCCAATCAACAGTAGGTTTTAGTGTATATATATATATATATATATATATACATACATATATATATATATATGTGTGTGTGTGTGTGTGTGTGTGTGTGTGTGTGTGTGTGTGTGTGTGTGTGTGTGTGTTTGTGTGTGTGTGTGTTGTATATATATGTATATATATATATATATATATATACATATATATATATATATACATATATATATATATATGTATATATACTTCATTGGAATTGATGGCTAATTGTGCATTTATTATTTTTTAAGTGTATTTTAAATGTCTTACTATGGACTTATCTTCCTTTGAAAGGAGATTTATGACTTCACTGTAGGTGGTCATGTTAGCAAACATGACTACTTATAGTGAAGTCATAAATCTCCTTTCAAAGGAACATAAGTCCGTAGTAAGACATATGGAAAATAGATCTAAGAAAATAATCAATGCAAAATTGGCCATTACTTTCAATGAAGTATGTATAAGAGAAAATCTCCTGCCCATTTATACTATATATATATATTATATATACTGTATATACATACATATATATACATATACATATATACATATATACACATATATACATATATATATATATATATATATATAGAGAGAGAGAGAGAGAGAGAGAGAGAGAAGGAGTTGAATGTGTTTGAGATCAAATGCCTAAGAAGCATGATAGGGGTTATTTGGCTAGAAAGAGTGAGAAATGAGGAGGTGAGGAGAGCAGGGGTGAAAAGGGAGTTCTGAGATAGGGCAGATAAAAGAGTATTGGGATGGTTTGGACACATGGAAAGAATGAGTGAAGAAAGATTAGTAAAAGAAGTGTGGAAGGCAGAGGTTGAAGGAGTGAACATGAGGGGGCGTCCTAGGATAAGATGGATGGATGGGGGTAAAGTGGGCATTGGGAAAGAGAGGAATGTCTGTTGAGGAAGGACAGGAGAGGACAGAAGATAGGGGTGACTGGAGAATGGTTGTACATGGATGATGCTGTGATGCATGAGGAGGAGTGGGTGGGGGATTGGGGGTAAGGGAGTATGTATGAGAAATAAATTGACACAGCCTAAAGGGATTTCTCCTCGTCTTCTCTTTTTCTGCATGAGGGGACGGAGAGAGGGGGGGGCGCCGAATTAATTAAGCGGCCTTGCTGAGGATGTGCTGTGTCTTGCGACACTGCTTCTGAGCCAGGGCAGTGGACAAGATGCACGGATGACCCGTCATCCAGGAGGTGCCAAGATAAGAGGGATGGAAGAGAGTAGAGGGGAGTGGAGTATGTAGGGGATGGAATGGGTGGGAGTGGTTTCTATGCCTTTTTCTTTTGGCTACCTCCGATGTAAGGGAAAAAAAGCGCCTTTGGTATATGTGCATATATATATATATATATATATATATATATATATATATATATATATATATATATATATATATATCTTTGCGTGCAACAGAAACGCGAGGGGACGTTTGGTGTCTTTATTAATAAGTGGGTTATGCGTACATAGGTGAGTCACAACAGGAGAGCTACATGCTCACCGTATGAGGGACAG
>NC_134799.1:25729231-25739231 GCF_046742065.1 Oratosquilla oratoria
CCACCCTCTCCGTCCCCCCTTGCATATAAGGAGAGGACGTGGAGAAATCCCTTCGGGCTGCGTCAAAATTTGCTCACACATACTACCCCCCCCCCATTCCTCCTCATGCAATCACAACATCATCCATATACAACCATTCTCCACTCACCTCTGTCTTTCGTCCTCTCCCTTCCTTCCTCAACAGACATTCCCCTCTTCCCCAAAGCCCCCTTCACCCCATCCATCCACCTCATCCTAGGACGTCCCCTCATGTTCACTCCCTCCACATCTGCCTTCCATACCTCTTTTACTAGTCTTTCTTCACTCATTCTTTCCATGTGTCCAAACCATCCTAATATTCTTTCATCAACCCTATCTC
Organism: Oratosquilla oratoria; assembly: GCF_046742065.1. Taxonomy (NCBI): domain Eukaryota; kingdom Metazoa; phylum Arthropoda; class Malacostraca; order Stomatopoda; family Squillidae; genus Oratosquilla; species Oratosquilla oratoria. Next base: position 25,729,590 of record NC_134799.1, read on the forward strand.
CCAGCTCCTTTTTCACCCCTGTTCTCCTCCTCACCTCCTCATTTCTCACTCTATCTAGCCTAGTAACCCCCACCATACTTCTCAGACACCTCATCTCAAACACATTCAAACTCCTTCTCTCTTCTTCTCTTATGTTCCACGTTTCTGCCCCATACAGTGCTGTTGGCACAATCACTCCTTCATACAGTCTCCTCTTCGCATCCATTCCTAAATGTCTATTCCTCATTACACTCTTTAATTCACCAAGGCATTTACTCGCTTCTCTCAATCTACATTCTACCTCCACCTTCACTCCACCTTTTCCTGCTACACTTGCACCCAAGTATCTAAAACTATCCACTTCCTCCAGTCGCTCTCCCTTAATGTTCACTTCCAGTCTACTGCCACTTTCACCCCTTGTACATCTCATCACCTTACTTTTACCCACATTTATCTTTAGCTTTCTTCTATCACATACTCTCCCAAACTCTGCCACCAACTTCCTCAATCCCTCCTCCGATCCTGCCACAAGCGCAGTGTCGTCCGCAAACAACAGCTGGCTCACCTCCCACTTTTCTTCATTTTCTTTAACCATCTCCAATCCCTGACCCACTACCCTTGCATTCACCTCTCGCACCACCCCATCCATGTATAAGTTGAACAGCCAGGGCGACATAACGCATCCTTGACCAAGTCCCACCTTTACCTCAAACCACTCACTCTCTCCCTTTCCAATCCTGACACCAGCTCTACTACTCTCATAAAAACTCTTGACAGCTCCCAAAAGCTTTCCTCCTATCCCATAAATCTGCATAACCTCCCACAGTGCCTTTCTGTCTACCCTATCATAAGCCTTTTCCAGATCCATAAAAGCCCAAAAAACATTTTTCCCCTTTCCTATAGCTTTCTCACATATCTGTCTTACCACAAAGATCTGATCTACACAACCTCTACCTGTCCTAAATCCACACTGTTCCTCATCAATTACTCCTTCTGTTCCTCTCCTAATCCTCTCAATCAAGATCCTCCCATAAGCCTTCCCAACTACACTTAACAAGCTAATCCCTCTGAAACTACTACATTCACACTTGTCCCCTTTTCCCTTGTAAAGAGGAACTATACAGGCACTCCTCCAGTCCTCCGGTACTCTACCCTCTCTCCAGCAAACATTAAATAACCTCACCAACCAGTCCACCATCACTGAACCTCCCTTTTTCAGACATTCTGCATGGCATCCATCCAGACCAGGTGCCTTACCTGCTTTCATCATCTTAACAACTGCCTTCACCTCATCCTTCCTTATTTCTCCTCCATTCTCCTCACTCATCACTCTCATTTTCTTCGCATTTCCCAATGCAGCTATCTTTCCTTCCCTATCCTCCTTCACATTTAGCAACTCCCTAAAATATTCTGCCCATCTTCCCCTTACTGCCTTCTCTTCCATTATCATCTCTCCATCTGCACCTTTTACCTTTTCTTCCCTACTTGATTCGCCTCCTCTTCCTCTCTTAATTTCTTTCCAAAACATCTTTTTATTACTTTCAAAATTTTCTGTCATACTCTTACCCCATTTCACATCTGCTCTCCTCTTTGCAACCTTTACCTTTTGTTTTACTTCTCTTTTCTTTTCTTTGTACCTCTCATATGACTCCCTCGTCCTCTTTTGTAACCAATCTGTGAATGCTCGCTTCTTCTCTTCTACAACCTTCTTTGTTTCCTCATCCCACCATTCACTACCCTTTCTTCTATTTCCCCCTGTCCTTCTTGTTCCACACACCATCCTTGCACACTTTATGACTCCCTCCTTGAACCATCCCCATTCCTCCTCCACACCCATCACTACTCCATCCTTTACTCCCTCCCATTCCTCCTTCAGCTTCTTTCCGTACTCCTTCTCCTTTTCCTTTTCATTCAAGGAGTTCACTCTAAGAACCTCCCTACCTTTTGTCCCTTTCCTCTTTCTCCATCTATCCTCCACTCTCAACTTACCTTCCACCAAAAAATGATCTGATATTCCCCCACCCTCTCCCCTTAGCACATGTACATCCTTAACTCTTCCTATCATAATCCTATTTACCACTACATAATCCATTAGCGCTCTATCTACCACCCTTCCCTCCACCACCCTCTCCCATGTGTACTTATGCTTGACTTTCTTCCGAAACACTGTATTTGCTATCATCAACTCTCTTTCTAGACACATTTCCACCATCAACTCTCCACTACGATTCTTTCCTGGAACTCCACACTTCCCAACCACTCCATCGATTGGACCATTTCCCACCCTAGCATTAAGGTCTCCCAGTACTATTACATTGACATTTCTTCCTAAACCATCTATGCACTCATTTAAATCTATCCAAAAGGCCTCCCTTTCTTCCACGCTCTTCTCACTGCCAGGCCCATATTCACTTACAAAGACCCACATCTCCTTTCCCAGTTTCACCTTCATCCACATTATCCTTGAGGAAACCTCCTTCCACTCCACTACCTGTTTACCTATCTCCTCAGTTACTAGAATAGCCACCCCTTCCCTCCCTCGCCCTCTCTTCACTCCTGATAACCTCCCACTTACACTCCCAAACTTACACTCACCCTTCCCTTTCAATTTAGTTTCACTCAAAGCCAACACATCCATCTTTCTTCTCACAAACATACTACCTATCTCTTCTCTTTTACTCTCATCTGTACCACATCCACGCACATTAAAAGACCCAAACCTTAGGGTGCTGGTCCGAGGCCCTCCAGCACCCCTTATGCCTTCACTTTTATTTTTAGGAGATATGCCCGTGATCATAAGCAACTCATATTCCTCATAGTACTATAATAATCATAATTCAATTTGCACAGTATCTTATCTCTATAACATAACTCCCACGAATTGCCGATTGTTGACCAGTCATATTGCTTATAGCGCTGTGACGGCATTCATCTTACGGGAGCCAACCAATCATTTACGTTCTTGGAGTTTGAATATGTTATGAATTATTACGGACACCCATTCCTGACCCATATGTAAGATCTATAAAAGTATTTTTTTCGTTGTCGAATATTTCATATGATTCTATATAGAGCAGGTTTCTGATAATTATTTTATTTATTTATTATTATTATTATTATTATTTTTTTGTTTGTAAAAAACATTGCGTGTTAACAGAACAATATTTGTGGTGCTCTTACATATCTTAAGAAAATCTTATGAACACGACAAAAACTAAACTTATATTTGCATAGATCTGATGAATAATGGCGTTATGGGTGCCCACAAGAATACACCTGCCCGGAATCCAAAATTCGCCAACAGTCTTGGGACTGTCACAAGGTTGCATTATCGATTTTGAACAGAGCTGGGTGCGTTCCTAGATGTGTTTCTCTGTGCGTTCCGCTTTACTCTGGCCGCGGTTAGCGCTCCCAGACTATTAAAGCTTGTAATGGCGGCATAGAATATTCCTTGTGTGTTGTACATACGTATTTGTAATATTGTTTATTTATTATTGTATATTTAATGTATTATTGTAAGAACCAAGTGTTCATATTAAGCGTGTATGTTTTTCCCGCCAAGTCTGAGCTTGGTGGCGTGGCTTGGCGTGGGATTCAGTCTTGATTCTGCTTACGAAGCGACCGTATGCTTGTTTCTGTTGTGCTTTATCACATTGTGACTGATACAGTATTTTGCATTGCTGATATTGTTTCAATGGCCACCCTAATGAAACAATATTGAAATAAAAGTCCGGTAGACCACATACCATACCAAAGAAAAATTGTGTAGGCCACATACTATACCGGCACCTATATTGCTTTAATAGTTTGGGAGCGTTAACTGCGGCCAAACTAAAGCAGAACGCACCGAGAATCGCACATAGGAACGCACCGAGGAACACGCCCAGCTCTGGTTTTGAAGACACATTACTTTTGTAACATTCAAAGATGATACTACTTAAAAATCAGACACATTCCAACAAGGTGACTACCCAGCGATATAAGGCCATATATCATTAAGAGATACCGCAGAACTGTAGTCGAATTTTGCAGTCTGGCTGCACGGAGCCGCCATTTTCCCCCCTTAGAATTTTTATAATTTGCACCAAGTAAAAGGCTGATGTTCGAAGGGAGTGGGAAGTTGTTTGTGCATTGATGTATACACACACACAAACACACTCTACACACACTCGTGGCGCAGTTGGTAGAGTTCTCGGCTGCCACTACGGCGGTCCGGGTTCGAATCCCGTTTAGGGCTGAACTAAATTCTGTATCGCTGCATTGCGAGTTGTTACTCCAACTCTCGCGGGCGGGGAGTTGGAGGTGTGTGTGCGTGTAAGGTCACAGAATTGCCCATAGATTGGTCATATATGAGCTGTGACCTCTCTTCGGGGGGGCGGGGGTAGCTGTCGATCACGAGTCCAAGACATGATCCAAGACCATGGTAAATCACACACACACACACACACACACACACACACACACACACACACACACACACACACACACACACACACACACACACACACACACACACACACACACACACACACACACACACAATCACACACATACACGAATACACACACAATCACATACACACACACGAATGCACACACGCACACACACACACACACACACACGCACACACACACACACACACACACACACACACTCACACACACACACACTCACTTAAGGTTGCATTATCGGTTTTGAAGACATTTCTTGGAGCCGGGCTTCCTTCTAGAACCTTCGCTAACTATATCGATGTTGTCGTTTCCTTTCACAACTCATAGAACTATAGCAAGGTTTAAGACTCACTTTCTCTCTGTGGGTTGGCAGCAGTTGGCAGTTCCGTTAATCAACTTCCTCCTGAGTAAATCCTGATTTTTTTCCTCCCCAAAGTTTGGACTTTGCTTTTTTTTCGCTCATGTTTGTATAGCTCTGGGGAGAGGCGGAGAAAAGGAGTGACCACAAGGAGGGAAGGGGGAAAGGGAGGGGGAAGGTGAAGGAGAAGGGGAAGAAGAACAGAATCTCTGGAGGTAGAGAGCCAGAGAGCCTAGAGAGCCACTCCCTCGAAGAGTTAGATGGCACAGGAAGATTAAAAAAAAAAAAAAAAATGGGGAAGAGGGTAAGCAAAGGAATGGAGAGGTAAAAGATGAAAAAGGATGAAATGAAGAACCAAGAGGATAGAAGAAATGTACATATTATAGGAGAGAAGGTATGGGGAACTGAGGGAAAGAGGAAGAAACAAAGAGAACCGTGGAAAAACTTGGGAAGAATGAAAAGAAATGGATGAGAGGGGTTTATAAGAGAGATGAAGAGTACATAAGCTATAATGTTACACAGAAAGGAAATGAGTGCAGCAAATAAAGGAAGGGAGAAAGACTGAAGAAAGGGAGAGAAACCATAGAAGAGGAACAGGAAATGGAGGAATAAAGGTCAGGAGAAAAGGTATTTTGGAGATTGGAAGAGCAGAATACATACTGTACATATATCATACTTATACCAAAGTCTTTCCCCCTTATAAGAGAGGTAGCCAAAAAAAAAAAGGCATAAAATCCACTCCAACTTATTCCATGCCCACATACTCCAATCCCATCCACCCCCCTCCCTCCCTCTTATCTTGACTCCTCCTGGATGACGGGTCATCCCTGCATCTCGTCCACTGATCTGGGTCAGAAGTAGTGTTGTAAGACACAACACATCCACAGCAAGTCGCTTCATTAAATCAGCGACCCACCCCCTCTCCGTCCCCTTCATGCAGAAAAGGAGAAGATGGGGAGAAATCCCTTGGGGCTGCGTCAATTTATTTTTCACACATACTCCCTCACCCCCATCCCCCACCCACTCCCTTTAATGCATCACAGCATCATCCATACATAACCATTCTTTATTCACCCCAACCTTCTGTCCTCTCCCGTCCTTCTTCAACAGACATTCCTCTCTTTCCCAATGCCCCTTTTACCCCCATCCATCTATCTCATCCTTGATCGCCCCCTCAAGTTCACTCCTTTTGCCTCTGCCTTCCACACTTCTTTTACTAATCTTTCTTCACTCCTTTTTTTCATGTGTCCAAACCATCCCAATACTCTTTTATCAACCATATCTCCCAACTCTTTCTAAAACCGTTCTCCTCCTTACCTCCTCGTTTCTCACTCTATCCAGCTGTCGTCACAATCACTCCTTCATACAATCCCTTAGCATCCAATCCCCAATGAAATATCTATTTCTCATTACACTTTTTAATTCTCCAAGGCATTTAGATGCTTAGATGCTTCTCTCAGTCTGCATTCTACCTCCATGTCAACTCCTTTCTCGCCACATTCGCACCCAAGTATCTAAAACTATCTACTTCCTTCAGTTTCTCTCTCTCAATACTCACTTCCAGTCTGCTGTCACTTTCTCCCTTTATACATCTCATCACCATACTTTTCCCCACGTTTATCTTCATCCTCCTTTTTTCGCACACCTTCCCAGACTCTGTTACTAACTTCCTCAGTCCCTTCTCAGATCCTACCACAAGTGCATTGTCGTCAACAAACAACTGACTTATCTCCCACTTTTCACAATTTTCTTTAACCATCTCCAATCCACGACCCATTAAGCTTGTATTTACCCCATCCATGTATAAACTGAACAGCCAAGGCGATATAAGACATCCCTGATGAAGTCCCACCTTTACCTCAAACCACTATTACTCTCGTAAAAACTCTTGAATGCTCCTAAAAGTTTTCATCCTATACCATAGATATGCAATACCACCCACAGTGCCCTCCTGTCTACCCTGTCATAAGCCTTTTCCAAATCCATAAAGGCCCAAAAAATATCCTTATTCTCTCCTAAAGCTTTCTCACATATCTGTCTCACCACAAAAATCTGATCGACACAACTCCCACCTGTCCAAAACATACGCTCTTCCTCACCAATTACTCGCTCTGTTCCTCTCCTTATCCTCTTAATCAAGACCCATAACCCTTCCCAACTACACTTAACAAACTGATCCCTTTGAAACTATTACACTCACACATGTCCCCTTTTCCCCTGTAAAATTGAAATACTTGTATACAGGCACTCCTCCAGTCCTCCGGCACTCTACCCTCTCGTAAACAAATATCAAATAACATCACCAACCAGTTCACCATCACTGTACCTCCTTTTTCAGACATTATGTATGACATCCATCCAACCCAGGTGCCTTACCTGCTCTCATTATCTTAACAACTGCCTTCACCTCATCTTTCCTTATTTCTCCTCCATTTACCTCACTTATCATTTTTAATTTTCTTAGCGTTTTCCACGCAAATACCTTTCCCTCCCTTCTCCTTCACATTTAGCAACTCCCTAAAATACTCTGCCCATCTTCCTCGTACTGCCGACTCTTCTATTATCATCCCTCCATCTGCACCTTTTACCTTTTTTTTCCTACTTGATTCACCTCCCCTTCCTCTTATTTTTTTTCCAAAATATCTTTTCATTACTTTCAAAATTTTCTGTCATACTCTTACCCCATTTCACATTTGCTCTCCTCTTTGCCTCCTTTATCTTATGTTTTACTTCTCTTCTCTTTTCTTTGTACCTCTCATATGATTTTCTCGTTCTATTTTGTAACCAATATGTGGAAGCTCGCTTCTTCTCTTCTGCAACCTTCTTTGCTTCCTCCTCCCACCACTCACTACCCTTCCTTCTATTTCTTCCCGTCCTCCTTGTTCCACACACCATCTTTGCACACCTTATGACTCCCTCCTTGAACCACCCCCATTCCTCCTTTACTCCTAGTTCTACTCTATCCTTCACTCCCTCCCATTCTTCACTCAGCTTCTTCTTGTACGCTTTCTCATTTCCTTTCTCAGTTAAGCAGTTCACTTTAAGCACCTCCCTACCTTCTGTCCATTTACTCTTTCTCCATCTGTCCTCCACTCCCACCTTCCATTAAAACGTGATTAGATATTCCCCCACTCTCTCCCCCTTAGAACATGTACATCCTTAACTCTTCCTGCTATTCTCCTGCTTACCATATATTCCATTAATGCCCTATCTACAACCCTTCCATCCACCATCCTCTCCCATGTGTACTTATGCTTGACTTTCTTCTTAAACACTGTCTTTGCTATCAACAACTCTCTTTCTAGGAACTCCACACTTCCCAACCACTCCTTCTATTGGTTCATTTCCTACTCTACCATTAAGATCTCGTAATACCACTACATTGACATTTCTCCCTAAACCCTCTATACACTCATCCAAAGCTGTCCAAAAAAACTTCCCTTTTCTCTACACTCTTCTCACTACCAGGCCCATATGCACTTACAAAAACACACATCTACCTTCTCAGCTTCACCTTCATCAAAATTAACCTTGAAGAAACTTCCTTCCACTCCACCACACGCTTATCTATCTCTTCATTTACTAGTATAGCCACCCTCGTCTTTTTTACACTCCTGAGATCCTCCTAACTACATTCCCAAACTCAAACTCGCCCCTGCATTTCAACTTAATTTCATTCAATGCCAGCACATCCATCTTTCCTCTCACAAACATACTGCCTATATCTTCCCTTTTACTCTCCTCTGTACCACAGCCATGCATATTAAAAGACCCAAACCTTAGGGTACTGGCTGGAAAACTCCTCCCAGACCCTCGTATGCCTTTGCTTTTTTATGAATGTCCCTTTTGGGGCTACAGGTAGAAGGATGCCTAGTCCTATCCCCGTCACGTTTTTGTCGTCTTATACGACTCAAGTGGAAATACTTGGTTGCAGTATTCTTTTCCCCCACCACAGTGGAGACACAAAAAAAATAAAAAATCAGGAAAGCAAAGGAGGAAAGTGAGGAGGGGCAGGGGAAGGCCGAGGAAAAGGAAAAGAACAGAAATTGAGAGAAGGGAAAGATGAAAAAATAGGGAATAAATAAAGTCACCTGACGACATCCAGAGGAAACAGGGAAGTCGCCCGTGGCAATGGAATGGTCACTGGAACAAAGGAAGGGGAGACAAGACCAAAGAGAGGTCAGGGCAGTCTTGCGAAAGGGAAGAAAGAGAAGAAAGAAAAGAGGGAGACAGGAGGAAGCTGAGAAGGAAATTAGATTGATGGTAAATGGAGAGGAGAGGAGAGAAATGTGACTGAAGAGAAAAGGAAAGTGAAGGAGGAGAAAAGGAAGAAGAAGAAGGTGGGGGAATAAATGGGGAAATTGAGGACAAGAAAAAAAAATTAAATGAAAAATGGCTGATAGATGAACAAAGGTAAAGACGAAGAAGAGAAGAAAACTGGGGAAAATAGAGAAGATACGCATATTAAGAAGTTGAAAGGAAAAGAGAAGGGGACCAAGAGTGACAAAGGTAGAAGAGAGGAAGAATGACATCGAGGAAGAAGAGGTGAAGAGATAGAACGGAAGAGAAATGGAGAAATTTTGGTTAGGAGGAGAGGGGAGACAAGGGAAAAAGTGGAGGGAAGGGATTGCGTTCAAACAGAAGGACGGGAAGGGTGTGGAGAGAGGAAAAGAGGGGAGACGGGAGGGAGAAAGGTAGTAGATGATTGAGGGAGAAATGGGCTGGATGATGAAGAGGAAGAGAGAGAAAACATCTTAATAAACGATGGAGATCAAAGCAGTATTGAAGAAGAGACGAAACTGGAGGATCTCAAAGTGAAGAAAGTAGAAGAGAATCGGTGGAGAGAGAGAAAGA
>NC_134799.1:25746731-25766731 GCF_046742065.1 Oratosquilla oratoria
ATGTATGTATACATATATATATATATATATATATATATATATATATATATATATATTTACATACACTGAATGGTCCCCAGTGAACAGATTTACATCTTTTTAATCACATTAATTTACTTTAATTCCATGCCATCACAGTTGAGACTGACGAGAAAATCGATGGAAGCATATATACAGAAATTGATACGTTGTTAAACTAAGGACTCGAACCCAGGTCGGATAGCGCAATGGGCTAAGTCACTATCACTTGTTACGTCTGAGCTGGGTTCAAGTCATTAACTTGACCACGTATATATATGATTACATCGAGCTCTTCAGTCTCGAATGCATGGAATTAAAGTGAATCAGTGTGGTTGTATATATATATATATATATATATATATATATATATATATACAAGTATATATGTATATATATATGCACATACATATATACATATACATATACATATACATATACATATACATATACATATATACATGTACATATACATATACATATACATATACATATACATATACATATACATATACATATACATATACATATACATATACATATACATACATGCATATACATATACATATATATACGCATACACATATGTAACCATCTGAAAAGAACTACGGAAATCCAGTTTTTGATCCTGAAGAGATTTTACTTCTCCCTATGAAAAGAAACGAAATAACTTGTTAACGAAAATGTATTAATGCATTTTTTTTTTTTTAGAAAATCCTTTGCATTACTAAAATCGGTGACCTATTCCAAATTTTTGTCTGAAAGTTTAATTTCCTACTGATGAGTTATGAAGGCTGGCCCTACAGAGGGTTTCGACATGTCATCAGCCAATTTGTTCGCTTCAGAAAACCGGAATAGGATATTCTCATGTTGATTCCTGATGTATAGCAACAGTCCTTTGATCTGCCCCTTCCCTCCATCTATTCTTCCTTGTCTTCCTCACGACGTGAAGGCATTTCGTCAAATGTGTCCCACATATTCCACTTGATACAAGATTTAGAATCGGATGGTCAGGGATTTCAATAAAGAATAAGTCTGTGGTGGTGAAATAAAAACCGACACTATTCTCACTGTACGATATATTTCCAACACCAAATTTGTCGAACAGGAGGGGATATTTTTGTGTATTTTGAAATATTCAGTCATCTTATCTCTACTGTATATTGGTCTGGCGCTACAGTTTCTTGTCGAATTCTTCGTTTACAAACGTACTTCAAAAAGAAAAGAGAAAATTCACAAGGAGACAGAAGCACCACACACACACACACACACACACACACACACACACACACACACACACACACACACACACACACACACACACACACACACACACACACACACACACACACACACACACACACACACACACACACACACACACACACACACACACACACACACACACACACACACACACACGAGATAAGGGAGGGAAAAAGAGCTGTCTATAATCTGCCTTCCCTGCACCACAGTGGTGTCATTTGCATATATACATATATATTTTTTTCATCTTTATTGCTCAAGATTCAAAGTGAATCCAAGACGCTCTTTTAAAATGATCCTTCTTTACCTATGTCAGAGGTGCAATTAATTCATCATAAAACTCACCAGTCTTAGGTTCCCTCCGCAACCGTTGGTATTTTTCCTTTCATTATTTCTATTACAAGATTATTTCATTAATCTCGCTGGAGAAGGGGCTAATAAATGCAAAGCAAGTGAATCCCACAGATTTTTATTTCTCTGTTGTTTTATGTTTGAGAGATAAAATAAGCTGTTTATCATCGTGTTGGGGTAAGTCTTAATATATTTTTGTACTGCTGTCTTTGAGTGGGAGTGAGATGGGTGGAGGGAGGTACATACCTTGGCTCGCTACCTCCCATATAAGAGGGAAGAAGCCTATTTGTATATTGAGATAGTCCTTTGATCCCTGCCGTACCAGGTAGCACTTTCCCTTCTTTCTGGCCTCCCTCAGGCTATCATTTTTATTGTTGTGGCACCTCTTCACTACTCTTTGTATGAGCGAGCAATTTCGTGACGCTAGCGAGTTCGTGCGCCTTTAATTAGCAGAAGCAAATGACCGCGTTTTCATATTTGTCATTTTCACCTGTTAAGAGGATATGCAGTTATGAAAGGCAAACGATTTCATCTTGGAGTTTTGGATAATTATATACAAAATAAAAAAAGTTCTGCCAATTTCTATCAATATAACTTTCTATATTTCAGATCTTCTATGGAACCTTACCAACGTTCGGCTTGCCAGAATTCATGTAGCAACTTTGAAATATTTGATATTGGAGTGAAATAAAAAGTATATAATTTTGTAACTTGTTTTTCTTTTCTAGTTTTATATATCTTGATTACTAAAGAATCTTTTGTAGTGCCTATTGTAGGCAAGTAATACCCTCCAACTTAGGTTAAACTGATCAAAATAATCCAACCAACTATCAAATCTGGTATGCTAAAACTTGGGCTGTAAATGAGAAGAAATACCTAATACATGCCATCCTCCTGATTTAAAAAAAAAAAAAAAAAAAAAAAAAAAATCAACTAATCACCAATCGTATTGCGCGCCCCAGATCGGAAAAAGGGGGGGGGGGGAGAAATTGGTAACCTTATGTAGCTTTATTGAACTTGTGCTATTTTTTAAGTCCCGCCCAAGTCACTGCGTTTGTGAAAGGAGCTAGCAAACCCTCGCTAAAACTAGGGCTGGACTGGAGAGGCATTGTATACGTCCCATACACATGTGAGTATCAGTCACAACCACACCCTGGACTTATTGGCGCCACCATTTCCTGCCAAGATTGCCGAGCTAAACATCACGAGGATCAAGCAACACACACACACACGAACACACACTCATAAGTGCAATCAACCACCAACACATTACATTACAGAAATACCCCATAATAACGAGCTCTTCCCCCCGGGAAATATTATAATATATAAATAGAAATGTAATAATACTTAAGTACCAGCTGAGCATATTGTGAGAGACTGAATACTCCCACTAAAAACTGTGCAAGCACGATTGCTGGTAACCAAGCAATTGTGCTCGTTCAGCAGTTTGCTGAACGAAACCGAGGCGCACGGGACAGGAGCTCAGGTCGGTCGATGAGTTACTATGTACACTGAAGTGACAGGGAAGATGTGATAAATACTATTGATTTAGAACTTTTAATTGTGTAGTGACAATAAGTGATTAAAGTGGAACAAAGTGACAATTGGTGTTTCACAGTCGCCTACACCTTTGGGGATACAGGCATGACCAAATTAATATGGCACTATTGATCAGTAAAATGCGATCTTTGGCAACTTATCAAAGAGTATCTATGCATTCAAATGCACATAAAACATTCTTTGAGAAGCCAGCATCAACACTGAAACTTAAGCAGGAAGCAGGTGAAGCTAAGAGACATATGGATCGCAATTGATGATCAAGATCAGACCATTTGACAAAGATTTTTGTAAGATTAATTAGGAAGAGCCATTGCCATCTTTTAAGAGTACCTAGAATCATGTGGGAGGAGCTTAGCAAAAGCCCACCAAAATTTCGGCCAATAGTGAGAGGAGCTACCCGACTTATGAGGCTCTGTTGATTAGTAAAATCCAAATTTTGGAAAAATGATCCTCGTATTGGTGTTTGAATGTGCGCAATAATGCCATCTATTGAGTTTGCCCAGTGTGTTGCGGGAGGAGCTAGTCAAAAGCCCGCCAAAACTTCAGGACACTATTGAAAAGCGCCATCTTGGGAATGCCACGTATTGCCGGTGTCTTGAGATCTTCTTCCAGGAGATAAAGCAGAGGTTTTCCTGTGACAATGTGTTTAAGATTTTTTTTTCTTCTAATATCGCTGTTGAATTAGTGAGTATTTTCTTCGATTTGTTGATCTGATCGAGGGGGGGGTTGTAAATGTTTGTGTCTGAGAGGAGGGTTTCCCTTTCGGTAACGAAACATGCGAAACATGTCGCCAACTACGCCTTGAGTGAATGAATCATGGGAGAACAGCTACATCCCTCTCTGACCAATCAGTTTACCTCTCACTATAAAAAAAGAAAAAAAAAATATATATATATTTATACCTTTCTTTACAACTATATCTCAAACCATTTTCCCCGCTTTTGATTTATATAGATACAAGCTTTGATGTCCAACTCTTCTGCAATAATTCTCCTGAGCCACGATACCCTAATAAATATCCCTAAGTATCCAGTGAAAATAGCCCCCATTTGTACATTACAATGATTTTATTTTTCTACAGATTTCTCTTCCTATCCAACAAAGATCGATCCCGTGTGTGCGGGTGGTCTGTCCTTTGTAGTCCATAGTGTACATCATCTTTGAAGAAGTCTCAATAGGCGAAAAACTGTCAGGAAATAGTCGGTGTTTCTCCAGTCCTTTGTTTTCTATTCTTATCACTCATACACCTGTCATGGTGTTAAGGTATACATAAATGTATAGACACACACGCATGCATACATACATATATACATATATAGATATATATATATATATATATATATGCATATATATATACATATACATACATATGTATATATATATATATGTATATATATGTATATATATATATATATATATATATATATATATGTGTGTGTGTGTGTGTGTGTGTGTGTGTGTGTATGCGTATATGTACATATATATATATATAATATATGTATATGCATATATATATATAAATACATACATATGTATACATATATATATATATATATATATATATATATATATATATATATATATATATTATATATATATTAATTAGACAAAATGTTGTACCACATTTGTAATTATATATATATATATATATATATATATATATATAGATATATGTATATATATATATATATATATATATATATATGTGTGTGTGTGTGTGTGTGTGTGTGTGTGTGTGTGTGTGTGTGTGTGTGTGTGTGTGTGTGTGTGTGTGTGTGTGTGTGTGTGTGTGTGTGTGTGTGTGTGTGTGTGTGTGTGTGTGTGTGTGTGTGTGTGTGTGTGTGTGTGTGTGTGTGTGTGTGTGTGTGTGTGTGTGTGTGTGTGTGTGTGTGATTGCTGGTTCTGCTTTTTGTATTTTCTTTAAGAAGTTCTCTTTGTCTCTTAAGGTGATCTTATTGTCTCTATTGAGATCTGAGATTATTTCTCCATAGGTCATCTGTGCTGCCATATCGCGATTTCGAGTCTCTTTAATTTTATTCAGTGGCTTGGTAAAGTGGTTGTCTCTATTTTAGAGTTACTACTGAACTGAAAATGTCAGATAGATGATATCTAAGGGCTGGATTACCGTGTTGTGCACTCGTTCTTGGTGTTGAGTGGTTCGTCCGATCGGATGATCTCTCCTTGTACTCATGTTGGTTTTGCCCGGCAACAGAATTCCTCCTCATGCTCGGTAGCGCTCACAGGTCGGACGTCTGGAAGTTCAAACTATGGTTCAAATCTTTGATTAATAGTTCTTCTAAGATGGGGAGGCGACGGGTATCTTGGCATATCGTTATGATGGTTGTATTTTTCACCATTATTTCTCTTGCGAGGGTTGTTTTATGTCCCTGTCTTAAATGGTTTTTGGGGGCTCCAGATGTGAGATGAAGTTATACGTCTGCTTAGCTTAGTCGTAGTCATGCCGATATAGGTAGGAAGTAGGGCTTCACAGTTTCCTAGTTTGAAAGTAAATCTATATACGACATATGACTGTTGGATTGGTTATTTCTTAACATCAGGACTGTTACTTAATAGTAAGTGACTATTTTTTATTTGCTTTTGCAATAAATTATGATATTTAATGTTTTTTCTGGGTTTGCTGGTTTTACGTTTCTATTCACAGTTTTTTTCAGTATTCTTTTTTTTTTTTTTGCGTCAATAGTTGATTAATTTCTTGGTGACTTCATCTATATTTTGTCTGATGAACCCGTTGTTTAATAGAACTAGTGTAGAAATTTTTATTTCTGTGTGAACTTGTTCCAGTGTGCTGCAATGGCTGAGTGTCCTACGTATATGTATCTTCTTGGAGGCAATTTTTTGGAACTTCAATATCTTCACTACACGAACTTTCTATGAAGATGTCATCAATGTACTCGTAACGACAGTAGATTTTAGGTTTGTCGAAGTACTTAAAATTGCCTCCAGGACACCTCTGGATTAACATTTACAATTGAAAACAACATAGAAGGATCCATGCCATTTTTAGATATACTCGTTAAACAAAAACAAGATCATTTCACGACTAGTGTACACGTAAAACCCACAAACCCCGGACCCTGTTTATATGGAAAAAGCGATCACCTGCTCACGTATTCGACACGGTACCCACTAGCCTACCCTGCGGCTCTGGGTACGAGCAAAGATTAATATGTCAACGGTAAGAATAAGATATGTATGACATCCGCGTGGGAACGAGGTGATCAAATGTTAACAGTAGGTAAAAAGGAATGTGAGGCACTTTCCATGGCTACAAGGTGAGGATCAAATGTCTAATAGATTTTATTTACAAATGGTCCTACAGTTGGTACATACTTGCTATAATTTTTTTTACAGATATAATGATCTAATTCATACAACCCTAGATTAAGATTGGCGTTAGCATCTTGTGTGGATTTAATCAAACTACTTTCAATAATATTACTTTCAACTATGTTGTTATTGAAAATAATTACACAGGCATTATCCCATCCTATAGGATGATTAAAGGTGATGAGGTGTTTATGAATAGTACTTGATTCATTCGCTTCTTTTACGCATTTTTATGTTATTTTATTTTAACCGACAGATTTTTTGCTGTTTGAACAATGTAGATCCACTTACATATTTTGTAATAATTTTGCATACACCCCCTTTTTTGGGGCAATTTACAGAATTATTAATAAAGTATTGCTTAATAGTGTGGCTATTACTAAAGGCTACATTAATATTAAAATTCTTAAGTAATCTAGGGACGCTAGCTAAGTTTTAATGATAGGGTAATACTAGTATGTCGTTATGGGCAAAAGGTTTGACAGGATTGTAAAAATTTTCCTTGAAAATTTTTAAGAGACCTTAATGAAATGTATAGGATATTTTAGTTTAGCACCATTATCATAAACATTTCTTATTTCCTCATCAAGGTACACAGGACTAGATATCCGTAAAACTCTGAGAAATATTGGTGAAAAAACACATCTTTTAACATTATCAGGGTGGGAATAATAATAGTGTATGTTTGAGCCTACATTGGTCAGTTGTCTCTATACACCAAAATCTAGGTTATTCTTTGTTCGATGAAGTTCTACATCTAAGACAGGGAGAACATCTTTATTTTCCACTTCAATTGTAAATTTAATATAATCGACTAGGGTATTCATTTTATTAAGGAAATGATAAGCATATAAGTAATCAGGCCATTGGGAGAAAGTGTCATCAATGTAGAGTAGCCAAGTGATGCCAGGAGGAATGATCTTGTTTAATATTGTGTTCTCAAAAAATTACATGTAAAAATGACTTAGAACAGGGAAGAGGGGATTTCCCATATTCATGCCAAATGTTAGGGTATAGAGTTTGTCATGAAATTGAATTTTATAATCTAAAATGCAGTTTGATCAATTGAATGATACTGTGGGTAAGTAATGGTAATACATATTTGTCAAGTTTAATTGCAATGAGCCCTATTAGATCAACAATTGGGACTTTTATAAATAACGAAACTATGTCGTAGCTACTTAATTCAAAATTATAATTTGGTTGTGCATTGTTAAGTCTGTCTATGAGATCTGAGTTATCATGAGCATTGGGTGTGGATATTGTTCCTACTGAAGGGCTAAGAATTGTCACAAGCCATTTAGAAAGTTTATAAACAGCTGATCGTATTGACGAAATAATCGGTCTAATAGGATTACCTGGTTTGTGTGTTTTGAATAAACCACACATGTATGGTAAAAGGGGACTTAAAGAGGTAAATTTCTTTATCAAATCACTATGGTCATTTAAGATAAGCTTAATTTTTGTTGTTGTAAATGGTATTTATAGACCCAATTGGTTTATTTCTGAGTGGAGTGTATATGCTAGTGTCATCTAGTAAATTTTGCATTTTGTCTAAGTAATCCTTTTTATTTGAAATAGCAATTACTTTTGAATTATCAACTTTAGTTATGTGAAGATCGCTGTCATTTTTCAAGTTCCTGATGGCATTGTAGACAAACGAAGTTGAAGGCTGAAGAGGATTCACTTTTGATTATCTTCTTACCAGTAGCTTCTATACAGCGCACGGTATTCTTATTTTGGTCGTTGACGTTTCTCTGTATTTCTCCAATTGTTGCCGGCGTTTTGGAACTTCCTGGTTACATCTTCTGGACAAAAAGATGAACAGGGTTTGTGGTTGTCTTTTTAAATGGCATGTGGGGATTTTTTTTTATTTTATCTTTTATTTTTTTTTATTATTATTTTTTTTTTTACCGAGAATAGTCCTACGTAATTAGCTGCTATAAGCCAATGGAGATTGGGAGTCAGGGAAAGTTTGCCGGACCTTTCCCAGTGTGTATTTGATCTGACTGGGCCTAGTCGCTTCAGGGAAGGCAAGGCCTGCAGATCCATGACTTGTATATTAATGCTGGGTTTGGTTTGAATGTAGATAGCTTCTAGGAACAGTACCCGACAGCAATGAGGTAATAAAGGTTTTGTTAATTTACTGTGTTATTATCGAGCTCGTTTGTTGTTAATTTTTGGTTGTACAAGGTGGTGCAGTGAGACCACGGCAAAAAAGGTGAAAAATCAAGATATTAATATTATCCACACCATATTAGACATAGGGGAGTAAAGAAGTCAAAAAGATTGAGAACCATATCTACAATGTAGTAAAAGACTGTTTTTGGCCTTGAGAAGTATTACCATTCAAGCGCTACCAGAAATGAACACACGAAAGAGACGAAAATTCGAAATATTGAGCTCGCCCACTACAAATTGGGCACGGGGGAAGTGAAAAACAAAAACAAAAACAGGGAACGATATTTACAATGGAATAAAACGCCGTCTCTGGTCATGTCACCCATTTTCATTCAAGTGGCTGCCGGCCTTCGAAACTGTCAAAAATGACCACGGCAAATAGGCCAAAAATCGAAATATTGGTCCGATCCACATCATGTTCTGGGTGGGGGGAGTAGGGTCGGCAAAAAGACTGGGAACTATATCTACAATATAGTAGATGATTGCTTTTGGCCCTGGACGCCATTTCCATTCAAGCGCTTGAAGGGTTCAGAATCTGCCACAAATCTGGGAGAGAGAATATATATATATATATATATATATATATATATATATATATATATATATATATATATATATATGTGTGTGTGTGTGTGTCTGAGCGTGTGTGTATATGTATATATATATGCATATATATATATATATAAATACATATATATATATATACATATATATATATATATATATATACATATATATATATGTATGTCTAAGTCGTGTGTGTGTGTGTGTGTGTGTGTGTGTGTGTGTGTGTGTGTGTGTGTGTGTGTGTGTGTGTGTGTGTGTGTGTGTGTGTGTGTGTGTGTGTGTGTGTGTGTGTGTGTGTGTGTGTGTGTGTGTGTGTGTGTGTGTGTGTGTGTGTGTGTGTGTGTGTGTGTGTGAAAAAGGTGGAAAAGAGAGTCACGGGTCTCGTTCCGAGTTTATTCCTGAAGAAGCTAAAAGCGAAACCGGTCAGGAATAAACTCGGAACGAGACCCTTGACTCTCTTTTTACACCTTTTTCATATATATATATATATATATATATATATATATATATATATATAATTTGGGCCCACCCACGTCAAGTTGGTCATGGGAGAAATGAGGAAGTCAAAAAGGCAGGTTATGATAATTACAATGTAACTAGATGCTGTCTCTGACCGTGGTGCCTCTTCCCATTTAAGCGTATCTTTTACCTGGTTAAAAGAAATGAGTAAATATCAACGAAAAAGGCAAATATGTACTGCATATACAGAATCTTTTGAATAAAACTGTCTAGTGTACATCATGGTGGAAAAAAAATAATTGTCTTCATATCTTCACTGAATATATATCTTAAAATTGCCAGAGGATAGAGAATAATGAAGACAATCTTCACCCCTTTGTTACATAGACATTCCATCATCCGACAATAACCAGAACAGAATATTTAGAGTAAAATATCTTATCAAAAAGAATGATCGTTTGCTAAGATGGCATGTCCTAAAGTGTGAGAATAAACACCTTGTGAGATCGAAACCTTTATTGGTACTACGTTTCGCTTGTTACAGCTTTTTCAAGTACAGACATGACACACACTCTGAGCACATATAAGCCAACAGGGAAGGAACTGGGAGAGGTTATTGTGATTCATCATGTCCTAAAGTAAATAAAACCACATGACACTGGGTGAAAATTTCTTTTGAGTGTAATTATCGTCGTTGGCATAAGGGTTGAAAGCAAATAAGGTGATGCTTTCCAATATATCAAAAGAAATGTCTTTGTAAAATTAGAAGAATACTTAAGCTTTCTCTTGTAGTCCATGAGTTCCGGTACATTAGTTTTGACGAGCAGCTGTGAAAAAATAACTGAATGAATGATAGAGACATATCTTACCTTTGTAAGGCAGAAGCACCTTTTATCATGAAATGTTTTAAATATGATCATACTACAATTAATTATGCTGGTGGGATTATAATGATAAATGTTAGACTTTAGGAAAAACCATAAAACTCATTTTGCTTTTCGCTGTGAATCACAACTTCTGTATTAGTTGAATCTGTTCTTTTTTATATATTCATCTATTATTATTATTTTCTTTTTTTTTATATTCTTGTCTTTTTAGCGGAGGAAAACCCACTTACGTAGATGAAAGATCAAACTTATTTCAAAAGTTTTGTGACTTAACCCATTAAACTCCGATGACAAGATTCTTGTCATTTGGTCAAATAAAAAAAAAAATCATAAAACACCAAAATGTTTGATCAAACACCAGAAAAATATGACGTCAGTCCTTGCTTCGTGCGAGGACTGACGTCATATTTTTCTGGTGTTTGATAAAAATTTTTGGTGTTTTATGGATTTTTGTTTTATTTGACCAAATGACAACAATCTTGTCATCGGAGTTTAAATGGGTTGTATCTATTTCATCTGCCACCAGACAATTCTGAATACCTGAGGGAAAACTCTATGACAGCACAAGGCTAATACACAGCCTAGTGACCCTTGTTGTTGGCTTCATACAAGTAACAAGAATCATTATTCGTGAAACTACCACCAATTCGATTAAGAAAGAATTCTAATCTATCGTTTAGCTTATTATGTGCTATAGTCACTTATGAAGAGTTATTTTTCATTCAAATCATCTTTCAGGTAAAGATTTAACGTTAGTAGGCAATTAAAGGTAAGTTAACCATGAGTTGTTCCCTCTTTATTCATTCCCTTTCATAACTTCAAATTTTGTTATACTTGAACAAAACGAATTACCCTGTTCCTCCTGTCAATCGGTGACATGGAAACATTGATACAAGATAGACAACTATCTATGGCAGAAACCAAGGGCTGTTCTTAACTACGCCAAATATTGAAATAGCAACATTTTTGGAAACTGCCAACTCTTATATGCAACAAAAATTATTCGAAATTTCTATTTTCACATGATCGACAAGGTAATGCCATTGTCCTTTGTAGTATTAATCATCACTGGATATATTCAGTTTCATGATTTCAGAATGCCGAGCTGCTTGCAATTACATATACGAGAGACTCGGATGTAATAAAAATGTTTACTTGACAAATGGGAGAAGGATTTAGCTACGCAAACTACAAGGTAGAGGGAACTATTTACCTGGAAACTAAAGGCACCGGCATTGTGCAACCTTCAAGAAAGCAATTGACAACACCCAGTCACTATCCTGGGATGTATTATTTTTGGTTGATTTTGCTTCTGTGTCTGTATACTTGTCTCACCAATAAAGCTACTCAGTCATCTAAACAGTTAATTATCCAAGGTAGTTTGATCTGGATTTAGTAGAAACTGTGCCATATTTTTGGGCACCAAACTTACATTTCGAGGAACGAAATCTTCAAAATCTAAATTGACCTTCAATAGCCAGCAGAATCAATCCTGGTGTGTAATAGACTGATGCATGACGTCTGGTCTCAGACACTGCTGTTCATGAATTCTATAAAATCAATTATGTCTTGATGCAGACATGTGCTTTGATCAGAGAATTGTAGCATACAGTATTACTCTCCCGGTGACCTTGATACGAGAAGACGCTTCACTTATATTATTTGCACTTGGTAACAACCAAGAACATGTAGCGTTTCACATTTAATCAAATGAGTTTTCTGCAGCAAGTGCATAAATGCGTCCTTATAACAACGTCTATATGTACTACGTATCAAGGTCTTTCAGTTATTGTGAGAATACGAATATAATTAGCATCACGTGAGCTCACACAAACACCGACAGCAATGAGGGAGTAAAGCTTTTGTTAATTTATTGTTCAAACGAATCACAGAAAAAAAATTCTGCTAAAGAGAAAATTAACGATATTTTATAGATATAGTCATTGAATATCAATACTGAATTTTAAACTACTATTACAATTATTATTTTCAGTATGATTTGGTGCTTACTGTACCTAACCAAACACACACACACACACACACACACACACACACACACACACACACACACACACACACACACACACACACACACACACACACACACACACACACACACACACACACACACACACACACACACACACACACACACACACACACACATACACACACACACACACACACACACACACACACACACACACACACACACACGCACGCACGCACGCACACACACACACACACACACACACACACACACACACACACACACACACACACACACACACACACACACACACACACACACACACACACACACACACAACATCACAAAAAGAAATATCAGAACATCTATCAAAATTGGACGTCAGAAAATCACATGGCCCGGATGGAATTGCAAATTGGATTCTAAAAGAATGCAAAGAAGAGCTAACAGACAAAATACACATCATAATAAAGAGCTCACTCAAGGAAGGAAAGATACCTAATGACTGGAAAAATTCTAACATTGTACCAATATATAAAGGAGGAAACAAGGAAGAACCCACCAACTATAGACCAGTATCACTAACAAGCACTATAGCCAAAATTTGTGAGAAAATCATCAAGAATAGATGGGTAAAACACCTGGAAGATAACAACATATTAAACCCAAGACAATTCGGGTTCAGACAAGGTAGATCATGCACCACAAACTTGATATGCTTCTACTCAAGACTAATAGACATAATGCAAGAAAGAAACGGATGGGCTGATTGTGCATTCCTAGACTTGCAAAAAGCATTTGACAAAGTACCACACAGAAAACTACTAAAAAAAACTGGAACACATAGGAGGAATACGAGGGAACCAACTAAAATGGATGGAGGACTTCCTGACTGGAAGAAAGATGAGAGTAGTACTCAGAGAAAAATATTCAGATTGGAAAGAGGTGATCATTGGAGTACCGCAAGGATCTGTACTGGCTCCAATAATGTTTGCTATCTATATGAATGATATGGACGAGGGCGTGAACTGTTACATGAGCTTCTTTGCTGATGACGCCAAACTGTTAAGGAAAGTAGAAACTGATAAGGACTGTGAAGCACTGCAAGAAGATCTGAATAGGGTATGGAACTGGAGTCAGAAATGGGAAGTGGATTTTAATACTAAGAAGTGTAGCATAATGGAGTTTGGAAAAAGCAAAAACAGAATATCAAGAAAATATACAATTGGAACCAAGGAAGTAAAGAAAGTAGGATCCGAAAAAGACTTGGGAGTTATTATCACAAACGACTTGTCCTATGATACACAGATTAACAAAATTGTCGGGGAGACTTACAACTTGCTAAGATCAATAAAAGTGGCTTTTGCTTACCTGGACGAAGACATGATAAAAAAAATATTGGTTACATTGATAAGGCCTAGACTAGAGTATGCGGCGACATTGTGGTCCCCCAGTACCAAAAAGAACATAAAGAAAATAGAAAGAATCCAAAGAGCAGCTACAAAAATGGCACCTGCACTTGCAAACCTATCATACGAGGAGAGATTGGCTAAACTGGAGCTACCGACACTGGAGCAAAGAAGAGAGAGAGCAGACCTACTGACCATCTACAGAATCATGAAAGGCACAGAGATACTTGATAGAGAAGAATTACTAAACTGGGACAAGAGAAACACAAGAGGACATGGAAGGAAATTAAGAAAACATAGCTATAGAAGAGAACTGAAGAAAAACAGTTTTCCACATAGAGTTTTAGACACTTGGAACAAACTGGATAATGAAATAGTAAGCGCAAAAACCATTCACGAGTTTAAAAGCAAACTAGACACTGAGAGATACAATGGCGGGACAACACGAGCATAGCTCCCCTTCCCGCAAAATACAACTAGGTAAATACAACTAGGTAAATACACACACACATATGCATACACACGCACATACACACACATATACGGTACACAGACCCTTTAAATATACTATATGTTAATCTGGAATCTAGTCTCCAATTACTCTAAAAACAATTCGCAAAGAAATAGTTTTACAAGATTCATGTATCATCGGTAACCAAGGCGTAATCAAGAATGTGGGAGTGAGACGCAGGGGGGACCTTTGGAGCACCTACCCCACTAAAACGTCCAGTTTATTTTCACTGTGAGTGTGTACAAGGAAAATTTCCCTAATAGAGAAACATCACTGACCGCTTCTTCTCACCCCTCCTCTTCTGAATGTACGCTTCCGGGGTAAACTAAACGAAGAAAAAGAAGAAGGAAAAAAAAAATGGACGAGGAAATGCTTCCTGAAACTATCCTCTTTTAATGGATACCGAAAAAACAACTAATCGCAGATCTCTACGCCAGGACATGTCATTAAAGACCGTATACAGCATATTCAATAAGAAATTCCCCGAAGTATAAACAAAATTGTTTGGAAGAAACCAGAATAAGATAAGCAAGATGGACAGTGTGTTTTGATTTTCCTAGGTGTATAATTTTTACTTATATTTAGATACGAGTATAGTAGTTTTGGATTTTGATTAAAGATAATGAAGCTTGAGAGAGTGATAGGTGGGGAAGGGTAAATGAAGAGGGGCTTTTAGAATACGTCCTAACGTTTCGGTCACTATGACCTTTTTCATAGGACTCTGAAGAAGGTCATAGTGACCTCTCAAGAAGGTCATAGTGACCGAAACGTTAGGACGTATTCTAAAAGCCCCTCTTCATTTACCCTTCCCCACCTATCACTCTCTCATTTGTCTAAAACAATTTCTAAATAATGAAGCTTATTTCCCTTCACTCATGTTGCATAAGGCACCAAACTAATGCAATATGTACAGCAAACGAGACTATTTGATAACTAACGTACAAATAAGTGAACATCTCTAACTCAGTGATGAATATAAAGGATCAATATTAACTTATCCTAGGTTGATTAGCTCGCAAACACGTCAAAATATAATTAATTTCGAAGTTCTCTTGATAAAAGGGTTTTTATTCATACATCATAAACATAGGTGTCACTACCCAGGATCAAAGGAGCACCACGTGCGCACACACAAAGAAACACACACAAACACACACACGCCTCACACACACACACACACACACACACACACACACACACACACACACACACACACACACACACACACACACACACACACACACAAATATATATATATATATATATATACTAGACCACCCGTGACCCGTTGGGTCAAATAAAATTTTAAATTATACGTTGTTAATAAAATGGTTAATAAAATCTTTATTAAGACGATGCTCTTATATTTACAATTTTCTTTTAAACTGGATACAGACGTTCTCAAGAAATTAAATAAAGAGAGCCTCCTTTATGCCTATGTTATGTCACGTCTCGTCATCCCACCCCCAATCCCAATCCCACTCCCAATCCCACTCCCACTCATTATTATTATCATTTAGGGAGTCCCATGGGACTTGAGTTAGCACCAACGTTTATAAATATAAACTTTATGATAGATATACTGTCACTATCACCGTAAAATATAAATCACAGAAAATAAGTTTCTGTTTCAAATTGAGTATAATTTAGAGCTCAGTAGACAAAGGCAGTGACTTGATTAGTTATCAGAAGTGAAATGCAGAAGATTGTGACGTCATGTCGTCGTTGCTTGGAACACTACGCATCATATGATTTATATGGCTTGTAATTTTAATAAACTCATTATGCCTCATAGATGCTAATTCAGGAGTTGGCTATACTTTTAAATACTAGATATGAAAAAATTAAATATTAATGGTCAGAAAATATGTAATCGGAAAATTGGAAATTCAAAAAATGGCAAATTTGAAAATTAGCAGTTGTGACATCGCGCGCTCAGCGCTGGGGTTCATTGGGACCCAAAGAGCGGATGCCGTGACGTCATGTCTCTTCTTTTTATTGGCTGGTCCTCAGTCGTGACGTCAAATATCTTCTTCTGATCTCTTCTTCTGATTGGCTGGTCCTCAGTCGTGACGTCATATCTCTTCTGATTGGCTGGTCCTCAGTCGTGACGGCATATCTCTTCTTCTTCAGTAGATGGTTTCAAGCAAGATAACAAACAAGACAAGATGATCAGAATTCTATAAGTATATATGTATATATATATATATATATATATATATATATATATATATATATAGTATATATATATATCATAATAAAGTAGTAGCCTCTGTCTGTCTGTCTGATTGTTTATTTGTTTGTTCGATCACGAACTCCTCCTAGGTTTTTAGAGATAGACCCCTTAACCATATATATTTTGATACCCTATTACTCCAGGTACTTGAATAACTATATTTTATTTCGAAAAAAATGTTTAGGCTTAAGGGTTAAAGTTAGGAGGTTTATGTAGTATCCCCTTAAGTCGCGTAGTATTTTTTTTTTGTGACTTAAGAATTAATATGATTAAACAAAACCATTGTATGTATCCATAAGTATTATCTACATTTGTGAAATTAATGTTGCCACAAATCATGATAGTTTTTGTCAGAAGAAAGCCTGTTTATGTAAAATTATTGTATAATTTTACCAAATGTTGAAATATTGCTTATTTTCATTTAATTTCAGTGCGGGCGGAAATTGTTTATTCACAAACTCCTACGTTTTTGCAGATAAACCCCTATAACCATATATATTCTGAAGATAAATAAACTAGATACATTTCTTTATCTTTTAGCTGTAGACATTTATTGTCAATCCACATACACACGCACGCAAAAGAATGTGCAGACATGATATTTGTATTTGTGTATGCATGTATTTTCAAACTAGGGTTTCCCAACCTTCGGGAGGGAGGGGGACGCACACCTGGGAAGAGAAGTATTTCAAGCTATATTTCATTTAGAAAAATATTTTGGTTAGGGTTAAGGGTTAAAGTTAGGTAGTTTATGGTGAGGGAACACGCCACTACTGTAGTCCCCCCCCTCAATTTTTGTAACATAAGAATCAATATGATTAAACAAACCATTGTATGTGTTCATAAATATTATTTATATTTGTGAAATTAATAATGCCACGAACCATGATAGCTTTTGTAAGAAAAAATCATGCAAATATAAAATGATTGTATTATTTTACCAAATGTTGAAATATTGACTATTTTCATTTAATTTTAGTGCAGGCGGAAATTAAGCATTCACAAACTCCTAGGTTTTTGCAAATAAAGACCTATAACCATATTTATTCTGAAGATAAATAAAAGAGATACATTTATTCACCTTTCAGCTGTAGACATTTATTGTCAATCCACACACACACTCACACACGCACGCAAAAGAATGTGTGCATATTTGCGTTTGTGTATGCATGTATTTTCAAACTAGGGTTTCCCAACCTTCGGGTAGGGGGGCACACACCTGGGAGGGGGAGTGTTTAAAGCAATATTTAATAAAAAATTATTTTGGTTAGGGTTAAGGGTTAAAGTTAGGTGTGGTATGGTTAGGTTAGGGATTATTCACGAACTCGCAGCAAACGCGCGAATAATTTGGCTAATATATATATATATATATATATATATATATATATATATATATATATATATATATATATGTATATATATACTATATATATATATATTTATTTATACATATATATATATATACATATACATATTTGTATATATATACAAATATATATGTATATATATAATGTATATATATATATATACATATATACATATACATATATATATATATGTATGTGTGTGTGTGTATGTATATATATATGCTAATAAGAACACGGGTACGTGTGTTCACTTATGCAAAGTAGACCACTTGGAAAAAGAAACTAACGATGCAGAGTGCTTTCGTATATTACATCTTCAGTGCAAAAAGTACATAGTAATAGAAATGCATAGATTATATATACATGGAACAAGGAACAAGGACAGTTTGCATATATATATACATATAAATATATATATATACATATAAATATGTATATATATATGTATATATCTATATATTATATATATATATATAATGTGTGTGTGTGTGTGTGTGTCTGTGTGTGTGTTTGTGTGTGCGTGTTTGTGCGTGTGTGTGTGTGTGTGCGTGTTTGTGTGTGTGTGTGCGTATGTGTGTGTGTGCGTGTGTATGTGGTGTGTGTGTGTATGTGTGTGTTGTGTGTGTGTGTGTGTGTGTTGTGTGTGTGTGTGTGTGTGTGTGTGTGTGTGTGTGTGTGTGTGTGTGTGTGTGTGTGTGTGCGTGTGTGCGTGTGTGTGTGTGTTTATGTATGTATGTATGTATGTATGTATGTATGTATGTATGTATGTATGTATGTATGGGTGTGTGTTTCTGCAACCGGGACTTATTGATAATGGGTGATTTCAATTTTACTGACATTGATTGGCTGACCCTACAACATGTCCATATAGGTAGTCGCTTGATAGATTTTCTCGGTGGCAATTACTTACTTCAGCATGTAAAAGAGCCCACAAGACATGGAAAACTACTTGATCTATTGATCACTAGCCGCGAAAGCATGATAATCGATGTAGAAGTCGGTGAAACTATTGCAAATAGTGATCACAACTTAGATTTTAACTGCTAAAACAAATAGAATATATACTTGTGTATCTAAAATACACGAGTTTGATAAACTCATTTATAGGATTACGTCAGGAGCTTCAGCTTACAGATTGGGAGGCAAAATTAAGCGAAAGACCTATAGATCAGATGTGGGAAACATTTCAAAATACGCTCACCAAGATGATTTATACCTACATCTCATTTACGGACAGACGCCCTCCAAATCAGGCTTGTCCAAAATGGCTTGACAAAAAGTATTGCTAAAAAGAGACAGGTTTATAAAAAAAAATGCAAGTGCTCGGGTACACCTAATGGCTATCAAAGTTATGTAATATTACAGAGAGATTTACAAAAGACAATAAAAAAACGAAATCGACAATACGAAAAGAATATCGCTGATAAATCCAAAGTTATGTAATATTACAGAGATTTAAAAACGACAATAAAAAACGAAACCGACAATACGAAAAGAATATCGCTGATAAATCCAAAGAAAAAACAAAACAAAAATTCTATAGTTACACTAAAGATAAGAATATTATCAGGAATTATACTGGCCCCCTATTATCTGCTGACGGTCAACTTGAATATTCAAATGAAGGAAAGTGTGATATTTCAAACAATTATTTTAGCTCAGTATTCGTAAACGAAACACCTCAAAGTGAACTCCATTCTGAAATATGTGAAAAGTCTAGTGTGAACTTACTAAGGTAAATATAACAATAAAACACCAGGGTCTGACGGTTGGCATCCAAAAATCATAAAGGAAATGAAAAATGAGATTTTGTTCCATTATAAATTATTTTAATGAAGCGGCCTTGC
>NC_134799.1:25771731-25774231 GCF_046742065.1 Oratosquilla oratoria
GGATGGGGTGGTGAGAGAGGTAAATGCAATGGTGGTGGGTCAGGGATTAGAAATGTTTAAAGAAAAAGGAAAAAAGTGGGAGGTGAGCCAGCTGTTATTTGCGGACGATACTGCGCTTGTAGCAGGATTGGAGGAGGGATTGAGGGAGTTGGTGACAGAGTTTGGGAGAGTATGTGATAAAAGAAAGTTGAAGATAAATGTGGGTAAAAGTAAGGTGATGGGATGCACAAGGGGTGAAAGTGGCAGCAGGCTGGAAGTGAGCATTAAGGGAGAGCGACTAGAGGAAGGGGATAGTTTTAGATACTTGGGTGCGAATGTGGCAGGAAAGGGAGGAGTGAAGGTGGAGGTAGAATGTAGATTGAGGGAAGCGAGTAAATGCCTTGGTGGATCAAAAAGTGTAATAAGGAATAAACATTTGGGAATGGAGGCTAAGAGGAGATTGTATGAAGGAGTGATTGTGCCAACAGCACTGTATGGGGCAGAAACATGGAACATAAGAGAGGAAGAGAGAGAGAGTTCCTCAGGGTTCCGTTCTTGGGCCACTTCTATTCATAGTATATATAAATGATATAGACCATGGACTAAAATCTACTGTTTCCAAATTTGCTGATGATACAAAACTGTGCGGAGTGGCAAATGATCACTCAAACCAATTAGATATTCAAGAAGATTTAGATAAATTACAGCAATGGTCTGGAAAGTGGCTAATGAAATTTAACACAAGTAAATGCAAGGTAATGCACATAGATAAAAATAACAGTAAGTACGATTACAAGTTATTTGGAAATTCGTTAACAAAAGTGGATAGTGAAAAAGATCTCGGCGTAATTATCAGTAACGACCTCAAATCATCCAAGCAATGTATTTCAGCCTCTGAGAAAGCAAATAAGATTCTGGGACTGATTGCGCGATCTTTTGATTTCAAAAGTCCATCACTCATTAACAAGCTATATAAATCGTTAGTTCGTCCACATTTAGAATATGCTGTTTCCGTATGGTCACCGAATCTCATTAAAGACATTGACAGACTGGAAAAAGTACAACGGCGAGCCACAAAACTGATTCCAAATATCAAAAATAAATCATACGAAAATCGACTAAAACACATGAATCTGTTTTCCCTAAAAAAGCGTAGACTCAGAGGTGACTTGATACAGGTCTTTAAGATTTTAAAGGGAATTGACAACATCAAAAGTGACCAAATTTTCACATTGAATGAGAATCAGACAAGAAACAATGGTCTCAAACTGTCCGGAAATAGATTCAATTTGGAAGTAGGTAGAAACAACTTTGCCAACCGTGTAGTTAATGAATGGAATAAACTTCCTGCACAGTTCGAAGCTTTAAGAATCATTTAGATAAATACCTAAGTAAGATGCTGTAATGATTATAATTTATGTTATATTATTTGTTTTTGTTTTGTTATCATTTGTCTGTCTGATTTTCATTTATTATTAGTTATATGTCAATTTATTATTTACTATTTACCTGTTTGTTTATTATTTTAACTATGCCTATGCATTCATTTATGTATTTTATTTGTTATTTACACTATTATAGTTTTTATTTATTATTTTATTATTAATATGATTTTTTTTTTTTTTTTTATCCGACCTAGATATGGATCAAAAGGTCTCCTGTCGGCATGCTCCGCCTTTGTAATCCTTTGTAAGAGAAAATGAGTTTGAATGTGTTTGAGACGAGGTGTCTGAGAAGTATGATGGGGGTTACTAGGCTGGATAGAGTGAGAAATGAGGAGATGAGGAGGAGAACAGGGGTGATAAGGGAGTTGGGAGATAGGATAGATGAAAGAGTATTGGGATGGTTTGGACACATGGAAAGAATGAGTGAAGAAAGACTAGTAAAAAAGGTATGGAAGGAAGATGGGGAGGAAATGAAAATGAGGGGGTGACCTAGGATGAGATGGATGGATGGGGTGAAAGTGGCTTTGGGGAAGAGGGGAATGTCTGTTGAGGAAGGATGGGAGAGGACGGAAGACAGGGGTGAATGGAGAATGGTTGTATATGGATGATGTTGTGATGCATGAGGTGGAATGGAGGGGGTGATGGGGGGGGGTGATGTAGTATGTGTGAGAAAAAATTGACGCAGCCCGAAGGGATTTCTCTCAGTCACCTTTTCTGCATGAGGGGACGGAGAGGGGGGTCGACGATTTAATGAAGCGGCCTTGCTGTGGATGTGCTGTGTCTTGCGACACTGCCTCTGGCACAGGGCAGTGGACAAGATGCAGGAATGACCCCTCATCCAGGAGTTGCAAAGATAAGAGGGAGGGTAGAGGGTGGAGGGGAGTGGAGTGTATTAGGGATAGAATGGGCGAGAATGTTTTTTATGCCTTTTTCTTTTGGCTACGTCCCTAGTAAGGGGGAGAAAGCCTTTGGTATATGTATGTATATTGTAACACAATAATTATTGCGTCATTATTATGTATGTATTTTTCTCATATATATATATATATATATATATATACATATATATATATATA
>NC_134799.1:25779231-25781731 GCF_046742065.1 Oratosquilla oratoria
ATACATCAGAGGCAGAACGCTACTTTTCAACACTAAAAAGAATAAAGACTTTTCTAAGAAGTACTATGAATTCGGAAAGACTAAATGTACTTGCAGTGCTTTCATTGAAGAAAAGTTTCCTCAGTTGTCATCCAGAAATCAAGGAGAAAATTATTGATCTTTCCGCGCCAATTAAAACAAGAAGAATGGAATTAATTTTTAAATGAATGAATCAAGCTTAAACTGTAACAGTTTAGATTGTATTAAGTAAAAAAAAAAAAAAAAAAAAAAAAAAAAAAAAAAAAAAAAAAAAAAAAAAAAAAAAAAAAAAAAAATTGTTCGTTTAGGATTTTATAAAGTTTCTGAATAAATTGTCTTTTTAAACCTGTTTGTTTCCTTTTATACAATATTAAAACAAAGGCTATTTTTTTCTGGAGCAGCACCCCCCACTAATTTTAGCTACGAGCCGCCACTAAAATCCCCTAAGGCACGGTAAGAGTACTTTTTAATTCTATATGTCACCAGACGTATAGAATAACAAGAACACACAGAACCAGACTTGCTTACTCATGCGTACTGCATGCTGAACGAAATGCACGGAACTACTTAGATACGACCGAAACTTTATGCTGTATATATGTATATATATACATATACATGTACATATACATATATATATATATATATATATATATATATACATATACATGTATATGATAGTTTTTTCTCTATCACGTTGCAGCAACAGTAGTTTATAATTAGCATAACTGATGCAGTTCTAGAAGCATGCGTAGCAATTCCACTTGACATGCTTGTGTCATTTTGACAAAGCCTCTAGCCTTTGTCGCTGCCGCCGCCTGCAACTTGCATGTAATGGCATGGTTCGTGCCTAGTGCCTGCTTACAACCGTTTCCTCAGACCAGTGTGTCGAATTCAAGGAACTACAGAGCAAGTTCTCTTCTTCATGCACGCGAATGAGAAAATGAGTGGGCGAGTAGATGGACAGCAACTACGGCCTGACACAAAACGACACGGAGACGTACAAATTGAACACAATATCCTAGTAGACTCCAAACGAGGAGCACGGGCACGGGGGTGGGGGTGGGCGTGGGTTGGTGAGTTGTTCTAAGGTGGGCGAGGGATGTGGAAGACGAGGAGGGGAAAAAGGAGGAGGAGGAAGAGGAGGAGAAGCAAGAGAAGATAAGTCGTGAAGGAGTTTGAGTATACATGATAACAAGGAAAGAAGAGAATGGAGGAATAGGAAAAGAAGGATTGTGAAGATAAGGAGAGGAGAGAGAAGAATGAAAGCATGACGTAGGAGGATAATAAATTCCAGTGATAAAAGACTGGGTGTAAAAAGACGGGTTATAAATACTGAAAGATGAAACAAGACTTGGCAACAAGAGCGACCACAACAACTTGTAAATACGACGATAACGATGGCGATTTGGACGACAAAGATGACCGCGAGGACGACGAGGACGATAATGACTTCGTCTGTAATGGTAACAACGATTATGACAAAGCGAATTTCGAAGACCACGATGACGATGATGATGATCATGTTCTTAATGTTCTTGTTGCTGCTGATAAGGAGGAGGAGGAGGAGGAGGAGGAGGAGGAGGAAAAGGGGCGAAGGAGATAACTGGGAGTAGGGCGCGAAGTAAACACGAAAGGATAATTGAAGAACTTGGAGTTGACGATGATGAAAAATTGAGAAGGGGTTGAGGATTAATAAACAGATGGAAAAGAAAACATGTTGGGAGGGGGACTGCATATGTAAACTAAACAACACTGAAATTATGCTGTAATCGACTAGTATAAGCAGAAAGAGAGTAGAAGTAAACAGAGGCAAAGAAGAAAGAGGAGGACGAAAATGGCATTAAGGAGGAAGATCAGTATGGGTAGAAGAACATGGAGGAGAGAATAAGGAAAGGTAGGTGTAGAATGAGGACGAAGAAGGACAGAAGGAAGAAAAGAAAGCAAAGGTGAATAAGGGAGAACAGGAGTAGAGGGATAGAGAAAACAGTCCTGAGAAATAAGAGGCGAAGGAGAGAAAACAGAAAAGAGAAACACGAGATAACGTACTTTGAGAAACATGGCGTCTCCGGAGACACATGAGTGGGAGAGATAAGGAGGTGGGGAGACAAAGGAAGAGGAGAAGAGAGCATAGAGAGTAAAAGAGAGAGACGGAGAGGGCAGTAGTTTCAGACAGGAGGATAGGAGGAGAGGGAGATACAGGAGAGGGAAAGGGTAAGGAACAAAGTAGGAAGGGAACGGAGGAGAGAGAAGAAACAGGAAGGTGGTAAAGGAACAAGCCAATGTAATGGTTAGCGGCGTGCAAAGGAAGATGGGCATATTAGAGAAAAGAAAATAGAAGACTGAAAACGCGATAAGAGCAAAAGAACTTCAGTATTCTGAAGAGTATTACAGAGGAGTAAAGAGGTAGAGAGAAAATATATTACTGATATCATTATCACGGTTACTATTATCATTGTTGTTATTGTTACTATTATCATTA
>NC_134799.1:25789231-25794231 GCF_046742065.1 Oratosquilla oratoria
TGCTTAGTTCTTCCTTTCCACGAGACATTTGATAAGTCTTCCTAAGATTCTTAAACAGTTTGACATCAGTGTGGTATTTAAGAATACAAGTTCTATTAAACATTCCTTTAATAACATTATGAACGAAAGTTTAGGTTTATTTAAACCTGATAATTTCATTGTAAAGAAAACTGTCGATTATGTAGCAGCTCACGGTGTGTCCCCGCCTTGATACACTCTGAAAAATTGTCTTGTGTGACCTCACTTATCGTCTTGTCTACTACTTTTCTGTATATACGTTCCTACCTTTTATCATTCTGTATTCCTTGAAAATGTCTGAATAGACGAAAACGTTCGGATCATAGTGTCTTATTTCCCACGTGGTTTTCTACGAATTCTTACATTCACTCGTTTTACCTGTAATGATTTGTTGTTATATATATATATATATATACATATATATACATATACATACATCTATATATATATACATATATATATATATATATATATATATATATATATATATATATATATATATATATATATATATATATATTGTTCGTATAAATGGGCAGGAGATTCTCTCTCAAGCATATTTCATTAAATGAAATGGCAAGCTTGTTGTGACAAAGCATTTTGTCAATCTTCTCTCTCTTTCGTAAGGAGACTTTGCCTTCCATAGGCAGGAGTCTGAGTAAATCGCCGTATGCCATGATATAGAAATAGGCATAGTCGAAAGCCAAAACGCGTTTTCGCACCTCCTGGTGCTTCTTCAGTGGCAACTGAAGTAATCTGAATCTGAATCTCTAGGAAAGACCACCTCGCTTGCGCGGGATCGGTTTTTGTGGGAGGGGAAGAATGTCTGTAAGAAAATGAAAAGATAGTAGCGTATAAAAGAGGGCTATTGCCACCGGGCGAATTGCGAGCGATTAGGGGTTTATTGGTGGTCGTGGCTCGGGAGAAATGGACCGGGAGCTTGGAGGGCAGCGCTGACGCCGGGGTTAGGATTAGGATCACCAACGAAAGTTTAGAAAATGGTAGGAGGCGTAGTAGTAGAGAAAGGTGGAAAAACGGAAAAATCTTTAGTGGAAGGTAAACTGAAATGAGAAGATGTAGTAGAAGAGAAAGTTAGAAAGGAAGCGAATTTTAGTCGAAGAAAAAGTAAGTGTAGATGTTTGTGCGTGTGTTGTGGCACTGTTCGTGAGAGGTGTATGTGTGTATCTTACGGGAAGTGAGTTGAGTTCACTTCCCGCGTGTAGAGGTCGGTCCTGATAAGCCACAGGTGGGGCGAACGTTGCCTGTTTTCCCCCAGGTTGGGTTTGAAGTCCTGTAGAGTTGATCCAGTGGCGGTGCGAGGGGGGGGGGTGCAGACGGGCGGTGTAAACCCGCCTGCCGACGTCAACAAGAGATAAGTCCGTAACCAGACCGGCAGCGGCAAAGGAGATAACTCCTCGCCACCACCGCTGGCGAGCGCGTTCCTGATGAGCCACAGGTGGGGGAAGCGTTGCCTGTTTATCCCCAGGTTGGGTTTGGGTTCCAGAAGAGTTGATTCAGTGGCGGTGCGAGGGAGGGGCAGACGGGCGGGTGTTGTATGATCTCTTTCCTTCCAATCACAACTCTGAGAACAGAGAATTACGCGATTGGGAATTGTGTGTAAATGTTAGAAGTGTAAACTCGCTCACCAGCGTCAGCGAAGAAGCCAGCGTTAGGTTGCGGGCCGGTTGGACAGAGAGGTGTCCCAAGTCTCTCCGTCGACCAGCCTGCGATCAGATTAAGGGTTCTGAGTGAGACGGTTTGGGCCTCTGCTTTTGCCAGCGATCAAGTGTGCATGTGCGTGTGCCTCTTTTCTTCCAAGCACTACTCTGAAAACAGAGATTTACGTGACTTGTCGGCCATGCCAGACCGGCAGCAGCTAGGAGATATATCTCCTAGCCACCACCGGCCGGCGAAGATTCCTGGGAGTTTGTTGAGAGAGCTGGTTTGAAGAGACGTCCGACCTCTACGAGCGCTGTGTTGATTCTGAATCTGAATCTGAATCTCTAGGAAAGACCACCTCGCTTGCGCGGGATCGGTTTTTGTGGGAGGGGAAGAATGTCTGTAGGAAAATGAAAAGATAGTAGCGTATAAAAGAGGGCTATTGCCACCGGAAGTAATTAAGTAATGAAGATTTTATGAATATCAGCAACTTTTATATACGGAAGGTGGATGGTGATTGGCTGGATTGCTGCGGGTTACGTACGGTCTGTTCTCCCATTGGCTGAGCGGTGCGTGACGTCATCAGTGTGCGCCCTAGCACTGTAATGGGCAGACCTCCTAACGCTGGGTAACGCTTGCAGGTCATGGGCTTGTATATTAAGATTTGGGTAAAGATCTTTTATGAACAGAGCCTCCAGGATAGGTAGTCTTCTCGGGTCTTGGTGTGTGGTTAAAATTTCTGTGTTGTTGACCAGGGTTTCCCTTCGTAAGATGGTGTGGTGAGTATCTTTGGAGTGACTCTTAGGAGCACCTGCAGTCTACGTGACAGCTTCATGGTGGTCATGCCAATATAGGATGGAGGTTGGGTTGCGAAGTCCCCAAGGTTACATGTATACCTATATATAGCATGAGATCTCTGAAGATTATCGGTGATGGGCTTGTTGTTGTTCTTGATGAGTAGGCTTGATGTCTTCTTATTTTGGTAATATATGTTAAAAATAATTTTGGTGTTTGCGGAAGTCGGCTTGATGTTCCTTCTGATTATTTGCTTCATAATTCTCTCATCTTCCTTGTAAGCCGTGGAGAAGAATGATTTATAAAATATATTAATGATATTTTTTGGTGTTTGGTCATCTTCCATTTTTAGGTACCACGTGTCCATTATCTTCTTGGTTATTCTTTCAATGTCTTTGTTAACAAATCCGTTGTTGATAAGGACTTGCGTGGCCCTTTCCAACTCTGAGTGCACGGCCCTCCAATTGCTGCAGTGTGTGAGGGCTCTTCTAATAAAGGCACCTATTATCGAATCCTTGTACCTCTGAGGGCACTCGCTTGATCCATATATATATATACATATATATATATATATATATATATATATATATATATATATATATATATATGTACACACATATACATATATATATATATATATATATATATATATGTCTGTGTGTGTGTGTGTGTGTGTGTGTGTGTGTGTGTGTGTGTGTGTGTGTGTGTGTGTGTGTGTGTGTGTGTGTGTGTGTGTGTGTGTGTGTGTGTGTGTGTGTGTGTGTGTGTGTGTGTGTGTGTGTGTGTGTGTGTGTGTGTGTGTGTGTGTGTGTGTGTGTGTGTGTGTGTGTGTGTGTGTGTGTGTGTGTGTGTGTGTGTGTGTGTGTGTGTGTGTGTGTGTGTGTGTGTGTGTGCCTCTTTGTCTGTGTGTGTGTGTGTGTGTGCCAGTTCTTATCTCACCTGAACCCTTCATATTACATTCCATCTGACCTGGCATTATTAATTTCCATTTGTAATATCAGGTGTACATACTCGGTGCACTGTTGTCAAGGCGACCTGATTCCCTATTTTAACATGATTCAGTACCATAATTATTAAGAAGACAATTGTGTCCCCATGCAAACAAAATTAGATTTTTCTTTCGCTAGACACTAATCCAGCGCAGCGTAAATAATTAGATGATTAATTAATGTTAAATTACAGCGGCTCTCAATTCCGTTTTCATTAATAAATTACACATAGCGTGACCTCTGCGCTCCTCTACTTCCGTGTACGAAACTATTTCGGCCCAAGTCTGCCCTGAGATGAATAAAATTGTGTTAGACAGAACGAAAATATAACATTTATGTTACAGTAGTAAACATAAGTGTTATGAAAGTGAATTTTGATTTTATGAACAGGAAATTAAAGAAAATCTCCAAATATATAGAGGAAAAAAGATTAACAATGAGGACTCGATAAACATTCGTCATGATACAGAAAAAAAATACAAGAAAAATACAAAAAAGATGAATATCAAAACAAAAACATTTGTGAAGAAGAATTATACTATAATATTCAGATGTCCAAATAGATATTCTGACAGATTAGAATAAATTAAATATGCCCAAATGAATGCAGACGATATTCTGAGGCATCTGTATGTTTATAAACATATATAGATAGACGGTTGTGTACCATGTAATACGCTCTGTCACATCCGACCTATATTCTAGAGGGCCCACATGTCATTGTCACGGGATCCAGTCGTCCTCCGACACAGGGCAATGGTGACCGGGTCTATTAGGGACCCCATCAACGGTTCGATCTGGTCTTGAGGCCGCTGGACAGATCTGGTCAGACCCGACAAGACTGTATCGTGGACGTACTGTTTTTGCTTTGTCTGACCAGATCTTGTACGGCGGCTTTAATATCAGATCGTACCATAGATAGGGTTTCTAATACCGAAGTACCTCGAAACATTCATTCACCACCTTACCTCACCTCACCTCAGTTCTGGCACCGAAACTATACTGTATATAATCTATTGTGATATTGTTTGCCCAACTCTTATTTACAGAATGAAATATTACTTTATGTAATGATACATATATGGAAAGTAAACTCTTTGTTGACGATTTGGTCGTTGGCTCCGATATTTATGGAGAATGCCCGTTGATAAAGATTGAGGCAAATTACACACTACTGAGAATTTTCTGCCCATTCACGTAAAGTGTTCAAATAATTTGTTATCTTTTGTTGTTGTGTTATGGATGTCATCTTATTTGCAATTTTGGTATAATCCACGAAAATTGATAATTTACACTTTATATTTTCATACAGGTTATTAATATATATCAGAAAGAGTACAGGACCTAGCGCTGAGTCTTGGGGCACTCCACTTGATACACAATGCCAACCTGAGCATTTTCCATTCAGACAACACGTTGCTTACGGCCAGACAGACATTCAGAAATCCATCGGTGAATATGACCTACTATACCATAGGATTCTAGTTTACTTAGTAACCTCCTATGGGGGACTTTATCAAAAGCTTTTTGGAAATCGAG
>NC_134799.1:25814231-25826731 GCF_046742065.1 Oratosquilla oratoria
AGCTAACACTGAGCTAAGGGGAGATCCCATGGCTAACCCACTTTGTTGGTAATACTCAACACCATTGAATATGACGGGACTTCTTAACTACATTCGTAAATAGAACTTGAATATCGAAACTAGCTTTTTTTTTTGCCAGCTAGGTTCATATCCTCAAGTTTGTCTAGTAAATCAGCCGAGTTCTTTAGGCGTGCATTGCTAATTGTACTTTATGTTTTGGTGAGTAGCTTTGACAAAACTTTGGCTATTCTGTGTGGACATGAACCTATTCCTGATGTTATGGGTCTCATAGGTATGTTCGGTTTGTGCGTCTTAGGTAAGCCTCTTATGCATAGTAGTCGTGGAGCTTCTTCCAACAAGTTTAAAATTTTCTTCTCTCTATTAGATTTGTTCAGAATGTGCCTTGCAGCTTTGTTGAATTTTGTCGCTGTATCCTGTGCGAATTCGTTGTTTTTCTTTTCATAGGTACTCTGATCTTCTAGTAGATCTAATATTCTCCTTTCGTAGTCAGATTTATCCATGGAAACAATTCTTCCGCCTTTGTATGGTTGTATGATCACTAAATCTGTCTTTTCCAAGTTTTTTGAGGGCTGACATGTACCTTGCTGGTAAAGCACTGGGATGTTTGTTTGCTGTTGCCAAGCATCACGCTGTTACACTTTGTATAAAACCCTCTTCAATGTCCCCGCCTGTCCAAAGTCAAAATACACACAAATAATCAGTAACTTCTTAAAAAGCACCAGGATAAATCTAATTCCAGCAGCAGGAAAGAAAATTGGCGAGCTAACCAAGAGTATAAAAGACCATATAGAAAATAAAAGGATAATATATAAAATTCCTTGCGAAGGCTGCGAGAGAGCATACATAGATGAAACTTAACGTGGCTTAGAGAAGAGACTTGAAAAGCATAAAAGGGACGCGAGGTACCATAGAACATTCAATGCGCTAATGGTCCACATCGAAGAAGATAACCATCAACCATACTGAAAAGAAGCTCATATTTTATTCAGAAAACTGGGGAAAAGGAGAAGAAAAGCTCTGGAGGCGGCATACAGTATATCACCACCAAAAATACCACCAATTCCAAGGGGGGTTTATGTCCTGGGCCCTAACGTCCGGACAGTTGGCGGTTGGTGAATGAGGGATTAAGTGACCTAGGTGAGTTTCAGAAAGTCCCGTCAGATCACGACGGGAGAAGCCGTTCCCAAATACCTAGGAGGTTGAAACGTCTGTTCTGAATAAAACTCTATGCTCTAGCCTTTGCGTTTCATTACGCATACATACATACATACATACATACATACATACATACATACATACGTACAGCTACACAGAAAACTATCGTTAGTAGGGGTGTCGAAACATTCGCTAATGAACATAACCTTATGATACCGAAGGGTTGGTATTTCTGGGGTTCGAATTGTTCGAATTCCTTCTGAATGAATATGAATCGAATAATAGTTCCGGAGTTCATATGGATTCACTATGACATGATAATCTTATTTCCGATGGAGACTTCAACTTGTCTCAAATAGTTTCGTTGTTTTGTGTCAAAATGATTAGCGTGATTTACTAACGATAGTTTTCTGTGCAGCTGTACATACATACATACATACATACATACATACATACATACATACATACATACATACATACATACATACATACAAACATACATACATACATATATACATACATACATACATATATACATACATACATACATACATACATACATACATACATACATACATACATACATACATACATACATACATAAATACATACATACATACATACATACATACATACATACATACATACATACATACATACACACACACACACACACACACACACACACACACACACACACACACACACACACACACACACACACACACACACACACACACACACACACACACACACACACACACACACACACACACACACACCACACACACACACACACACACACACACACACACACACACACACACACACACACACACACGCACGCACACACACACACACACACACACACACACACACACACACACACACACACACACACACACACACACACACACACACACACACACACACACACACACATATATATATATATATATATATATATATATACATATATATATATATACATACATATATGTATATATATATATATATATATATATATATATATATATGTGTGTGTGTGTGTGTGTGTGTGTGTGTGTGTGTGTCTGTGTGTGTGTGTATGTAGATATATATATATATATATATATATATATATATATATATGTATATATATATGTATATATATATATGTATATATGTATATGTGTATATATATATGTGATATATATATATATATATATATATATATATATAT
The DNA here is from genome assembly GCF_046742065.1 of Oratosquilla oratoria. Taxonomy (NCBI): domain Eukaryota; kingdom Metazoa; phylum Arthropoda; class Malacostraca; order Stomatopoda; family Squillidae; genus Oratosquilla; species Oratosquilla oratoria. Next base: position 25,816,630 of record NC_134799.1, read on the forward strand.
ATATATATTTCAAATTCATTTAGTCTGCTAGTAAGGATCTAGAGCAGGGGTCTCCAAACTTTTCAATGTAAGGGCCACATTATATATTTCCCACATTTATGCGGGCCAAAGAAAAAAAACATCAGTGCCAGTAATTTAATTTCCTCAAATATTAGAGCAAAGTTTAAGTCTTAAACTTTGGAGTAACTGAAATGTTCAATATTTATATTATGATAGCCCAGTTTCTTAAACTTTAAGAAACTAGGCTATCATAATATAAATATGATAAGTTCATGAACAGTACTAGTATCTGTGCGTCACACTATCGAGAGAGAGGGAAACTGACTCGGGCTGAGCGCCACCAGTCAGCAGCCTCAGGTTTGAATTCAGCGATGCCAGTCATGCGATAATCATTTTACAAATATGAAAATTTGAACATGTGTACAATGTACAATAGTTTAGGAGCAGTACGATAATACAATAATTATTCATGAGTGTGTGCAGCATTTTGGGTTTAAATATGATATTATTAATAGCTTTTCAGTTTAATTATTGCAAATAGAGCAATCAGTAATAAAATATTTTTATCTCTCCGTTTTCTGCAAGGCCTATCGCTCGTCTCCCTGCGTCTACCACTACCCCTCCTTCCAACCAACACCACCCACCCCCTCAAGACCTTCCCCTTCCTGACGACTGAGGCGGCGAGGCTATCCTTGTCAATTGGAAACCGTTTGAGTTTTCATTACATTTTAATTGCTAGTCACAGCAATTAAACCGTGACAGAATTCTTGCCACTGCCTTGGTTAATAATAGAGATAGGTTGGTATGATAGTTTGGGCAAATCCAACTGGCAACGCTGGCTTAGATCAGCAACACTGCAGCCGTGCAGCGTGCTCATTTTCAAGGCCACCACACAGGGATTTGTTTGGCGGGCCAAATGAAATTATGCGGCGAGCCGGATGTGGCCTGCGGGCCATAGTTTGGAGAGCCCTGATCTAGAGAAAACAATTTCTCCAAACCTACAAATAATCTAATTCAAAAAGAAGAAACGAAATAGAAAGAGTAGAACTAAATAAGCTGACCAACAAAAAGGAGAAACATGAATGAAATAGAAAGAAAAAAAATCGAAAAGTGTACAAGAGATTACAAAGGAAGAAGTAGGATCTGCTCTAAAAATATGAAACGAGGAAAAGCACCTGGGGAAGATGGTATATCGATAGATCTGTTGAAAGACGCAGGGAAAGAAGTTCATATTAAGTTAGCTGAGTTGTACACCCAGTGCTTACGTCAAGAAAGCGTTCCTGAATCGTGGTACAACGATAATGGTGATTTTGCTTTATAAAAAAGGAGACCAGAAGGACCTTAGTAACTATCGACCGATTAGCTTACTATCAAATGTACATAAAGTATTCTCCAAGATTCTTACAAATAGACTGAGTCAAGACGAAAATGTAGTAGCACATTCAGTAAAATGTTTTAAATTACCCACTGTCGGAGAAACAAAGCAAAAGAAACAGACGAACTGTATATTTCGACCACTACTGTGGTCCTCTTCAGCAGATAGATACAAGGTAAGATGTACAAGAATATATACAGTGAGAGAGGTACAAAGTGGGAACAAGGGGAGGTGGCTCAAGTCACATGTCCAAGGTGGGGCGGATTCGGGAATGGTAATAATTTATTGACAGCATAAGTTGTTATACAATTGTAGCTTTAGGAGAAAGATAGTCGAATCTTTCCTCATTAAACACTTGCCAAATTTCAATACATCAAAAGGGCAATGGTCACCTGATTGTATAACAACTTATGCTGTGAATAAATTATTACCATTCCCGAATCCGTCCCACCTCGGACATGTGACTTGAGCCACCTCCCCTTGTTCCCACTTTGTACCTCTCTCACTGTATATATTCTTGTACATCTTACCTTGTATCTATCTGCTGAAGAGGACCACAGTAGTGGTCGAAATATACAGTTCGTCTGTTTCTTTTGCTTTGTTTCTCCGAGAGTGGGTAATTTAAAACAGACTGAGTCAAGTTTTAGATGGAAACCAATCAAAAGAACAAGCAGGTTTTAGAATCGGATACTCGACTCTAGACCATTTGCAGGATATTAACCAACTAATCGAGAAAACAACAGAATACAATATACCTCTCTGTTTAAGATTACGAGAAGGCCTTTGACTTTGTAGAACAAATAGCAATACTAAACTCGCTACGCAATCAGGGTACAAACGAACAGATAGTAAGGTTTTTAGAAAAGATCTATGCGAAAGGTCGGAATGGGACTATTGGACGCGGCCGTTTGGGCGAGGCCATTTGGGTGCGACCGTTTGGGTGCGGCCGTTTGGTCGCCAACTGACAGTTGGGCGCGGCCGTTTGGTCGCCAGCTGACAGTTGGGCGCAGCCATTTGGGCGCCGGCTGTTTTGGCGCCAGCCAAAGTTTATATATTCTAATTATGAGCAAGACTTCTCATGTACTCGACAGCATCCATGTTTTCAAATCTAAGAACAGTTTCATGTATTCTTCTGTCTGCATCTCTATACTTTTTTAGTTCCTGCGGTGGTTCATGACCGGCCAGTAACTTTTCATAATATGTATCTCTATCTTTCTGCACTTTACGCAGGCCATCAATTAATTTCCATATGGTGGGATGTTGCACGCCAAGTTCGTATTTAAGTCGACTGTGGGCTGCCTCAACATTATTGTTTGTGCGGTCTTCCCCATTTAACGTTCTCTGATAAAGGTTCCAAATTTCAGGAAGAAATAGATAAGTTTGTCTTACATAAAAGAACGACCATCTTGCGACAGGTCTAACAGAGCTAACTCAACTGAGGCTAAGGACTGACGCACTCAACTCAAACGTCATCCGTTGGCAGGAACAAAAGCGCCCTCTGTATGTACGAGTAATCTGAGCAAACAGCTAGTTTTCCTGTTTCTAAATATGTATATCATCTTTTAATTTATAACTGATATATTGCAATTTTGTATTGATTTATAAAATAAAATTTATGAAATGACAGATTTATAAAATAAAATTTATAAACTAAAAAAATGTTTTTGGGGCCAAAACAGCCGTCGCCAAATAGGCTGGCGCCAAAACAGCCGGCGCACAAACGGCCGTGCCTAAACGACCGCGCCCAAACGGCTGCGCCAAAACGTACCCTACCCGCGAAAGGTACCGCTATAATTCGACTACATAAAGATTCAGAAAAGATCAAGATAAAAAAAGGAGTACGGGAAGGCAATACCATTTCACCCAAATTATTTACAGCTTGCTTGGAAGAGATTTTCAGAAGGTTGAGTTGGGAAGAGAAAGGTTTGAAGATTAATGGCGAATATTTGAACCACCTAAGATATGCGGATGACATTATTCTTATTTCAGAAAGAGTAGAAGTCTTGCAAGCTATGTTGAGTGATCTGAACAAGGAAAGTCTCAAAGTAGGTTTAAAAATGAATAAGACCAAAACCAAAGTAATTTTCAACACGAAAGTTCAAAGTAAAGAGATTGTGATTGATGGTGAGAGTCTTGAAGAAGTTGAGGAGTATAATTATTTAGGCCAGGCGGTGAAAGTGACGAAAAATCATAATAATGAAATAAAAAGGCGCGTTACAATTGGTTGTAAAGTGTTTGGTAAGTATAATAAAATCCTGAGAGGCTCTCTACCTTTATATTTGAAACGTAAAGTTTATAATCAATGCATTCTGCCAGCAATAATGTACGGGTGTGAGACTTGGAAACTGACGAAGGCAATATAAACAAAGCTAAGGACTGCACAGAGGAGAATGGAGAGATCAATGATGGGTATAACGCTTTGAGACCAAAAGAGAGCAAGTTGGGTGAGAGAGCAGACTAGAGTAAAAGATATTGTGGAGGCGGTAAAAGAAAGTGGAATTGGGCAGGTAAGTTAGTGCGAACGATTTACGAGCAATGGAGCAAGTGTGTTACTGAGTGGACGCCGCGAGATAGGAAGCGTGGGAGAGGGAGGCCAGACAGGAGATGGAGAGGCGAGATTGAGAAGTTAACAGGAGTGACGTGGTAGAGGTTGGTGTGGTCGTGTGCTATGAGTGCTATGAAGGAGGCCTTTGTTCAGCAGTGGAATCAAGTTGGCTGCTTTGATATATATATATATATATATATATATATATATATATATATATATATATATATATATATATACTGTATATATATATATATATATATATATATATATGAGTGGAAAGGGTGATGAGGTAAACGCCGAAAAACCGTTGGAGTTTATTACTAACGTTTCGTCCTTAAAGGACTTCCTCAGTGTATACACTAAGAAGGGTGATTACTTTAAGTTAATATCCTTATGTGTTAAATTTTGTTCTTTCATATTTAACAATGAAGAATATTTTCAGTGCCGTGGCCTCGCGATGGGGAGTCCGCTCAGTTGTGTACTGGCCTCTTTATACATGAAGGTTCTAGAAAGGGACCATTTTACCAATATAATGGGCCAAGATACAACATGGTTGCGGTACGTGGATGATGTACTTGCTATCACCCCCAGGGAGACGGATCTCAGCAATAAATTAAATATGCTTAATAGGATAGAAAGCAACATCCAATTCACTATGGAACAAGAGGAGAGTGACAGATTAGCCTTCCTAGACACGGTAATATGGAGAAAAGGGAATAAGACTGCTTTCTCAGTACACAGGAAGAACACAAATAAAAACTACATCATCCACTATTACTCTGCTCACCACCCAAGAATAAAAAGCAGAGTAGTAATAGATTTCTTTTTGAGAGCATACCGGGTGTGCAGTGAGGAATTTCTCCAAGGAGAAATTGAATACATTTTAAACATATTTAGGAAACTGTGTTACCCACAAGGCCTCTTACATAGGCTAAAAGAAAAAGCTTTAAAAATAACAAAAAAGAACAAGCCGAACATGTGAGAAAAAAGAGGACAGCCGAGGTTTTTTGTCCGTTCCCAATTCCAAACACGCAAATGGAATCGGACATCTGTTCACCAAGGCAGGATTAGAAATTGCATATGGCACAGGGACCAAAATACATAACATAATCAAAAACAAAAACAAAAAAGAATACCATATGGGTGCTGAGGACAGCCTGATATATGAAATTCCCTGTAAAAACTGTCCCGTCAGTTATTTTGGGGAAACTGGCAGAGGAATAAGAAAACGACTATATGAACACAAAAATGACGTAAAAGCCCACCGGACATCTAATTCTCTTGTGGTTCATATAGACAAATTTGGCCACCTTCCTGACTGGGAAAATACAGAGGTACTTCACAAAGGGCTAAGAAAGCAAGAAAGGAAAATAATAGAAGCAGCGTACATCGCTTCAAAACCATGTAATAACCATAGGGAGGGATTTATTAAATTATCTAAGTTGACCAGCGACTTTGTTCGAGGTGAAGCGGAACGAAGGAGGGACGGAGATAGGGGAGGAACGTGGTAAGAAATGAAGTATATAAGCTATAAATATTTTCTTAGTGTATACTCTGAGGAAGTCCTTTAAGGACGAAACGTTAGTAGTAAACTCCAACGGTTTTTTGGCGTTTACCTCATCTCCTTTTCCACTCATTCCGTCATACATATATACATACATACATACATACATATACCAAGGCTTTTTCCCCCCTTACCAGGGGGGTAGCCAAAAAGGACAAGGCACAAAAACATTCCCACCCATTTCATCCCCGAAAACACTCCACACCCCTCCACCCTCCCTCCCATCTTAGCACCTCCTAGATGACGGGTCATCCCTGCACCCTGTCCACTGCCCTGGGTCAGAAGCAGTGTCGCAGGACACAGCACATCCACAGCAAGGCCGCTTCATTAAATCGGCGACCCCCCCTCTCCGTCCCCCCATATAAAGGAGAGGACGGGGAGAAATCCCTTCGGGCTGCGTAAAAAATTTTGCTCACACACACTACCTCACCCCCATTCCCCCGTCCAATCCACCTCATGCATCACAACATTTTCCATATACAACCATTCTCCATTCACCCCTGTCTTCTGTCCTCTCCCATCCTTCCTCAACCGACATTTCCCTCTTCCCCAAAGCCCCCTTCACCCCATCCATCCATCTCATCCTAGGACGTCCCCTCATGTTCACTCCCTCCACATCTGCCTTCCATACCTCCTTTACTAGTCTTTCTTCACTCATTCTTTCCATGTGTCCAAACCATCCTAATACTCTTTCATCCACCCTATCTCCCAGCTCCCTTTCCACCCCTGTTCTCCTCCTCACTTCCTCATTTCTCACTCTATCTAGCCTAGTAACCCCCATCATACTTCTCAGACACTTCATCTCAAACACATTCAAGTTCCTTCTCTCTTCCTCTCTCATGTTCCATGTTTCTGCTCCATACAGTGCTGTTGGCACAATCACTCCTTCATACAGTCTCCTCTTAGCATTCATTCCCAGATTCCTATTCCTCATTACACTTTTTAATCCACCAAGGCATTTACTCGCTTCTCTCAATCTACATTCTACCTCCACCTTCACTCCACCCTTTCCTGTCACATTTGCACCCAAATATCTAAAACTATCCACTTCCTCCAGTTGCTCTCCCTTAATGCTCACTTCCAGATTACTGCCACTTTCACCCCTTGTACATCTCATCACCTTACTTTTACCCACATTTATCTTCAGCTCTCTTCTATCACACACTCTCCCAAACTCTGTCACCAGCTTCCTCAATCCCTCCTCCGATCCTGCCACAAGCGCAGTGTCGTCCGCAAACAACAGCTGGCTCACCTCCCACTTTTCTCCATTTTCCTTAACCATCTCCAATCCCTGACCCACTACCCTTGCATTCACCTCTCGCACCACCCCATCCATGTATAAGTTGAACAGCCAGGGTGACATAACGCATCCCTGACGAAGTCCCACCTTTACCTCAAACCACTCACTCTCTCCATTTCTAATCCTGACACAAGCTCTACTACTCTCATAAAAACTCTTGACAGCTCCCAGAAGCTTTCCTCCTATCCCGTATATCCGCATAACCTCCCACAATGCCTTTCTATCTACCCTGTCGTAAGCCTTTTCCAGATCCATAAAGGCCCAGAAAACATCCTTCCCCTTACCTATAGCTTTCTCACATATCTGTCTTACCACAAAAATCTGATCTACACAACCTCTACCTGTCCTAAACCCACACTGTTCCTCACCAATTACTCCCTCTGTTCCTCTCCTAATCCGCTCAATCAAGATCCTCCCATAAGCCTTCCCAACTACACTTAACAAGCTAATCCCTCTGAAACTACTACACTCACACTTGTCCCCCTTTCCCTTGTAAAGTGGAACTATACAGGCACTCCTCCAGTCCTCCAGCACTCTACCTTCTCTCCAGCAAACATTAAATAACCTCACCAACCAGTCCACCATCACTATATCTCCTTTTTTAAGACATTCTGCATGGCATCCATCCAGACCAGGTGCCTTACCTGCTTTCATCATCTTAACTGCTGCCTTCACTTCATCCTTCCATATTTCTCCTCCATTTTCCTCACTCATCACTCTCATTTTCTTGGCATTTCCCACTGCAGCTATCTTTTCCTCCCTATCCTCCTTCACATTAAGCAACTCCCTAAACTACTGTGCCCATCTTCCCCTTAGTGCCTTCTCCTCCATTATCATCTCTCCATCTGCACCTTTTACCTTTTCTTCTCTACTTGATTCGCCTCCTCTTCCTCTCTTAATTTCTTTCCAAAACATCTTTTTATTACTTTCAAAATTTTCTGTCATACTCTTACCCCATTTTACATCTGCTCTCCTCTTTGCCTCCTTTACCTTTTTCTTTACTTCTCTTTTCTTTTCTTTGTACCTCTCATATGACTCCCTCGTCCTACTTTGTAACCAATCTGTGAAAGCTCGCTTCTTCTCTTCTACAACCTTCTTCATTTCCTCATCCCACCATTCACTACCCTTCCTTCTATTTCCTCCTGACCTTCTTGTTCCACACACCATCCTTGCACACTTTAAGACTCCCTCCTTGAACCATCCCCATTCCTCCTCCACACCTACCTCCACTCTATCCTTCACTCCCTCCCACTCCTCCTTCAGTTTCCTCTTGTACTCCTTCTCCTTTTCCTCTTCGTTTAGAGAGTTCACTCTAAGCACCTCCCTACCTTTTGTCCCTTTCCTCTTCCTCCATCTGTCCTCCACTCTCAACTTACCTTCCACCAGAAAATGATCTGATATTCCCTCACCCTCTCCCCTTAGCACATGTACATCCCTAACTCTTCCTATCATAATCCTATTTACCACTACATAGTCCATTAAAGCTCTATCTACCACCTTTCCCTCCACCACCCTCTCCCATGTGTACTTATGCTTGACTTTCTTCCGAAACAATGTATTTGCTATCATCAACTCTCTTTCTAGACACATTTCCACCATCAACTCTCCACTACGATTCTTTCCTGGAACTCCACATTTCCCAACCACTCCATCAATTGGCTCCTTTCCTACCCTAGCATTAAGGTCTCCCAGTACTATTACATTTACACTTCTCCCTAAACCCTCTATGCACTCATTTAAATCTATCCAAAAGGCCTCCCTTTCTTCTACATTCTTCTCACTGCCAGGCCCATATGCACTTACAAAAACCCACATCTCCTTTCCCAGTTTCACCTTCATCCACATTATCCTTGAGGAAACCTCCTTCCACTCCACTACACGTTTACCTATCTCTTCACTTACTAGTATAGCCACCCCTTCCCTCCCTCGCCCTCTCTTCACTCCTGATAACCTCCCACTTACACTCCCAAACTTACAATCGCCCTTCCCTTTCAGCTTAGTTTCACTCAAAGCCAACACATCCATCATTCTTCTCACAAACATACTACCTATCTCTTCCCTTTTACTCTCATCTGTACCACATCCACGCACATTAAAAGACCCAAACCTTAGGGTGCTGGACCGAGGCCCTCCAGCCCCTCTTATGCCTCTGCCTATTTTTCTAGGAATGTGCCCTGTAGGGCTACAAGGAGAGGGATGCCTAGTCCCAATCCCCGTCCCTTTTTTCTCGCCTCTTACGATCCAAGTGGGAATACTTGGTGGCAGTATTCTTTTCCCCCACCACAGGGAATTCCCCCACCATAGAAAAATAAAATACTCAGAGAAATGGTACAGTATAGCAACAAGGGTTGGGGGACAGCATAACGGAGGGACAGTCGTAGTATAAAAGTGTCATCATTTTTCTATGAACAGAGTTTTCCTCTATCATAGACAAAATGATGTGTGACTCTGGTCCGTAGGGGCGCCCCATATAGACCCTAAAGTATCGACTGCATGCTACTTTGCCACAATAACAAGCAGCCAATACCCCAGACGGGGTATGTATATGTATATATATATATATATATATATATATATATATATATATATATAAAAATATATATATGCATATATATATATATAAATGTGTGTGTGTATATATGTATATATGTGTATATATATATATATATATATATATATATATATGTTTATATGTATACATAAACATCTACAATAAAGTAGTAGCCTCTGTCTATCTGTCTGTTTGTTCGTTTGATCACGAACTCCTTCTAGGGTTTTGCAGATAGACCCCCATAACCATCTATATTCTGATACCCTATCTCTCCAGGTACTTGGATAACTATATTTTATTAAAAATATATTTTGGTTAGGGTTAAGGGTTAAAGCTAGGTGGATTATGGTTCGGTGAGTGATTATTCACGAACTACTCCGATGTTTTTGCAGATAGACCCCTATAACCATATATATTCTGAAACCTTATGACACAAGGTACTTGGGAAGCTATCTTTTACTTGTCTGTCTGTCTGTTTGTTTGTTTATTTATTTATTTGTTTGTTCAGGAACTCCTCCTAGGGTTTTGCATATAGACCCCTATAATCACATATATTCTGATACCCTATCACTTCAGGTACTTGGATAACTACATTTCATTTAAAAAAGATATATTTTGTTTGGAGTTAAGGGTTAAAGTTAGGTTGGGTATGCTTGGGTTAAAGATTATTCACGATCTCCTACGAGGTTTTTGCAAATAGACCCCTATAACCAAATATATTCTGAAACCATATAACCCAAGGTACTTGAATTACTATCTTTCAT
>NC_134799.1:25839231-25844231 GCF_046742065.1 Oratosquilla oratoria
CGTCGCTGCATCTTCCGAACCAAATATCTGAAAATCTGATTAGATCACTGTAAATTGATTTCACTAGATTGAAATAGCGTTCCATAAGGGTCCATTCCAACGCTCATTCTCAATCTCCACTTAGGTAAGTCTACTACTCGCCGATTCCATGTCCGCTTAATCAAAGTTATTCATTTCTAAATGTCATAGATGTGTGACGACCGAGCTAATTTTGTTCTTTAAATTTTCAGTTATCGGATGCTTCCTTCAGATGAATAAAATCGTCTGGCGTCAGGAAGAGTATAATCTAAAACTTGCTTTTTTTCAGTGAAATAATTAATTTTGGTTACATATCTTGCTCTTCACTGGAAGTGGAATTAGTAGCTTGTCGCATTTTATTCGTTATGTGGAGGAATTTTTCTTCTTCTTGTAAATCCAAACAGAAAGAATAAATTCTTTGCGCTTTTTATTATACTTAAATTTTTAAAGAAATGCTTAATATTTTTTTCTAATTCTAACGAATAAATTTTTCTTGCTATTTTGTTTTTAAAATATGCCCAACAACCTTTGTGTTTATTGTCATCTTCCGCAATGTATTTCTACTTTCTCTATATTTTTTTTTCTGAACCATGATTTCATAATAAGCGAAACGTCGTACAAATAAAGGCTCCGTCCTCATATGGTGTTTAACTCGTCAATCTTGTCGGCACTGCCACTTTCAAGGAGATTTTATCTCAACCTTATTTTTCCAAAGTATGAACTTGTTGGTTAATTTGCTCTATATTTCTAAAAGAGTTCACATGCTTTAGTGTTTACATGTACGTGCTCAGTCACCGATGATTTATCTGAATCAGCTTTGTCAAATACTATTTGAATCCATAAAAGTTTACCTTTATTGTATTTATATATTTTGTGTTTCAAAACCCAGAAGCCAACTTTCTCCATCGAAACAAAGAATTGACCCTTCATACGTGAATTGATTTATTAAATTTCATATATTACCCCAATTCTTATTATTTTTTTCTTGATCTTGTTACACAAATTTTATAATTCACTTATTACTTGGCTGCTACTAGTCACTTTTGGGAAATTCATAATACTTCAGCTGAATAAAATCGCCCGACGACAGCCTATTTATACGAAACTGACAGCGAAAGAGGTTAATTAGGTCATCTACCAGTACGAGTGCCGTAGTCTCCCCTCACCTGAGTTAAAATCGTCTGACAGCACAAAAAATAAAACTTGTAAATTCGGTGCGAAGTAATGAGAAGGTCAGATAATTCCAGTTCTCTCTAACGGTGTTTTCATGATCCAGTTCATCATCGTCTCCTCGATCATGACCGACCCAATGACATGAAGCTTCCGACCCCGCAGAAGAACGACTCTTCTGGCTCGTGCTCCAGATGAACCATGTCATCCCAGCATCCTTGTCATCTTCCACATCACAAGGACATGGACTGAGCACAAGAAAACGTGACAAATGACGAAAGAGAAAACGAAGAAATTGATAGACATAAAAAAACCTACCGAACTCGCTGTCCTTCCAGAATTTGTTCCAGCACCCAGACTTCATTCGGCTGAAGATACATGGAAAGGATTCGAAGCTAAGTAAGAGTCCCTTAGCACGAACTGTTCAATTCATATTTCTTTGTCGACTGCCGAACATTCCCTCTAGAGTCCAATGAAAAGGTCGTTAGTTTAGATTTACAGCATCTCATTATGCTTACATTGGTATTTACAAGGCAGAGAATGTTATCCAAGATTAACACGGGCGTTTCCTATCAAATGAAGGTCAGCCCGGGTAGGTAACATTGAAAGGTCTCTTGTATGTCAACAGGTAAAAACACTCATATTCTCTCCCATAGCGTATTCATATACAGGTACGTGCTAATAAATTCTATTAGGGCACTCGAGATGAAATTTGGGTGTATATTTATTCGTGCATGCTGATTGCGTGTACAAGTGTAGTGCGCATGCACGCACACATACACGCACGGTCACACAGAAAAATAAACACACACGCATACACACACACACACACACACACACACACACACACACACACACACACACACACACACACACACACACACACACACACACACACACACACACACACACACACACACACACACACACACACACACACACACACACACACACACACACACACACACACACACACACACACACACGGTGGCATAGTTGGTAGAGCGCTGAACTGGGAAGCAGAAGTGCTCCCAGTAACCAGTTCGAATCCTGCCCAGGGCCGAAATTATTTCGGTATCGCTGTGCCTCGGGTCGTTACTCTGACTCTCGTGGGCGGGGAGTTGAGTGTGTGTGTGTGTGCAAGGTCATAGCATTACCCATAGATCGGACCTACGAGCTCTGAGCTCTCTTCCAGGAGGGAAATAGCTGTCGATCACGAGTCCAACACGTGATCCAAAGACCAAGTGAATACACACACACACACACACACACACACACACACACACACACACACGCACGCACACACACACACACACACACACACACACACACACACACACACACACACAAACACACACACACACACACACACAGACACACACACACACACACACACAACACACACACCACAACACACACACACACACACACACACACACACACACACACACACACACACACACACACACACACACACACACACACACACACACACACACACACAGACATATACATATATATATATATATATATGTATATACATATATGTATATGTATATATATATATATACAAACGCGCACAAACACACATACAGAAAAGCACACACATATACAGACCTTACCTATTGATCCGATAATACGAGCTTTGAACTCTTATTGGCATCGTGATAGTTTTCGACCAGGAGTTAATCAGGTGATCCAAGACTACGGTGAGTTACATACATAGATGTCCAATCACACTTTTTACCTAATTTTGAGCAAATAAAGTCCCTCCTTATTTTCCGTCTCCGCCTACGTACCACTTCTCTCCTCAAACTTATGCACTTCCCCATTTTTACTTATCTTTACATTCCATCTAACTTCGTACTCATCCTCTGCCAACCTTTATCTACACTCCACCCCTTCTCACGCTACCCAAGCTCCGCTTCCCCCTAACCCCTTTTTCATTATCTTCCTACTCCTTCTTCTCCTCCTTCACTTCCTTCACTTTCTCCTTAATTATCCCTCCTATATATATTTTTGTGTCTGTATTATTCTTCTACTGCAAGGGTTGTTTCCTTTAGCTGAATTAATTCACAGCAGGAAAAAAGAAAACAGTGGTAAATAGCAATTATTTGATTAATCTCCTAATATTTCCTTAGGTTCCTCTCTTGCAGACATACGAATCTGCCCCACGGCCTACTGAAACTAAGCTAATTCATCTTTGGCTGTTGAACATATGATACATGCAGTAGGTCTTTTAACTTAAAATGCATAATATATATATATATATCTATATATATATATATATATATGTCTATATGTATATATATATTCATACATATATATACATGTATACATATATATATATATACACATATATACATATATATATATATATATATATATGTATATGTATGTATGTATATATATATAGAGATATATCTACATATAATATATTTGTATGGGTATGTATATATATATATATATATATATATATTTATATATATATATTTTTTATAACAAGACCACTTCGACATCCGCATCGCTCCTAAACGTTTCTTTTCTATAGACTCTTCCTCTTCGCGTGTTCTCTTCGTTTTAAGACTTTTTTTTTTTTATTAAGTCTTACTTCCACCAGATTTAGAATTATTTGAGGGAAAGCACCTCCGCACCAATGAAGGGTTAAACGCATTTCGAGCCGATCCCCTCAGCAAAAGTGTCAGCCATTTTACAAAATTCTTCTCTCTACATCTCGATCTTCTCAACCCTGTCACTGTGAAGGTGGAGTGGGTATAGGGGGTGGGTGGGTGTTTGTTCCTTCGGCTGAAGGAAATCGCCCGGCGTCGGCCACGATAAAGTCAAGAGTCGTCATAAACAGTGAAAGGGTTCAACAGTAGCTTTCATCCGCGCGACCTGGTCGCTGACAATCAAACATTGTCGTACGTCCTTTGTCGGTTGTCTTTTGTCCTTCGTCCGCACTTGGCCTAGTTTTCTCACCCCAACGGGTGCCTTCAGCCTCGCCCAACATCATTCTTGACAAGTTCCCCAGTGTGTTGAGCTCCTGAGATTTTATTCTAGCTGGTGACAAATATCTTCATTCAGAGGAGGGACAATTCCGAGTGCTTGTGACCACAATCCTTGTGAATATTTTATAATTCATTAAGTATTTATTGATCTATTTGTTTATTTATTTTTACTTATCTATTTATACAATTATATATCTATAAATCTGTTTGATTATTTATTCATTACATATTATTATCTATTTATCTATCTTTTCATTCATTTATCTATCTACTTGTTTATTAATTTATTTACTTGTTTATTTACTTACCTATTTATATATCTACTCATTATTATCTATTTATTTTGTTATATCTATTTCTTTATTATTTATCACTGATTGATTGATTGGTTGCTTGGTTGATTGGTTGGTTGCTTGCTTGCTTACTTGTTTGATTGATTGACTTATTATAGTTTTAATTTATCATTAATATGATATATATGTATGTATGTATGTATATATGTATGTATTTTTTTTTTTTTTTTTTTTTTTTTTTTTCATCCGACCTAGATATGGATCAAAAGGTCTCCTGTCGGCATGCTCCGCCTTTGTAATCCTTTGTAATCTATATTTTAGTTTGCCTAATGATCCCCTACGATAGGCTTTTGGGGCAGAGAAAGTCCCAAAACATGAATTTGTTTCTGTTCCTGTGCCCTTTACCATTCACTGTTCCTCATTTCCTTTCTTTCTTGCATCCTTTCCCTCTGCTTCCACAACCTTTTTGCTTAGCTACTTGTCACACTATTTCTCCCCCCCTCTCCTCTTC
>NC_134799.1:25849231-25851731 GCF_046742065.1 Oratosquilla oratoria
TAGCTAACACAATGTTTAGGAAAAGTCAAGCATATGTACACATGGGAGAGGGTGGTGGAGGGAAAGGTGGTAGATAGAGCTTTAATGGACTATGTAGTGGTAAATAGGATTATGATAGGAAGAGTTAGGGATGTACATGTGCTAAGGGGAGAGGGTGGGGGAATATCAGATCATTTTCTGGTGGAAGGTAAATTGAGAGTGGAGGACAGATGGAGGAAGAGGAAAGGGACAAAAGGTAGGGAGGTGCTTAGAGTGAACTCTCTAAACGAAGAGGAAAAGGAGAAGGAGTACAAGAGGAAGCTGAAGGAGGAGTGGGAGGGAGTGAAGGATAGAGTGGAGGTAGGTGTGGAGGAGGAATGGGGATGGTTCAAGGAGGGAGTCACAAAGTGTGCAAGGATGGTGTGTGGAACAAGAAGGTCAGGAGGAAATAGAAGGAAGGGTAGTGAATGGTGGGATGAGGAAATGAAGAAGGTTGTAGAAGAGAAGAAGCGAGCTTTCACAGATTGGTTACAAAGTAGGACGAGGGAGTCATATGAGAGGTACAAAGAAAAGAAAAGAGAAGTAAAGAAAAAGGTAAAGGAGGCAAAGAGGAGAGCAGATGTAAAATGGGGTAAGAGTATGACAGAAAATTTTGAAAGTAATAAAAAGATGTTTTGGAAAGAAATTAAGAGAGGAAGAGGAGGCGAATCAAGTAGAGAAGAAAAGGTAAAAGGTGCAGATGGAGAGATGATAATGGAGGAGAAGGCAGTAAGGGGAAGATGGGCAGAATATTTTAGGGAGTTGCTAAATGTGAAGGAGGATAGGGAGGGAAAGATAGCTGCAGTGGGAAATGCTAAGAAGATGAGAGTGATGAGTGAGGAAAATGGAGGAGAAATAAGGAAGGATGAAGTGAAGGCAGCAGTTAAGATGATGAAAGCAGGTAAGGCACCTGGTCTGGATGGATGCCATGCAGAATGTCTTAAAAAAGGAGGTATAGTGATGGTGGACTGGTTGGTGAGGTTATTTAATGTTTGCTGGAGAGAAGGTAGAGTGCCAGAGGACTGGAGGAGTGCGTGTATAGTTCCACTTTACAAGGGAAAGGGGGACAAGTGTGAGTGTAGTAGTTTCAGAGGGATTAGCTTGTTAAGTGTAGTTAGGAAGGCTTATGGGGGGGGTCTTGATTGAGAGGACTAGGAGAGGAATAGAGGGAGTAATTGGTGAGGGACAGTGTGGGTTTAAGACAGGTAGAGATTGCGTAGATCAGATTTTTATGGTAAGACAGATATGTGAAAAAGCTATAGGAAAGGGGAAGGATGTTTTCTGGGCCTTTATGGATCTGGAAAAGGCTTACGACAGGGTAGACAGAAAGGCACTGTGGGAGGTTATGTGGATATACGGGATAGGAGGAAAGCTTCTGGGAGCTGTCAAGAGTTTTTATGAGAGTAGTAGAGCTTGTGTCAGGATTAGAAATGGAGAGAGTGAGTGGTTTGAGGTAAAGGTGGGACTTCGTCAGGGATGCGTTATGTCACCCTGGCTGTTCAACTTATACATGGATGGGGTGGTGCGAGAGGTGAATGCAAGGGTAGTGGGTCAGGGATTGGAGATGGTTAAGGAAAATGGAGAAAAGTGGGAGGTGAGCCAGCTGTTGTTTGCGGATGACACTGCGCTTGTGGCAGGATCGGAGGAGGGATTGAGGAAGCTGGTGACAGAGTTTGGGAGAGTGTGTGATAGAAGAGAGCTGAAGATATATGTGGGTACAAGTAAGGTGATGAGATGTACAAGGGGTGAAAGTGGCAGTAATCTGGAAATGAGCATTAAGGGAGAACAACTGGAGGAAGTGGATAGTTTTAGATATTTGGGTGCAAATGTGGCAGGAAAGGGTGGAGTGAAGGTGGAGGTAGAATGTAGATTGAGAGAAGCGAGCAAATGCCTTGGTGGTTTAAAAAGTGTAATGAGGAATAGGAATCTGGGAATGGATGCTAAGAGGAGACTGTATGAAGGAGTGATTGTGCCAACAGCACTGTATGGAGCAGAAACATGGAACATGAGAGAGGAAGAGAGAAGGAACTTGAATGTGTTTGAGATGAAGTGTCTGAGAAGTATGATGGGGGTTACTAGGCTAGATAGAGTGAGAAATGAGGAAGTGAGGAGGAGAACAGGGGTGGAAAGGGAGCTGGGAGATAGAGTGGATGAAAGAGTATTAGGATGGTTTGGACACATGGAAAGAATGAGTGAAGAAAGACTAGTAAAGGAGGTATGGAAGGCAGATGTGGAGGGAGTGAACATGAGGGGACGTCCTAGGATGAGATGGATGGATGGGGTGAAAGGGGTTTGGGGGAAGAAGGGAATGTCTGTTAAGGGAGGACGGGAGAGGACAGAAGACAGGTGAATGGAGAATGGTTGTATATGGATGATGTTGTGATGCATGAGGTGGATTGGACGGGGGAATGGGGGTGAGGTAGGGTGTGTGAGCAAAAATTTTGACGCAGCCCAAAGGGATTTCTCCCCGTCCTCTCCTTTA
>NC_134799.1:25856731-25864231 GCF_046742065.1 Oratosquilla oratoria
CTAAGAATAAATTTTCTAATTAGTATTCAACAAAGAAGATGTCTTTAAAGAAAAGAAGAGTGAAATTAAGATGTTTTAAACAATATAAAAGTCGAACTAGGTGAAGTGAATAAACTTTTAATTAATTTGAAGATAAAGAAACTTCGGGGTAAGATGGGATCACGAATTGGATAATGAAACAATGTTGAGAAAAATTGGTGAATGAAATAACTCAATTGAATGTATGTTCACTGGAAGAATGTAAAATGACACCAACCAATGTGGAGCCAATCTAAAACAAGGGAAACAGAGAAGATCCCATGAATTATAGACTGGTGTCCTCGATCTGCACGATAAGTAAGTGTGTGAAAAATTGTGAAAGGAAGATGGATAAATTATTTAGAGGAAAAGGAAGTTTTGGTCGGAAATGAACTCAGAGTCACAAAAGGAAAGTTATGTGTAAACAACTTGTTAAGTTTTTATTCGAGAGTGTCTAATGTGCTGAATGAAACAGAAGGGTGGGTAGGTTGTGTTTACCTGTCCCTTAAAAAGGTTTTCAACAAGACGCCACAAAAACAGATTAATACAGTGGTTTAAATAACGAAGGACTTAACGGGAACACGCCAGAATGTATAAACAATTTCCTGATAGCCACATGCAAATAGTAGTGGAAAATTAAATATCGGATTATAGAGGGGTGACTAGTGGAGTACTAATAGGACATCACATTCTACAAAAAGAAGAATGAAATGTGATTTATAAATGGAATCAGAAAAAAAAAACAGGGAAAAATAAGTGGGAAATAAACAAATCGTAATATCAATGGAGAATAGGCATCTAATAATTTCAATCGGAATGATGTCACCAGAAAATGGTAAAAGTCTAATCAGCCCAGATTGAAATAAGCAGCAGTGATGTGATCACCATACTATAAGAAAGTTACAAGAAATGGAAGAATAAAAGAGCATGAACCAGAACAACCCCATCGAAGCAAATAGGACACATAGGAGAGACTAGAGATTTGGGACAACCCACATTGGAAGAATAGAGAGAGAGAGCTGCTTTGATAATTACATTTAGATCGAAAAAAGGAATAGAAAAATAAATAACACAGAAGATTTGTGACTATAGGATGAAAAAGTAATGGGAGGGTATGGGAAAACTAAAGATTATCTGAAGGAGGTTGGAAAATGTTGATTTCATTTCCAAACGAATGGATCGATTTGTGGAACACGATAGAAGAAATATTCTGGGATAACAACATGAATGAACTTAAGGCAAAGCTTGATATATGGAGGTATAGAGACGGAAACACACACACACACACACATACACACACACACACATACACACACACACACACACACACACACACACACACACACACACACACACACACACACACACACATACACAGACACACACACACAATATATGTTCGTGTGTTTGTTTATTTTCCAGGGAGAACGAGTGATTTCACGCTAATGCTTCCTCTGAGTGTTCTCATTAGTACGCGAGAAATATGCTGACGTCAGTCTGCGAACGATGAGTATGTTTTGTCTGTGGGCAGTATGTAGTACAACGCCCCCCGATATCTCACTCCGAGTCCATACGTCCCTCCCAGATGCATTCCATATCCTACACCTCCTCTTCCTCCTCTCCTCCACTATCTTCCTTCTAACTAAAGTCTGGTTCCGAGGGTCTAAAGGTTAGTATGATAATCCGCGGAGTAAGTTTAATCCGCTGTGCAATCATGCCTTGCGTCTGTGCAACCCGAGTATAAAATTCGACTCAGATTGGAACAAGGCAGCCCCGCCCTGAAATTGGAGAAGTAAGTAGACAAAGTGACGGAGGATGACCGAGGTGGTTCGGAGTGTGTGTGTGTGTGTGTGTGGGGGGGGGGTACCAGGAGCTGCACCTGAGATGACTTTGGTAGGCGCCGGGGGTGTGGGTTTGTCGTGGGGGGGGGAGGTGCATGGATTGGGACCTTTTGGAATTGCGGCTCGTCTTCGTTGGGTGTTCTAGAGGCAGTCACAAAGCTTGATCCTTCCTCTGCCGGCTCTATACTGTGCAAGACGGATGCACAAAGGGAGACTATGATCAGTGTCACAAGAATTGAATAGTATATATATATATATATATATATTATATATATATATATATATATATATATATATATACACGTATACATATATTCATATATACATATATATATATATATATATATATATATACATATACATATACAAGTATATATGGATATATATATATATATATATATATATATATATATATATATATATATATATATATACACGCACACACACACAAACACACACACATACACACACACACGCGTGTGTGTGTGTGTGTGTTTATGTATGTGTGTGCCTGTGCATATGCATATATATATATATATATATATATATGTATATATATATATATATATATATGTATATATATATATATATATATGTGTGTGTGTGTATATATACATATATATATTATATATATGCATATATATATACATAAATATATATTTATTTATTTATATATATATATAAATGTATATATACATATATATATATATATTTATATGTATATATATATATATATATATATATATATATATATATATATATATATTGGTGTATTTCGGTAGCTGGTTCTCATGTAGACAATTTTGATTGAAGTTCACAGCAGCTTCTGCGTTCACGACTTTTTTGCTGAGAAGTTCTACATCTCTGATGATGGAACGGTGAGCAATGGGTAGCTCCCATAAAAGTTGTCCGAAAGACATAGAAAGTTCTTGTAGATGAAGAACACTTTATTAAAACAAGCTTTCGACCTACATAGGTCATCTTCAGGTTATGGTACAGGCAAAGAAGGGAACAGTTTATATAGGGAACTAAATACAGAATGGAAGAAAAGGAGGAACGTGATTGGTCGAGGCTGGCCAATAGGGATCTAGGCATTGACCCGGGATCCCGCTTGCGAACCTGCCTGAGCCGTACGCCGTTCGTCCTCTTCTCTAACTATACATACATATATATATACATATATATATATACATATACATATATATATTACAAAAATAATCACAAAAAAACGCGTGACTAAATGACCATGTAGAAACCCCAGGAAAATTAAAGTTTGGAATACTAAACGTTTTCGTCTATTACGACATTTTCAAAGTACATATGTATATATATATATTTATATATATATAAATATATATATACATATATATATATATATATATATATATAAGAAAATATATACTGTTTCCATATCTACTAATTTTAAAGTATCAGGGAACAAAGACAGCGAAAACTGACTAATGCGTGTTTCCAATTATGTGGAACTTAGAACACCTTAAGCACTAATAAAGACTAGCAAAGTGCCGAAGAACATATTTTCTTTGCTGTGTTTCATCTCTTTAATGCATTGACGAAGTCTGAAGGAAAATAATGAAGTACGCAATTACTTCAAAGCGAAGGGACAAAGAAAAGTGACAACAAACTTTAAACTCGAACTATACAGAAAAAGTAGACCAGAATACAAACAAGCAAAGAAATGAGCAAAAATAAAGTAAAATAGATGACAGGGAGATGTAACATTATATCACATAATAGCTTATTGAGCTGAATCTCGAACTTCGAGAGTGAAAGAAAAAATAATAACTTCTTTATTCTTGTTACAACGACACATTCTCTTGTCTTCCTTGTTCAGATTGTAGTCTGTGAGCAAAATTGATTCTAAATACTAATTTTGTGTCGTATATCTTTTCTAAAATATTATTTTATTTACTAAATGAACACTTTTCCATGTTTGTTTTGTGTGTGTGTGTGCGTGTGTGCGTGTGTTTCTTCGTGTTTGTGTGTGTGTGTGTGTGTGTGTGTGTGTGTGTGTGTGTGTGTGTGTGTGTGTGTGTGCATGTGTGTGCGTGCGTGTGCATACATTTCATGTTCGTGTGCATACACTCGTGTAGGATATTGTCCTGAGATGAGTGTGTATGTGTGTGTGTGTGTGTGTGTGTGTGTGTGTGTGTGTGTGTGTGTGTGTGTGTGTGTGTGTGTGTGTGTGTGTGTGTGTGTGTGTGTGTGTGTGTGTGTGTGCGTGCGTGCGTGCGTGCGTGCGTGTGCGTGCGTGCGTGCGCGTGCGTGTGCGTGCGTGCGCGTGCGTGTGTGTGTGTGTGTGTGTGTGTGTGTGTGTGTGTGTGTGTGTGTGTGTGTGTGTGTGAGTGTGTGTGTGTGTGTGTGTGTGTGTGTGTGTGTGTGTGTGTGTGTGTGTGTGTGTGTGTGTGTGTGTGTGTGTGTGTGTGTGTGTGTGTGTGTGTGTGTGTGTGTGTGTGTGTGTGTGTGTGTGTTACTTTGCACATGGGACCTTCCTTATATTCTCTTGCCCCCATTCTGGTGTTAGAACACAGGAGCGCAATTACATTGACATATCAATTACAATCACCATTTGCATAATGTCACCATTTCTATTGATCTGAGGCCAGCAATTGTTGCAACGAGGAGCCAGACACGTTCTGCAAATGCAAACAGCTGTAGCTTGAACGAAAAGCGGGTGTGACCTGAATCCGGCAATTAGAACGACTGCAACGGTAATTGCAAAAAATGGTTGAATGGAATTAGAGTGTATGGTGGCAAACGAGGTGAATCTTTCGTTGATTACCTCGGTAATGTTACTCATCATGGTGGTCAAGGGTCCTATTCCGTTAGAATACGAGTAATTTAAACGGTAAAATCCTTGTTGAATTTTTTAGAAGTCTTGTACAACGTACAGAACAGACCTAATCGTATCAATAATGAGCTGCAGTAAGACCTAAATTTATGCTCTTCAGTAAATAATCTCAACATTATTTACGACATTATTCTATTAAATTGTAATTCACGTTCTCTGTAAACATATCATTGGTGTTATTGGAGTTATGTTAATGAAGATAGTCTTAGTGCTTTCAGTCTCCGAACAAAATGTAATCAGTGGACCAGCCTCGTAGCGAAACCCAGAAGTGATGTTACTGATAATCTGATACAGTGTCATCCTGTGCTATAAGAGATTCATTTCCTCGGTAACCTCGTCCTTCGCCTGCTCGTACCTCGTAGTTCTTTCTCTTCTCTACTGAATAAAATCTACTAACGAAAACATTAATAGAGATCAATTCAATCCTTTCGCTAAGCTTGTGTTCCTTTTGGTTGGCGGCAGCTTGACATATATGACAAATGAATAAAAATGAAATCATTATACGACCTGTCTTGACCTGTTAGTCTGTTCTTCTTGAACGACGAGAACCATGCTGATAGTCTTCATCCTGTCTTGTTACTCTTCAACTCGATTTATGAGACCTATGAAAAATACACTTTGGATGCATTTCAATGCATCGCTAATACAGTATACTACGGTTTCATTCATCCAAAGGTACCTCGAGATGGAGAGAATATGGAGTTATACAAGTTATGTTGTTCATTACTATTAATGTTGTTAATATTATTATAATTTTCTTTTAAACTGAATGATGGTCTTTGGGTATCTTGGAAAACATGGTTGTCTAGACCATAGAGCAATATGCTTCATCTTTCTGTATTATTCTGTCGTTGGCAGACAGTTTCATTCAGTTAGTGGGATACTTAGAACCTAAGAAAACAACGTTAGGCTTCTCAAGAGACGATGGGCAAAGGAAGCACTTAACTGCGACAAAAGCCGTTCTTCATTTTTTCTTTTTGCTTGCAAGGGCAAGTGGCAGTCACTGACATCCATTGTGAAACGACGTTGATGCCCTCATTATTTTTCCTTCCTTGGGTGTCTTAACATATGTAACATGACGGCAGATTTCAAATCAAAGAGTACCGTAAGTCTACTCTTTTCTTCCGCATGTCGTAGTAGTTACAATGATAAAAAAATGTCGTTAATATCCACTTTCTTGGTACACTCTCGGTCGTGCTAGCTTTTTTTTAAAGATATTTTCTAATGAGATAGTCATATGATTTTCCATTTCCTTCAAAACTCTTGAATGCTAACCATCGGACTCTAATGCTAAATTCCTTAGAGTGTTTCTATACAATCTCCAATATTTCTACCTTATAATTGTAGTGGTTTCGATCGCAGAAGGAAATAGGCAAGAATTGGTTTACTAATAGTGTGGTCAACGAATGGAATAGACTTAGTAACTATGTACTAGTGAGTGCTGAAACTATCGGTTGTCTTAAGAAACGGTTAGACAGCTTTATGGGTGGGGATGACAGGTGGTGATGGATACGGTGCTGCCTAGTGTAGGCCTTATGGTCTCTTGCAGTCTCCTTCATTCTTATGCTCTTATATTCTTAGGTTGAAAGTGCCTAGTGTAGGCCTTATGGTCTCTTGTAGTCTCCCTTCATTCTTATGTTCTTATATTCTTAGGTTGGAACTGCCTAGTGTAGGCCTTATGGTCTCTTGCAGTCTCCTTCATTCTTATGTTCTTATATTCTTAGGTTGGAACTGCCTAGTGCAGGCCTTATGGTCTCTTGCAGTCTCCTTCATTCTTATGTTATGCTCTTATGTTCTTATTACGATGATCACAGTCGTTCTTGGCATTCACAGCTCACAGTTATGTTTAGCAACATTCTGTTTTTTCAACATTACAGCAACGCTATTGATAACCAATTTCATCTTGGTACGAGTACATTCCAATCCTGTGCTTTCGTTACTAAGTGGAAATAAACTTTTTTTTCCCACTTTTCTTTCTTTAGGATGTCTGTTCTCTCCTTTCTGTTTAGCCCTTGCTACTTTGTCGTCTTCTAATCCCCCCCTCTCTGTCTCCCTCCTCCCTCCTCCTTCCTCTCTCTCCCATCCACCAAAAATTCCATCAACATCTTCATTCTTCTCTCCTCTCATTATCGATCTTTCATATTCCAATTCAGTGCGATATTCGTTCCTAATAATATCTCGCTCACTTTACTCTCTTCTTTCTCCTCCTCCTCCTCCTCATGTTCCCCTTATTCCTCCTCTTCCTCCTGCTCCTTCTCTTCCCTCCTCCTCCTTCTCCTGCTCCCCTTGTTCTTCTTTCTTATACTCTTCCTCACCTTCTCCTTCCCACCTCCCCTCCTCAACCTCCACCTATCCCTCCTCCTCCTCCTGCTCCCCTTATTCCTTCTCTTTCCTCCTCTTCCTCCTGCTTCCCTTGTTCTTCTTCCTTCTACTCTTCCTCCCCTTCTCCTTCCCACCTCCCCTCCTCCACCTCCACCTTTCCCTCCTCCTCTTCCTCCTCCTCCTGCTCCTCCTCCTCCTCCTCTTCCTCCTCCTCCTCCTCCTCCTCCTCCTCCTCCTCCTTCTTCTCCCTTCCACACCACTCCTCCTCCGCCTCCTGATTTCCACTCCCTCCCGTTCCCATTCCCATTCCCATTCCCATTGCGTGCCATTAGCGGCAGCGCGTCATCGGAATGCGGCGTCGCCTCGTCCTGCAAAAGCCGTCAAAGGAATCCTGCAAACTTCAAAATGGAATCAAGACCGCGTCCCTCCCGCGGCGCCGCCACCCGCGCC
>NC_134799.1:25874231-25876731 GCF_046742065.1 Oratosquilla oratoria
TTATGGGAAGTATTTGGGTTGGAGTCTTTTACTTTGTCGGTTCACATCTTAGATTTTATTTACCGATCAAAAGCCCTTGATGCCTGACTTTCATCAGAATAGAATCGTTTAATGTCACTTTGTCTACATCGTCAAAAGTTCAGCTCTGGAGCACCGTTGACCCATGTTCCAAAATACAGAAACCTCCAGGTACCAACAGCACTTTTTTAATACTTTGGTCTATTTTCGAAAAAAGAGTTTTCGTTCCAAACATCAGATTTTTTAATATCAGAAACTTCCAACAGGGACAACTACCCACGTACCTTTTACGGCTGCAAACGACAATCGGTTTTATTCAAGTGAATAGTGAGATATGCTCTCCATCGATCGAAACTGTTCTTTTGGATCGGTGGTTCCTGTGTGCCTTCCCTACTTCCCTACACTCTGGTGTGAATTTGGTCTAGAACTTGAGATCCATCGAGACCTCTTTTTATCCCGGAGTGTCATTCCTCAACTGAAGTGAATATGGTCGTGTGCTGCTTGGCAAGATAGTATACAGTGCGCCTTCGATCCTGTTTGCTCAGGTGGATGAACAAACAAAGGGATAAGCTACTTCTGACAAATGTACATTCGTAGACAAATGTCTTGAAAAGATTCTAAGGGTTTTATTAAGTAAATATAGGCTTTTCTGTTTTTTGTCTTGTATATATATATATATATATATATATATATATATATATATATATATATGTATGTATTTATATATATATATATTTATATATGTATATATATATATATGTATATATATATATATATATATATATATGTGTGTGTGTGTGTGTGTGTGTGTGTGTGTGTGTGTGTGTGTGTGTGTGTGTGTGTGTGTGTGTGTGTGTGTGTGTGTGTGTGTGTGTGTGTGTGTGTGTGTGTGTGTGTGTGTGTGTGTGTGTGTGTGTGTGTGTGTGTGTGTGTGTGTTCTGCAGCGTTCTCGCCCTAAACTGAAACGCGGTTTTTTTTTTTTTTTTTGCATTCAGCAACGAACGTTACATCTAGTGGATAGATCAGAACATTTGAACGCGATTTTACCAGCCCTCAGCAGCATAAGAGTTGCGTAATGCCTGCCGTAACAAGAGTTACATAGTGCGTCACATTATATTAAAAAAAGGATTAATCCCAGTTCTTAGTCCTTCCTTTTCTTTGTTGTTGCGCTCGCTGCTCCTAGGGGGCAGTGACGCAACAATAGCCAGGTGGCAATGAAGACTGATTGTACAACGTGTTAGGTGGGATAGTGGAGGAGGGGAAGGTGGAAGAGGAGTGTAGTGGGAGTGGAGGACAGGGCCTGGCGGAGGTGCGTGGTGCATTGAGGACAAAGGAATGTGGATGAAAGGTGGAAGGAGGTGCAGTTGGAGTGTGGAAGTCAAGAATGCTGGAAGAGGTTCAGACAATGTTGTGGGGTTGTTAAACAAGTGCTGTTTGGTGAAAATGCAGCGATGGTGTAAGGGCTTTTGATGAATACTGCAGATGTTGCCGTAGCCTTACAGAGGCGAGGCGGAAAAGGTGCAAGGAGGCTTTAAGAGCTGCTGCAGGTCTGTTTCCGGGACGCTGCAGTAGTGGTGCAGTGCTCGGAGGACGTTGTTGCAGGGTTTTGCATACGCAGACACGGACTCCTGGCAGAGCTTTTCGACCAGGGGTCAATTTACCCCCACCACCACAAAAAAAAAAAAAAATATATATATATATATATATATATATATATATATATATATACAAAATAAAATAAAATTAAATCGGAGGTAAATGCATCATACTTGAAAATTTATTTTTAGTTCAGTTCCGGTAATTACTTGAGCCGCCTCGTATGTACACAAATGGATTATATATTTCACTCTTGATCAAGGTTTAATTGGTGCAACACTACTATTAAAAGTGTTTTCCACCTTCCTGCTTCCCTAAGCCTTTGCACCCATTTTACATTTTACCTATTTTGTCTATTCATTTATATTTGTGTATGGGGTTAGTAGTTGAATGAATAAAGGCAATGGTAGAGAAAGATTGAGAATCACATGATACTGGAAGAATAGGGTTCAACTTGATTGTTATATTTAAAAGCGTAAGCATTCTTTCTCTAGTTACAGAATCATTATGTCCATGTAAACTAAACAGTATCATTTGGAATCTACATTAGAAATGAGTTCCTTAAACTACACATTAACTCATTAACTAAATGTTGAGTTAACACAGCCTGGAAAATGTTACATAAAGCTATATGGCTGAATATGATTTACATGTTAAGTGCCATATTTCTACAGGCTTGTATGTTAGAAGCTTTCAAATTTGCTTTCCAAATTTCATGCGAAAGTTCGACTTGAACACTCGGAGAGGTTGTGGACTACCAGAAGGGTGAGGACGGAGTGCTACATAGGTGAATAAAATCACCTGGCGACAAAGGAAAGTGACACCCCTTCTCTATCGCAAGGGATGGGCGCCATGAAGATGAATGGAATACTTTGACGAAGCTAGA
>NC_134799.1:25884231-25894231 GCF_046742065.1 Oratosquilla oratoria
GAAATAGTTTATCATAAGCCGTAAAAAGTTTAGTTTATCAACAGGTTGACTAACCATTTACTAACCTTGTCTTTGATGCTGACAACCTGAAGCAAGCAATCTGTTTTACATGTCCATAACAATATTGGCTTGTGATTGGCAACAATCAAGCGCCAAGTTTCCCAAACAAACAAATGTTATATCTTTACTTATGGTTATAATACCTCTACTAAAATAATATCCTTTTCTATTATCTAGTGATTATATTATTGTTTGGTGTCAGTCAATATGAGGTAATAACTTTCTGTACCCTCAAATGAGTTCTGAAATTACGAGCTAGTCAACTAAATGTTGCATTTCTAGCTCAAAGGGGAGTACGAAAATTTCATACCTAATTTCATTCTTTTATTTCAAAAGTTCAACTGCTCTGAAGTATACCATTGCCCTTTGGTATTTCTACCTATGTCATTTGTATAATCGAAAGTTCACACATTACAGATGGGAACGAGAGTATCGAAACGTCACATAATATGTCCCACTTATTATTCATCACCTAGTTTTATTATGGATGAACTTCGAAGGACATCTACATGCTCTGCCAGCCACTGAGAGAATGTTGATAAGAAAATTGAGAGCACCAAAAAAAGAAGCCTGATGACGCATTAGTAGCAATCGGTTTTACTGAATTTTGCATTAGAGAAAATCCTCCTACCTTGATACAAAGATAATAACCCGATCCATCGTTGCTCAAACAGCTTTGTATGAAAAGCCTCACTCCTTTCACTCCCATCATACTCTTCATCTTCACTTCTCAATTAAAACATGCGAGGTTGAATCTCGTCACTTTTCCAATGTTACTGTCGGTCCTTCCTTAGTAGACTCCACTAACGTAACATGTCATTGCTTTACTCTATACATTCTTCTCTACATCTTTCTGTCCTTTAATCACATATTCGATTCTTCAGCATCCTGATCACGTGCCTTTATGGCTTCATTCATCCTAGCCACCCACGTTTTCTTTCCATTTCTCAAGGAGCAGCCTCGGATACAGGGCAGATCAGACGACGACGACCATGGAAACGTTTTAGGACTAATACTCAGAAACTCTCCAAAGTTAGATGTGGGAAATAAACATTGAAATAAAGAGGAAGAACTTCTTGATATGATGGAACAAAGAAATATAGACATCCTGGGGTTAGCAGAGGCAAGGCATAGAGGGAATGGCAAGGAGGTGAGAGACGGATATGTACTAATGTACAGTGGAACTAGAGAAGGTAGAAGGCAACACGGCGTTGCGATGACTGCAGTACCGCGACTGTCACTATAATCCAGGAGGTGCAATCAGATGAAAATCCATGTGAACAAGTTGCATAAACACGGCAAAGGAAACATGGACTGGAAGTGAAGCGTTTATTCCTGACGTTTCGTCTATTGACTTTCTCAAAGGAATGAGCATACTACTACTACTACTGGACAGGACAGGTAAGATGGAGGAGAGGGGGGGAGGGAGGGTGATTTGGAGGGCTAGTGTAGAGAAAGAATGAAATGGAAGGAAGTTAGAGTTATGATAGGTGTGGGCCAGACCCACTTGCTGTTGTAATTATTTTTGTGATTGCTAGTGTGTTATCTTGTCGCGAAGCTTCTGCCTAGTTATTTTCGTTTACGGAGTTGGAGGTTCGGTCCATCTTCTTGTAGGTTTGGGCTTTTCTTCTCTTCTTTCTTGAGTTGTTGTTATTGATGTTATTTGTTGGTCATTAATTTTTGTTTTTGTCGGTTGTTATTTTTTGTTTATTTATTATTATAGTTTTTTTTTTAATATTAAATGTATACGATTATTTGTGCCCATTATAGGTTTTGACTTCTATGGGGGTAGGTTCTGTGTTCATGGTGATACTTTTTTATACTGGATCGTGCAGAGTTTATATACACGCTTGGTGGCTCAAGTGGGTATGCGAGCATAGAACGCTGTGTTCTGATTGGCCCACTGAGACAGCCAATCGTGAAGCGCTATACTCGCTGAGGATTTAGCCCAAGTGAAGCTTCCAGCCTTAATGTTGATGTTGGGACGAGTAGTGATGTTTGCAGCTTCTATGGATTTTCTGGTCTGCTTATCCATACCTTTGTGTAATCCTCGGCTCGGTTTCATTATGGGAGGTTTCCAGATTCGTCTACATGCACCATCATTGCGTTGGTGAGCCTATGGTGACGGAGGTCGGCCTTATGTTCCCTGATCCTTGTGCTAAGCCCCCTCCTCGTCTCTTCATAATATGCTTTATCGCATGATGTGCATGGGATCTTATACACGACGCTGTCCTCACTCCCCCTCATCTTGGTTCCGCTTCTTAATATATCACCGATCTTCTTTCCCGATGTTATCGCTGCTTTTACTTCTGCACTCCTGAGCATTCTAGTAATGTCTCCTATCTTCTCAGTTAGGAAGCGCCATGCACGATGTTCTGTTGTTGGCGTTGTCTTCTTTTTCTTTTTTCCTGCTTACGTGGATGATTTCTTCCGTTCTTCGTCTTAAGCTCAGGATCAAGTCCTTGGGGTAGTCAAGTCTCAAGAAGGCCACGATGACGTATTCGATTTCCTCCTCCAGGAATTTCTCACTACAAATCCTGCAGGCATGCAGGAAGAACCCATGACCAACCCCTTTTTCGTCCTCTCATTATGTCCCGACAGGTAGTGTATAAAGTCGTCACGGTTCGTAGGCTTTCTGTAAACCCTAAATTGGAGGTCCTCGGTTGTCTTAATTAACAGGGTATCCAGAAATGGGAGCTTTCCCTCTTCTTCCTCTTCCATAGTGAATTGGATCTGCGGATTTACTCTATTTAATTGTCTCCTGATGTCATCCAGTTCCGTCCTGTTTGGAGCGATTATAAGCACATCGTCCACGTATCTGAGCCATGTTGCCCTCCTTCCTACGATATGAGAGTAGTAGTCCTTCTCTTGGACCTCCATGAAGAGGCAAGCAGCCACGGCGCTCAGAGGTGACCCCATTGCTAGGCCACTGTGCTGAAGAAACTCTTCTCCCTCGAAGGTGAATGAACCAAAGTTCACGCACATGGATACAAGCTTTAGGAAGTCTTCTCTGGGCAGCGGCAACTCCTCCTCGTCCATGTTGATGACCACTCTCCACACTGCCTTCAAAGCGCCATTTGAAGGAACTTGTGTGAATAAGGACTTGACATCATAACTGGCCATTTTCTTGCACCTCATGCTTGTCCCCTTTAATCTGCGCAGCAAGTCTTCTGAGTTTCTTAGAGGAGACTCACTTCTGGATCCTATGGCTTTAGATATAGGCCTGGCCAAAACTTTTGCTAGTCGGTGGGGGGGCACTGCCGATACATGATGTGATAGGCCTCATGGGGATCCCTGGTTTGTGGGTCTTGGGAAGACCCCTCCTTTGCCGTGTTTATGTGACAGGTACAATCAGTCAACGAAAGGATGATCAAATATGCTATCAAATTTGATAAGTTGATTTACAACTTTGGACAAGTTTATGCCCCTCAACAGGGAAGACCCGAAAATGAAAAAAGAGAATTTTTAGATTTGCTGGAGGAAGATTTGTGATGAAGTTGAGGGCACGATAAATATACTGATTGGAGACTTTAATGCAAGAGTTGGAAAAGGTAGAAATGGTACTGAGGGAACGTTGGGACCATTTGGTGAAGATCACTTAAATGAAGAAGGAAAAAGGTTGATCAATTTCTGTGTAAAAAAAACAACCTAAAAATTATGAATGTATCTTCTTTAATACTGAGGAACACAAATTTACCAGATACAGATGGAATAGCATAACAGATCAATTTGACAAAAAAAAAATCTAATAGATTACATACTGCCATCAGATAAGAGGATTGTAAAAGACGTAAAAGTATTGCCTGTAGATAGTCTTTATTCACACCACAGAATACTAGTAGTAGAATTAAAATAAATAAATGGAGAGTCATTAAAACATCAAATCTTAAAGATCAACACTTAATCAAGAATACAAATACAAATATAAATACAAATACAATACAAATCGACTAAAACATGTGAATCTGTTTTCCCTAAAAAAGCGTAGACTCAGAGGTGACTTGATACAGGTTTTTGAAATTCTAAAGGGAATTGACAACATCAAAAGTGACAAAATTTTCACACTGAATGAGAATCAGACATGAAACAAGGGTCTCAAACTGTTCGGAAATATATTCAATTTGGAAGTGGGTAGAAACAGTTTCGCCAACCGTGTAGTTAATGAATGGAATATACTTCCTGCAGAGGCAGTGCAATGTAGTTCAGTTTGAAGCTTTAAGAATCATTTAGATAAACACCTAAGCAAGATACTGTAATGATTATCATTTATTTTATATTATTTGTTTTTGTTTTGTTATCATTTGTCTGTTTGATTCTCATTTATTATTAGTTATATGCCAATTTGTTATCATTTACTATTTACCTGTATTTTCATTATTTAGCTATATCCATGCATTTATTTTTGTATTTTATTTGATATGTACATTATATTTTTTTATCTATTTTTTTTATTATTATTATTATGACTTTTTTTCGCATCCGACCTAGATATGGACCAAAAGGTCTCCTATCGGCATGCTCCGACTTTGTAATCCTTTGTAAATAGAACAAAGAGAACAACAAAGAAAACAACAAATAATAGAAGACATAAAAGAAATAGCAGAAAGCAGCTTAGAGACGAGATGGGTGGGTGGGTCTGGAAAGTAAAAACCGCTATGGTGGACAGAAGAATTGAAAAAAATTAGTGAAGGATAAAGCCAAGAAACTGCTTAAATGGCTGAGGAGGAGAACTCCAGAATCACGAATGGAATACGTAGAAGCAAGAAGAGCAGTAAACAGAGAGAAGGTTAACTCTAAGAAGACGACCATGGACGAGATTTAAAAAAAAAAAAAAAAAAAAAGTATACAGAAAACCTAAAATATGGACCCCCAATATAAAGAATAGTAAAGGAGAAACTTTAACAACTCAGGAATGTAATATTGCCAGATGGACGGAATTCTTCAAAGATATTTTAAACATCAAACATGAAGAGCAGGAAGAACCATTATTATTAGAAGAACATAACGAGAATGATAATATTGAGAACAATGGAAATGAAGAAATTTCATAAGTAGAATCAGAAGAAGCATTGAGGAAAATGAGAAATGGGAAATCACCAGGCCCGGACGGTATAACAGCAGAGTTGATAAAGGAAGGAGGGCCAGATCTAAAACGAGAATTCCTGTTAACTCTAAACAATATATGGAAAGAAGGAAAAATGCCAGAGCAATGGGGCAAGACTACCATTGTCCCAATATATAAAGAAAAAGGAGGAATTGGGGAATGCCAGAATTATAGAGGAATTCTACTAATAAATCATGCCACAAAAATATATGAAAGAATTCTGGAAAAGAGGTTGGGAGCCATCATTGAACCTTAGTTAGGCGAAGAACGACATGTTTACCAAAAAGACAGAAGCGCAGTAGACTTAATTTTTGCACTGAAAATGGTCGTAGAAGAATCCTGAGAATTTAATACACCGATATACGTATCATTCATTGACCTGAGAATGGCATTTGACTCGGTTCCATTGGCAAGGCTTTGTAAATACCTGGAGGAGGAATTTGACATACAAGGGAAATTAATGAAGGCTATTAAGAGCCTGTATGAACCCTGTAAAGGCAACGTGAGAACGGAATTTGAAAATGAAAAATGGTTTACCGTGCAGTCAGGCGTTAATCAGGGGAATGTATTATTGCATACATGGATAGAGTGACCAAATATTTCAACAGAAATAAAATTGTACAACGAAAAGGAGACGTGATGATCTACGCAAATGATATCACAGTGTGGTATAATAACCGCGAGGATCTAGAGCGATCGTTGATATGTTGGAATCCCTCCTAAATAAAGGACTAAAATTAAATTCAAACGAAGACGTCCCCAACCTGATTTCTGCCTTCCTGGACAACTCTTGCTTGACTTTCACGCACGAGCAGAGTGTAGAGAGACGTCTACCCTTCCTCGACCTAGACATCAGCAAAACTGACAATGGTTTTAACACCAAAGTATACACCAAAGACACCAATATTGGACGTTGTTTAAATGCCCGTGGGGAATGTCCTGCAGCCTATAAAAGATCTGTGGCTGCAGCATATGTTAACAGAGCGCTTACCCATTGTAGCAGCTGGAGGGAGACGCACAGGGAACTCGACCGTATCCGACAACTTCTCACTAATAACGGGTTCTCTGACCAATTGATCGAAGATGTCATAAAAAAGAAACTGGATCAATACGCCACCCCAGATCCGGCTCCAAACCAGGTCACCAATCAAATCACCATATACCACCAAAATCACTTCCATAGCCATTACAAAGAAGAATGCGATGCCATCAAAGGTATCTTAAAAAGAGGAGTCATTCCAACAGACAAAGACTTCTATTAATGTTAAAATTTTCTTCAAGGCTAATCTGACCAGATCCCTGATCATGAAAAATAGCACCACACCAAAGATTCCTAAGGAGGCTTCTACCAACGTAGTTTACAAGTTTATATGCCAGGAGGGCTGCTGTGACGGCTCCTTTTCCTACATTGGTAGAACCTCAACTACACTAAGAAGACGTCTACATCACAACAGAAAACATGGCTCCATTTTTCAATACTACATTGACCTCCACTACATGAAGCCCGCAATGAACACATTAATACACATCACTATTATACTCCACAAATAAATAAATTTTAAAATATTGCAGATCGCTGAAGCTGCATCTATCACAACCCAACATCCCTCCATCAACATACAACAAGCCGCAGACTCCTCCCATCAACCCGCCCCCAGGAACACCTTGCCCATCAACGATCCCATAGACAATTTGACCCTGAACCCTCTCAGGAACATAGTGGTTGCCAGGACCCTCAGCAACACCAATCCCCCCATCACACAGGACCAAGAACTAAAAGCCAAGCTAGAGCTTCTTCTTTGCAGTCTGTGACGAGAATGATGATCTTCCCTATCCCTCCTAGTGACCTCCCCCAGGGACTCCTCTCAACATCGCCCACTCTGCCCAGTGATCTCTCCCAGAGTCATCCTTCGTCACCGCCTTCCATTGTGACCTCGCCTAGTGACTTCCTCGGACCCTGTCTTACCCCGGTGACCTCACCTAGGTCCTTCGGTGATCTCTCCTACTTCCAACTTTCCCTGCTTCAAAAAGTGTGACGAACAGCCATTATGCATCATTCTTCGCCTACTATTCATCGATAGTAGACCTTATAGTCATCGGAATTGTAGCTCTCACACTGAAGAAGCCTCTGCAAGAGGCGAAAAAAATTAAGTTTACGGCGTCAGTGTCAACAGCTTTTTGTACTGTTACATTCATCAGCGCCTATCTCTACACCTTATCCATGGAATTGACACGTTGAATGATTTTGTTCATACTTTGAACTATGGAGAAAAAAGATATTCTTCCAACTGAAGAAGTGGTATCTTAAAAAAGCCAAAGCTATTAGCGCAGTTGACTTTAATCAGAATTGTTTACGTGAAAACCTGTGCCCTAGGAAAAAAAAAAATATATATATATATATATATATATATATATATATATATATATATATATATATACATATATATATATATATACATATATATATATATATATATATATGTATTTATGTACATATACATATATATATATGTATATATATATATATATATATATATGTGTGTGTGTGTGTGTGTGTGTGTGTGTGTGTGTGTGTGTGTGTGTGTGTGTGTGTGTGTGTGTGTGTGTGTGTGTGTGTGTGTGTCATTCAGCATGGTCTTTGGATCACGTGTTGGACAAGTGCTCGACAGCTTTTTTCCCTCCTGGAAGAGAGCTCAAATCTCATATATGACCGATCTATGGGTTATGCTGTGACATTACACGCATACACACACACAGAGCTCCCCGCCCGCGAGAGTTGGAGTAACGCCCCGCAATGCAGCGATATTGAAATTATTTCAGCGCTGGGCGGGTGCGTGTGATTCACCATGGTGTTGGATCACGTGTTGGACTTATGATCGACAGCTATTTCCCACCCGAAAGAGAGCTCGGAGGTCATATATGACCGATGGGTAATGACGTGACCTTACACGCACACACATACCCGACTTCCCTCCCACGAGAGCTGGAGTAACAGCTCGCAGCGCAGCTATAATGAAATTATTTCAGCCCTGGGCGGGATTCGAACCCAGACCGCCGTAATGAAGGCCGGGAACTCTAACCACTGCACCACGAGGTAGGTGTGTGTGTGTGTGTGTGTGTGTGTGTGTGTGTGTGTGTGTGTGTGTGTGTGTGTGTGTGTGTGTGTGTGTGTGTGTGTGTGTGTGTGTGTGTGTGTGTGTGTGTGTGTGTGTGTGTGTGTGTGTTTATGCTATAATGGAATACACTATTTCCAAAATTCGTAGAGGCAGAAAACAAGAGGGAGGAAAGATACTAAGAGTGAAAACGAGAGACACACAGAGAGAATGAGAGAGAGAGAGAGAGAGAGATAAAGAGAAGTAGAAATGAAGACAGAGTGTAAATGCTCATCCCGGAGGAGAGCAATTGGGGACTAAAGTGAAAGAATCGAAGATAAACGCGAGCAAGGTAAAGAAGTAAATGGATTAGGTTGACCTCTCCCAGGTGACCTGCTCGCTTTGACGTCATTAACTTCAAGCGATAAATGGACCAACCGTAGGGTCGGGAGAAATGCCAAATGCCACCAGATGAACTGCATGGAGAAGCCAATGAGAAGGAATGATTGGAAAATAGGCTACGTTGGCGGGAATAGGGCGAGCGTTGGTGGTGTCTGTATCTGTGTATGTTAGCTCGGAACAGCGAGTGATCTGAATACCTGTGTTGCTGGATCGTTGAGGAAAATGAGCGCTGGGTGCTAGGCATGCGCTCAGGATGTATTTGCATTTTATATTCAGAATTTGCAATAAATGCCTCCATTAGTTGGGGGATTGAACATAAAAATTAATCAATAAATAAACGAATGAAGGAATGTTAACAGAAAAAACAAGTAAACATAGATAAACAAATAAATAGTAGTACAAAATATGGATTGGGTATATGTTGTTTACTTTACATGGGTCCATGACTTTTCGTCGCCGTCTTTTCGTCGCCGGACTTTTCGTCGCCGCGACTTTTCGTCGCCGGACGTTTCGTCGCCGCGACATTTCGTCCCCGCGACTTTTCGTCGCCGGTCTTTTCGTCGCCGGACTTTTCGTCGCCCCAAGCATAAATTGTATGCAAAGATTGACAATATTTGAAATATAGAATAATTGAAATATAAAATTGGAAATATATGATTTAATGCCAAATTCAATATACTTCTTCTGATTGATCTTGATGTGATTATTGGTAGTAGCGTCTGTCCAGCCTTACTAAAGAACTTTACATTTCAATACATATGGACTATTTACTAATAACTTACTAATTTTATAATAAATGATTTTACCCTTACACTTTAATGAATAGCTTCATAATCATGAATTCGTGTCAAATTATTACTGTATGATATGCCAATAATAAATTATCATATATACTGACGTGTCAAATATATATTTAGATAATGATGTATTAAATTATTTATTGTAATTTAAATAAAATTGTATTTCATCTACGTAAGTTAGGGCTCAGGTATTTGCAAGTCGGACTGGTTAAGGCAAGAATGAATGGTTTATACGGCACTGAGATGTATAGCTATTTGCCACACTCATATTATTGCATTGGGAGTAGGAATATAAGTACAAGTATGACATTAAATCATATATTTCCAATTGTCAATCTTTGCATACAATTTATGCTTGGGGCGACGAAAAGTCCGGCGACGAAAAGACCGGCGACGAAAAGTCGCGGGGACGAAATGTCGCGGCGACGAAACGTCCGGCGACGAAACGTCCGGCGACGAAAAGTCGCGGCGACGAAAAGTCCGGCGACGAAAAGACGGCGACGAAAAGTCGTGCACCCACTTTACATGTTGCAGTAAAAACA
>NC_134799.1:25901731-25916731 GCF_046742065.1 Oratosquilla oratoria
TGCAGAGAACTACAACATGAGGATAATGAACACTTTCTTCCAAAAGCGTGTAAGTCGTAAATGGACGTGGAGAAGTCCAAATGGAACAACAAAGAACGAAATAGACTTCATATTAGGAGATGAGAGCAAAAGCGTTAGCAATGTTACGGTGATAAATAAAGTCAAGATAGGTAGTGACCATAGAATGGTAGGTTGCACAGGTAAATTCAATTTCAGAGCCGAGAGAAATAAACTAGTTTTAAAAAAGGAAATAAGCCTCGCAAAGATTAAGGACAATAGAAAGAAATTTCAGTTAGAAATTAAAAATAGATTCGAGGCTCTAAGAACTAACGAGGACAGGCAGAGGTTTACCGTTAACCCAGTGGGCGGAACTTCAGATCCTGTCTCCTGAGTGACTGTCCGATTCCCCCGTCTCTCCTAATGTTCCATATGTTTTTGTATATATTGTCACCTTTACGCTTTGTACTCAATTTGTACTGAAGATGCCTAAAGTTAGGCGAAAGCTCTACAAATATAATTAAGAAGCTAGTATTGTCTTTACATCCATTCCAAATGAAGTTTGGACACATAATTAGACAACTCAACGATATTCAACGTTCAAGTATTAGAAAAGTTGAACATGTCAGCAAGAATCTCGTGAATGCAGGAGGTGCTGCAAAGTTTAATCATATCTGCCTGAAAGAGGACCTGTTACCCTACCATTGTAATATATACTGTATATATATATATATATATATATATTATATATATATATATATATATGTGTGTGTGTGTGTGTGTGTGTGTGTGTGTGTGTGTGTGTGTGTGTGTGTGTGTGTGTGTGTGTGTGTGTGTGTGTGTGTGTGTGTGTGTGTGTGTGTGTGTGTGTGTGTGTGTGTGTGTGTGTGTGTGTGTGTGTGTGTGTGCGTGTGTGTGTGTGTGTGTACATATGTAAATATAAGACAGAATAAAATGAAATAAAGTAAATGAAACGAAATATATTTAAATAAAATAAGATAAGATAAAATAAAACGAAATCAAGTAAAATATCTCTTGTGACACAATGATGCTTTTTATGGATCCTGTTTTGGAGATCAGCAGACAATTTGATTAAGTTGAAGGGGCGTCATGGGTTTGAGGACACTCAGAGGAAGATTGCATCAGTGGGTCAGTTTTTGCAGTATGATGATATGTTCATGGACACCCAACTCTCACCCTGAGTTGAACGAAGTCAATGCTGGATGGAATCTCATCTCCGAAGCGCACCGAAGGGGTGGGGAGAACTGGATCTACTCCAGGTGTTGGGCTCCTAATTACTTTTAGGAAATTGGTCGTTGTCCACAAACCAGACTACGTAACAGAATTTGTTCTCTCCTACGACAGGCTTATCACTTGTACATTTCCATTACTCTCTTCATTCCCATGCATAGCAAGCCTGCAAATGAAGCTCTTGGTGATATCCATCATTATGTGTTTAATTGGAAATCTAAATGCAAAATAAGTTTATCTGATGGGCTGTTGTGTTCCCCCGAAAAAGTGCCAAATTACCCTCATCAGGGTAATTTAGTTTTAACTGTGAATTTATGTTACCAAAGGAATGGTCGTTGGTATGAGGCTCAAAAAAAAAAAAAAAAAAAAAAAAAGAGAGAGAGAGAGAAAGAAAGAAAGAAAGAAAAGAAGAGAGAAAGAAATAAAGAAAGAAAGAAGGAAAAAGTTTATAGTAACGGTTCCAAAATTATGGTCATCAGTTTAGACCAGTTTTATGGTACATATATATAGATACTCTCATATATTTTTATCTTTACTGATGGTAACGTGTACATTCGGTGCTATTCAAATGAGTGACATTTCATAGGAGTGACATAAGAAAGGAGCGTCAAATCTGAGGTAAATTTTAAAGGAGTGACATGAAAATTACCACTTATAAATGACCTCCATCCCAGCCGTACCACACCAAATATAGTACATAAGATATCTGCAAAACATGGGTAATAGATATCCCAATTATGTTAATTAGGTAGTATAGATAACTATTAAATCAAAACAATTATTACCATATTGAATATAATAATCGAACAATCCGGATCACTGTACCGACTGGCCTCTGAAACTGAAGCTTCGTTTCACGAGTCTGTAAATCTCAGGTTTCGTGAATGTCACAATACATAATTCAGTTCAAGAAATGCAAGCGACTAAGATGTGGTAGATAATTTCAGGGATGGACAAGGAAATTTCTAAAAAAAAGTTTGAAATATTTTAACAATTCAATAATTCTAGTTTCTGGAATACAATCTTGATAATTAAAAACATATGTATATTCTTCTTTAATAAATTCTTATTATACATTTTCAACTGCTATTCCTTTGAATGATTATTATTTTTGCTCTGTCACTCTTTTGTTATGTCACTTCTTTATCATGTCACTCCTTTGATACGGTATTCATGTCACTCATGGGTAAGGAGGATGAGGAGGAGAAGAAGGAGGAGGAGGAGGGGAAAGAAATGAGAAGGAGGTGAGAATGAGAAGGAGGAAGAGGAGGAGAAACAGGAGGGGGTACAAGAAGGATAAGGAGGTGGGGCAGAAGGAAGAGGAAGAATGGAGCAAGGAGGAAAAGGAGGAAAAAAAGAAGACAAGGAGGAGGGCGAGGTCGAGGGAAAGAAGGAGGGAGACTAGGAGGAGGAGGAAGAGAGAGAAAAGGAGAAGTGGAGGAGAAGCGAAGGAGGGTGTCAGGAAGATGAGGATGAGGATGATGAAAAGGAAGAGAAGGGGTATATATTCGAGCATAGATATACTTACATACCCTATGCATTTGGTTCTGATTTTATCCTCGTTCGATTGTGACGTGAGGTCACACGAACAAAAAACATTATTCAGAAATGGTACTTGGCATCCTTCGTTGACTCTCGAGTCACCAAATGAAGCCTTTTTGAACGACGTTTGGTGACTGAAACATTCTGACCAATTATATGCAATTTGTGTGGTGAACTGTACAACAGTTATTGTTACAATATATGTATTTTTAGCTGTGATATTTGTAACATTATTTGTATATACCTTAGATAATGATTGAAGAGATATAAGTGACAAAGTAACAGATATTGCAAATATCGTGTAGCCGTGAATACTGTAAAGTTAGTAGTTATAGTCACTGAAGCTGTAAATGACAAAATAATTGTAATCAAGTTTGTCGATACAGCATCATAGTATTTGAGGGAGGCAATCTTTTCAGTTCAATAAAAATGTTTTTGCTGTTCCTACGATATTATATGTAAATGGTACTACAGTTGAAGAATTTGAACTAATAAAGTTTGCACATTTTGTGAGTAGATCCGTGGTGGATGTGAGTAAACGATTTAGGAAATATTACATTGTTTTCGTTGTGGTGAAAGCCATCATAATTGTAGCAATGGATACAATGTTGCATATTCATTTTGTGCTACAGAGAAACGACTTCAAGTTTAGAATTAGGTCAGAATAGAGTCCAAGAAGATTTTATGAAACAGCTAATTTTACGAAGGTGTTTTGGCTCTGTGTAAAAGCGCTTGTAGGACCGAAGAATCCTTTCAGCTTTCTCTCCCGCGCGATCAATCTCTGGGCATATTGGTCTATTTCAAGGGGATCAAGGCGGCGAGGCAGGTTGCTTAATGTTATAATGATTCACATTATATAAACAAAAAGGGGCTACTCAATACGGGGCTTCCAATGCAATTTTTGTGGATATGAACATCAAGGGCCTTTGAAAATTGAACAACCGTTAGAAATTATTTTGAGGTTCGATTAGAAATTATTTTCAAGAGTTCCATTAGAAATTATTTTCAAGAAATCCATCATATCCGGAGATGTCCCAAGAGAATGGAAGCTAGCTAACGTTACTCCCATATTTAAAAATGGTGACAAAAAGAAACGAAATAACTACAGGCCTATAAGCTTGACTTCAATCTTAGGAAAAATTATGGAAATTGTCATCGAAGATGCTATTGAACACCATTTAGAAAGTAACTGTTTGATAAATAGTAGCCAGCATGGATTCTGCTGGAAACGTTCTTGCGTGACTAACTTACTCGAATTCTACTTCTATGTTTTTTCTTACCAAGGACTGGGAAAGAGATTAAGAAAAACCATAGAAGCCGCACACATCACAACGAGCCAAGTCACCAATCACCGGGAAGGACATGTTAGCCTAGCACGACCCACAGCGAGAATTACCTTAACCGCGCTAGCTCGCAAGAGATCGCGAACCACTAGCCAATCACCGGGCTCCATTCCCAGACGGCCGGCAAGATGAGCCAATACTGGGGTATATATTGTAAAAAAATCTGATAGTCTGTAGTCTCTCTGAGGAAGACATCCGTCCAAACGTTAGAGAATATTCACTCCTGCTTTATCCTGCGTCCCCTTGCCACCTTCTGTTCATATATATCAATCAATCTATCAAATCAGCCATCCTGAGTCCACTGCTGAACAAAGGCCTCCCTCATAGCATTCCATGAATCACACGACCGTGCCATCCTCTGTATGTTACTCCTGCAAACTTCTCGAGATCTCGTCTCTCCACCTTCTGTCTGGTCTCCCTCTTCCACGCTTCCTATCTCGCGGCGTCCACTCAGTAACACACTCCATCGCTCATCAGTCGTTCGCACCAACTTACCTGTCCAATTCCACTTCCTCTCTTTTACCGCCTCCACAATATCTTTCACTCTAGTCTGCTCTCACCCAACTTGCTCCCTTTCAGTCTCTCAGTGTTATTCCCATCATTGATCTTTCCATTCTCCTCTGTGCAGTCCTTAGCTTTGTTTCTATCACCCTCGTCAGCTTCTAAGTCTCACACCCGTAGATTATTGCTGGTAGAATGCATTGATTGTAAATTTTACGTTTCAAACATAAAGGTAGAGAGCCTCTTGGGATTTTATTATACTTACAAAAAAAAATTCCAACCAATTTTAATGTGTCTTTTTATTTCATTATCATGATCTTTTGTCACCTTCACCATCTGGCCTATAATAATTATACTCTTCAACTTGCTCAAGACTCTTATCATTAATTACAATCTCTTTGCTTTGAACTTTCGTGTTGAACATTACTTTGGTTTTACTCTTATTCATTTCTAAACCTACTCTGAGAATTTGTTTAGATCGCTCAGCACATCTTGCAAGTCTTTTGCTCTTTCTGGAATAAGAATAATGTCATCTGCAAATCTTAGGTGGATCAAATATTCGCCATTAATCTTTAAACCTTTCTTTTCCCAACTCAGCCTTCTGAAAATATCTTCTAAACGAGCTGTATATAGTTTGCGTGAAATTGTATCACCTTGTCGTACTCCATTCTCGATCTTGATTTTTTCTGTATCTTTATGTAGTCGAACTATAGCGGTACCCTTCGCATAAATCTTCTAAAACTCTTACGATCTGTTCGTTTGTACACTGTTTTCGTTGCGAGTTTAGTATTTCTATTTGTTGTACTGATACAAAGGCCTTCTCGTAATTTACAATAGGTAACCACAGAGGTAT
Source organism: Oratosquilla oratoria (assembly GCF_046742065.1). Taxonomy (NCBI): domain Eukaryota; kingdom Metazoa; phylum Arthropoda; class Malacostraca; order Stomatopoda; family Squillidae; genus Oratosquilla; species Oratosquilla oratoria. Next base: position 25,907,219 of record NC_134799.1, read on the forward strand.
ATCATATTCTGTCGTTTCCTCGATTAGTTGGTTTATCGCCTGCAAATGGTCTAGAGTCGAAAATCCGCTTCTAAAGCCTGCCTGTTCTCTCGGTTGGTTTCCATCTAAAACTTGACATAGTCTATTTGTAAGGATCTTGGAGAATACTTTATATACGTTTGATAGCAAGCTAATCGGTCGATAGTTACTAAGGTCTCTTTGGTATCCTTTTTTATGAAGCAAAATCACTATAGTATTGCACCACGCATCCGGAACGTTTTCTTGACGTAAGTACTGGGTGTACAACTGAGCTAATTCAATAACAACTAGTTTACCTGCGTCATTCAACAGATCTATTGATATACCATCTTCCCCAGGTGCTTTTCCTCGTTTCATAGTTTTAAGAGCAAATTCTAAATCTTCCTCTGTAATCTCTGGTACACTACTAACGTCTACATATGAATTTACTGACACAACACGTATTTCGACGAGTAAAGCTCTTGGTAAAATTCTTCTACTCTTTTTATCATTTTGTCTCTACATTTAATAATTTCTCCATTTCTATCTTTCAAACATATCATTTGCTGTCTACGCTCGGCCACTTTAATACTTTTACCTTTCGGAACAGTTTCCTCTATTTCAACCATGTTTCTCTTTCTTTTCTCTAATCTCTGCCTGTTGTTGATAAGCTTCTTTAGTTCTTCTCTTTCTATTTCGTCTATCCTGCATGGTCTTTCTTCTTTTAATTAGGTCATTTGTAGCTTTGGAGTATTTGTTTTCTCTAATGTTTTTTGGACTTCCAACTTTCTATGCTGATTCCTTAATGATATTCACTAAATTCAAATTGATATATTCCACGCTGTCCTCATTAGTTCTTAGAGCTTCGAATCTATTTTAAATTTCTAACAGAAATTTCTTATTATTATCCTTAACCTTTGCAAGGCTCATTTCCTTTTTTAAAACTAGTTTAATTCTCTCGGCTCTGAAATTGAATTTACCTGTGCAACCTACCATTCTATGGTCACTACCTATGTTGACTCCATTTATCATCGTAACATTGCTAACGCTTTTGTACTCATCTCCTAACATGAAGTCTATTTCGTTCTTTGTTGTTCCATTTGGACTTCTCCACGTCCATTTACGACGTACACGCTTTTGGAAGAAAGTGTTCATTATCCTCATATTGTAGTTCAAGATCCAACGGAGTGAGTGAGTGAGTATATATACACTAGATACATGCATACATAGATACATACAGATACATGCATACATACATACATACATACATACATACATATATACGTGTATATACATATACATATATACATATATCCATATGTACACATGTACATATATACATATATATATATGTATATATACATATGTATATATATACATATGTACATATATACACATATACATATATGTATATATATATATAAATATATACATATATATATATATATATATATTGCTATAGTTGGGCAGCAGATCCTCTTTAAGGCAAATGTCATTAAAATTTGCAGCAGCTTCTGCGTTCACGAGTTTTTTGCTGACATTCTCGACTTTTCTTATGCTGGCGCGCTGAGTCGTGCTAAGTTCTTTAATTACCTGACCAAATAGCATTGGAGGTATAAGTAAAGGCATCGGAATTATCTTCTCTAATTTTATGCAGAGCTTTCGCCTAACTGTTAGGCATCTTCAGTGCTAATGAGTACAGTGTGTGGGAAATGATCATAAATACACAATACACAGATCACAGACACTTCCGTGCTGATCCGGTTGACCAATCAGGAGGCAGGAACGCTAAGCTCCGCCCCCAGGCCTAGCGGCTGATCCGTAAGCTGACCTCGATGTCTTTTGATGTGGGAATAATAAATGGATCCGGAGTCTGTCTGTTCATCGTGGGGTTTTTATCTTTTATGTATAAGGCTTCTAGGATATGAAGGCGTGTGTGGTTTGTTTCTGTCTGTAAAATAGTGATGCCCTCCTCCAAATACTTTCTTGTCAGTGGGGTCTGATGTACGTCTTCGTGGTGTCGCTTGATAGCGCCATTGGAGAGATGAAGGGTGAGACGCCTCGTGAGCTTCGTCGTAGTCATCCCTATGTATGTTTCATTGAGGGCTTCACAGTTCCCTTTTCTGCAGGAGTATTCATACACGAGATGGCTACGCTGAAGTTCCGGTGTCCTCTGGCAGGGGTTGTTCTTTATAAGGAGTTGGGATGTCTTCATGTTTTTATAGAAAATAACCAGATCTATTTTGTCGTTGTCGTTGGTCGGTTTCACGTCTTTGTGGATGATTTTTCTAAGGGCTTCCTCATCGGCTCTATAGTGGGTGGACATGGTGTTTTGGTAGAAAATTTTGATCCTGGCTTCTCCTACTGGCTTTTCTGCTGGGGTTGAATACCATCTGTCAAGGTGCTTGTTGATGGCGATTTGCACCTCTCTATTAGAGAAGCCATTGTTTACCAGGACCTGCGTCGTTCTGTCGAGCTCTGCGTCGGTTCGGGCCCAGTCGCTACAGACAGAAACATACATACACAGACAGAAACAAACCACACACGCCTTCATATTCTAGAAGCCTTATACATAAAAGATAAAAACCCCACGATGAACAGACAGACTCCAGATCCATTTATTATTCCCACATCAAAAGACATCGAGGTCAGCTTACGGATCAGCCGCTAGGCCTGGGGGCGGAGCTTAGCGTTCCTGCCTCCTGATTGGTCAACCGGATCAGCACGGAAGTGTCTGTGATCTGTGTATTGTGTATTTATGATCATTTCCCACACACTGTACTCATTAGCACTGAAGATGCCTAACAGTTAGCCGAAAGCTCTGCATAAAATTATAGAAGATGATTCCGATGCCTTTACTTATACCTCCAATGCTATTTGGTCAGGTAATTAAAGAACTTAGCACGACTCAGCGCGCCAGCATAAGAAAAGTCGAGAATGTCAGCAAAAAACTCGTGAACGTAGAAGCTGCTGCAAATTTTAATTACATATATATATATATATATATATATATATATATATATATATACATAAGTATATATATATATATACTTACTCCTACTCCAATGGCTATCAGGACTGCAGTTCCTTCACCGCTTTTATAATGCCACTCCAGACCAATCTGTCCTTCGCTGTTTCCTTCCAATTTTGTAGGTCAGGGTTAATGCAGGCCACGTCATTCGCCCCTCTATCGCTCCACCGGTTCTTAGGTCTTCCCAGGGGGCGTCTCCCCCTTATACTTTCCTCCGTCACCATTCTTGGCCATCTTGTTGGCTCCATCCCGGCACAGTGGCCGGTTCACCTTGCCCTTCTCCCACTTGCGACATTATACATCATTTGTTGTCCAGTCTGTTGTCTAATTTCCCTATTGTGCCCTCGTCTCCATTCTCCAGATTCCGCATCATACACTGGGCCCAGAATTCTTCTAATAATGTTGTTTTCAAAGACTTCAAGGTTTCTTTTTCTTTGTCTGGTCAATGTCCAAGACTCTCAACCTTATAATACTGTTGGTCTAATTACAATGTTGTATGTTCTCATTTTTGTTTTCTTGCTAACCTTTCTGCTTCTCATGATTGTACAGAGATCATGAGCATGGTAGCATCTGTTTATGTATATATATATATATATATATAATATATATATATATATATATATACATATATATATATATATATATATATGTATATATATATGTACAAATATATATGTATATATATATACATATATATATATATGTATATATACATATGTAGGTATACAGTATATATGTAAATATATATGTGTATATATATATATATATATAGGTATACAGTATATATGTATACATATATATAATATATATGTGTGTATATATATATGTATATATATACTATATATATATACATATATAGATATATACATACGCATACATACATACTTACATGGATGCGTACATCTATACATGCATGCTTGCATACATACATACATGCATACATACATACATACATACATACATACATACATACATACATACATACATACATACATACATACATACATACATACATACATACATACATACATACATACCTTCCGTACATACATAAATACATACATACATACATACATACATACATACATACATACATACATACATACATACATACATACATACATAGATACATACATATATACATACATACATACATGCATGCATACATACATACATACATACATTCATACATACATAAATACATACATACATACATAAATACATACATACATACATACATACATACATACATACATACATACATACATACATACATACATACATACATACATACATAAATACATACATACATACATGCATACATGCATACATACATACATATATTCATATATACATAAATACATACATACATACATACATAAATACATACATACATACATACGTACACACATACATACATACATACATTCATACATACATACATACATACATGCATACATGCATACATACATACATACATACATACATACATACATACATACATACATACATACATACAGTACATACATACATATATGCATGCGTACATACATACATACATACATACATACATACATACATACATACATACATACTTACATGCATACATACAAACATACTAACCGGTCCCCGACTGTCACTACGGTGGTCCGGGTTCGAATCCTACTCAGAGCTGAAATAACTTCAGTATCGCTGCGCTTCAAGTCGTTACTCCAACTCTCGTGGGCGGGGAGTTGGGTGTGTGTGTACGTGTAAGGTCACAGTATTACCCATAGATCGGTCATACGAGCTCTGAGCTTTCTTCCGGAAGGGAAATAGCTTTCGATCACGAGTCCAGCACGAAATCCAAAGGCCACGGTGAAGGAAATACATACTTACAATCATACATACATACATACATACATACATACATACATACATACATACATACATACATACATACATACATACATACATACATACATACATACATACATACATATATACATGCATACATACATACATACATACATACATATATACATACATACATACATATATGATTGTATACGTACATACATACATATGTGATTGTATACATACATACATATATGATTGTATACATACATGCATGCATACATACATACATACATACATACATAAATATATATACATACATACATACATACATACATACATACATACATACATACATACATACATACATACATACATACATACATACATACATACATACAGAAATACTAACCGGTCCCCGACTGTCACTACGGTGGCCCGGGTTCGATTCCTACTCAGGGCTGAAATAACTTCAGTATCGCTGCGCTTCAAGTCGTTACTCCAACTCTCGTGGGCGGGGAGTTGGGGGTGTGAGTACGTGTAAGGTCTCAGCATTACCCATAGATCGGTCATACGAGCTCTGAGCTTTCTTCCGGGAGGGAAATAGCTTTCGATAACGAGTCCAGCACGTAATCTAAAGGCCAAGGTGAAAGACATACATACTTACAAACATATATACATACATACATACATACATACATACATACATACATACATACATACATACATACATACATACATACATACATACATACATACATACATACATATCTACGTACGTACATACATACATACATACATACATACATACATACATACATACATACATACATACATACATACATACATACATACATACATACATACATACATTCATATATACATGCATACATACATACATACATACATACATACATACATACATACATATATAAATACAAACATACATACATACATACATACATACATACATGCATACATACATACATACATACATACATACATACATACATACATACATACATACATACATACATACATACATACATACATACATTCATTCATACATACATTCATTCATACATACATACATACATACATACATACATACATACATACATACATACATACATACATACATACATACATACATACATACATACATGCATACATACATGAATACATACATTTATACAAACATACATTCATACATACGTACATGCAAACATGCATACGTACATACATATAAACATATATACGTACATAAATTCATACGTATATATATATATATACATATATATATATATATATATATATATATATATATATATATATATATATATATATATATATACTGTACCGTATATATACATATATATAATGTACATACGCACATACACACACACACACACACACACACACACACACACACACACACACACACACACACACACACACACACACACACACACACACACACACACACACACACACACACACACACACACACACACACACACACACACACACACACACACACATACACACAACACGCACGCACGCACGCACGCACCCACATATCTGTTCTCACTAAGCCTTGAGATCTATGTACACAAAATAGCCAAGACTTAGAGTCCCATTTGCAGTAGATATGGACTTGGACCAAAGGGGCAGAGGGCGGACAGGGTTGGACAAGAGAGAAGTGAATGAGAATGAGATGGGGAGCCCACCCACGGCCAGCCATAGTTTGAATAGGGACAACGTCGTGCCTTGACACCTGGGTCCATATCACTTGCTGGCCCTTGTCTGCCCGTGATGTAATAAGCTGGTGACAGTAGAGGCGCGTCAATTGCAGTGGGGTGGTCGTGAATGGCATCTACTCAGGGCTCTTGCATTTGGGAGCTGAGTCGTGGCATCTGCTTTAAACGCAGTGATGCAACTGCATCCTATCGTTGGTTATAATCCTAGAATGAGGTAGCCTCTTATCGTGCAGCGGTGGGGTCGGGGTGGGTTGGGGAGAAGAGCCGCTATCTTTCGTTGGGTATTCTAAACCCAAGGGAGACTTTGACTATTGTGACCTGCAGCCACATAGGTTGCTCACATCTAACAAGCTGAGATGTGATCCGATGTCGCCCTTTTCTGCCTGTTCGAATCGGGATACACCTCCTTTATTACTGTCGACAACATATCGACGACACACGTCGACGACACAAATGTGAAGAACAAACCCCTAAGGCATCCGTACCACGACCTGAGAAGCCATAACTACTTTCAGTCTTCTTAGCTCTTTTACTATGATTAAAGTGAAAATGAAAATAAGTTAATTCATCTTGAACGTTTCACTGCAGGGCCACCGGCCTATCCCATGCGGGACGATGCAGCCTTTGTACACCTTAAAATATTCTATTATGGAAGCCAATTTCATTCACCTGAGGGTGAATCTTTATTCATTTTATTCTGTCTAATATCAGACAATTCTAACCAACTTAGGAGGATCTTGTTGATGACAGGCTGAAAAATACTAAAGCGTTGATTGTTAAATATCAACCTCTTAAAAGGCAAAGATATCCCACCAGAGATGAATAAAATCGTCTGACGACTGATAGAAAAAACACCAAAAGATATGATGATCTTCACGTTTAAACTCATTTATGCCCGTGCTGCACTTTAGATATTTCATTCTGCTAAACGCCAGACAATTTCACTCCACTTCGGTGGAACTCCGAGCACGAATGAGACAGAAGGAAAGTGAAGAGAACTGAGAGAAATTGAAGGAGCATTGATTAATGAGCTGAGAGAGAGAGAGGAGAGAAATGATTCTTCTCTCGTCGAAATTGTAATAAAAATTAAAAAGGGCTGATCTTGTATGATGAGGTACGAAAAAAAAAAAAAAATCTAAGACGATTTGTCAGAAACGACTTCTTCGCCTTGCCGTTTCTAGGCGTTGTCAAGGTCTTTCCAATTCTTTCGTCTTGGTCCCACCTCACATCGCTCACTTCCGTCCACCACTCGCCAGCCCTCACCCTCGAATTCAACCTCTGCGTTATTGCTGTAAATGGGTTAATTGAGAGTCTCTCAAGTTCTGGCATTCTGATTACTGACATACTATTTAATTAATCTCCGTGATACCACGCAAGTAGAGAAGTTAGCGTATCTTAATTAAGCCCTTCCGTAGTAGACCCCCACCCGCCACCCGCCCCCCGCCCCCCGTTACCTCGGTATGTGAAAGTGTTAAAAATAACTTCTTTTAGGTGTGGCGCGTTAGGCTTCATTCTTTTCTCATGAATACAAAGCCTCCGATTCGATTGACAAAATTATCGATGGCTGCCACTTGTCCTGGCCGTTCGATCCCAGAGGTTTCGTCCGGTCACAGGTAAAGCTTGCAGAAGCTCGTCATCTTCATCTTTCGATAAATGCTTCCCCTCTTGCCAGACCCAAGTTCGATCTCGAACGGCTCCCGACGACTGTCACTTGTCCTGCCTCTTCGAGCACGTAGGCCACTGAGTTGACACTTATTCTTTTGCTGGCTTCCGCCAGACTATTCTTTTCAAACGTCATGTGACCCCACATGACTTCTATTGACCACTTCCATATCAAGTGTGTATTTCAGTGTGGTAATTCAGTTTAAGTGGGTAATTCAGTTTCATGTAACCTCTTCAGAGGTGAAGAAATAAATGCAGTTGAAGTGCCCCTTCCCCCTTCGCACCACCACGGAAGTCTCGTCATCCTTCTTCCGCCATCACAAGGACGTCTCCTCCACATGACACACATACTAATGACGTGATGCCCTTGACTCGAGGCGTCACGTGATGAGCTTCGGCGCAGCGCTCTCGTCCACGGTTACAAATGACGTCATGTCGCTGGCTCGAGGCGTTATGCGTGATGCTCCGTGACGTGACGTATGAACACGGGGAGGAAGCTGGCACGTGATTTTCATATCACATCACGGGTTGAGTGATGGTATGAATAATAGGCCCCGCTCCTCCTCCACGATGTAATGAGCTCGGATATTGCAGAGGGCGAGAGAGAGGTGGGAGTGAATATGGGATGAACGGGACAGGCTGGGATTCGGAAGAAAGGAAGAAGGAGGCGAGAGGAGGAAGAAACACATTATTACATAAGAGAATAAACGAAAAAGGTGAGGCATGATACAAGAGCAAATTCAAAAGAAATAGAAGAAGAGGGATAATGAAAGAGAGTAAGGTGGATAGGTTTATGTGCTATATATTTTGATTAAGAAATATACTCGTAACCTTGGCTACAATATCACGACTCAAGTGAGTTCGTTTACATTTTTTTTTTCGAGTCTCCAAATGTTATATTATCTTTACGTCATATACTGAAAAGCTGAATGAAGAACTAAAAAGAGCTAAACCTATACGAATATTAGACACATTGTTGACTTGTCCTTAATGAAGTCTGGAATATTGTAGGCGAAGTTGTTCTGTAACTTTTCAAATTCACAACATTTGACAAGAATCGTGGTAGTGTGACTGGGGCTTATGCAAATGTGTATATACATGTGTTTTACGCATAAACACATGCACGCACAAACACACACACACGCACACACACACACACACACACACACACACACACACACACACACACACACACACACACACACACACACACACACACACACACAC
>NC_134799.1:25934231-25939231 GCF_046742065.1 Oratosquilla oratoria
TTGAAAGTAACACGATAACAACATTTAAAAATCGCTTAGATAAATACTTGGAATCTAATCCACAAATGAAATATTATCCTTTGCAATAAAAGATATGACAACCAGACATTTAATCGCAATTGGACTAATTGGATAGGATAGTTATAGCAGTAGTATTAGTTCATCTTCTACCGCCTAGTTACCCTGTTTCCTGAATTGTAGTGTAGTTTAGTTAACACAAACAGCCTCGTTAGGGCCAGTAGGCCTGCTGTTTGTTCTTCCTTTGTGTTCCTTTGTGTTCCTTTGTGTGTGTGTTTGTGTGTGTGTGTGTGTGTGTGTGTGTGTGTGTGTGTGTGTGTGTGTGTGTGTGTGTGTGTGTGTGTGTGTGTGTGTGTGTGTCTGTGTGTGGGTGTTAGTTTGTGTGCGCGTGTATGTGTGTGTGTAGACGTATGTGTGAGTGTGTGTGTTTATGTATGTATATGTATACACATATATATATATATATATATATATATATATATATATATATATATATATATTGCAGAAACCACAGGGAAATTAAAATCGGAATACTGAACGTTTTCGTCTAATATGACATCCTCAGAGTACAAGAAAGAAAAAATAGAACACAATATTCATACAGAAGTAGGAAAACTGGGAAAGGTTATAGCCACATAAAACTTAGGACATTATACATACATACACATTCAATTACACAAGGAAATGTTAATGGTAATAATAAATTAAAAATACACATTCATATTCACATGCAAATAAGAATGGTAATAGTAACAACAACAACAAAAAATCAAAAGAACAAAACCATATGGCCGAAAGGTCCATAGGACATTTGGTACAATTAGGAAACTTTGTACTGCTTTACTATCCTATGATTATAAAATTGTTTAGTTAAACCAAAACACAAGTTAATGTTATCAAAATGTAAAAAAAAAAAACAGAAAAAAACAGAACACAATATTTAACAGAAATAAGAAAACTGAAAGGTTATAGCCACATAAAACCTTCGGACGTTATGCAAACATAACACTCATATACACATAGAAATATCAATGGTAATAGTAAATGAAAAAATACATACACATTCATATACACATGGAAATAATAATGGTAATATGTATAAAATAATAATAATAATAATAATAATAATAATAATAATAATAATAATAATAATAATAATAATAATAATAATAATAATAATATAATATGATGATGATGTTGATGATGTGATGATGATGATGATGATGATGATGATGTTGATGTTGATGTGATGATGTTGATGATATGTTGATGATGATGACGATGATGTTGTGATGATGAGGATTATTTGATGATGATGATGATGTGATGATGATGATGATGATGATGATGATGATGGATGATAATAATAAAATATAATAATAATAATAATAATTAATAAATAATAAATATAATAATAATAATACATAATAATAATATAATAATAACAATAATAATAATAATACACATAATAATAATAATAATAATAATAATAATAATAATAATAATAATAATAATAATAATAATAATGATAATAAAAGAACAAAACCATGTGGCCGAAACGTCCAGAGTACATTTGGTACAATTAGGAAATTTTGTAATGTTTTACTATCCTATTAATTACAAAATTGTCTAGTTTAAATAAACCTAAACTCAAGTTAATATTATTGTCAAAATTATTCTTAATGAAACAGGATTCAATGATGTTCCTATCTAGAAATAAGCTGAATTATAATCAACAATTTTCTGTAACGATGTCCCAGTCACATTGTTGTGGTTTGTGTCCCTAACATGGACAAAAACCCCACTGGACATTTGGTCCGTCCTTATAATACCTGTGTTGTTTCATCCTAATATCTAATTCTAATAATATATATGTACATATAATATATAATATATAATATATATTTCTATATATATATATATAATAATATAGACGTATATATAATATATGTAATATATATATATAATATATATATATATATAAGATTGTGTGTGTGTGTGTGTGTTGTGTGTGTGTGTGTGTGTACAATTGGTATATAGTTATGTATAAAATATTATATATATATTTATATATATATATATGTGTGTGTGTAAATAACCTATATACATATATATATATATATATATATATATATATACATATATATATGTATATAAGCATATATATATATATATATATATATAAATTTATATAAAATATATACATATATATATATACAGTATATATGTATATATATACAAATATGTATACATGTGTGTGAGTGTGTGTAGTGTGAGTAAGTGTGTGTGTAAGTGTGTGTGTGTGTTTGTGTGTGTATGTATATGTGTGCGTGTTTGTGTGTGTGTGTGTATGTGTGTAGTGTGTATAGTGTGTGTGTGTGTGTGTGTGTGTGTTTGTGTTTATGTGTGTGTTTGTGTGTATGTGTGTGTGTGAGTGTGTGCGTGTGTGTGCGCGTGTGTGTGTGCATGTGTGTGTGTGTGTGTGTGTGTGCACGCGCGTATGTGTGCGTGTGTGTGCGTGCGTGCGCGTGCGTGGCGTGTGTGGCGCGTGTGCGCGTGTGTGTGTGCGTTTGTGTGCGTGTGTGTGTGCGTGTGTGTGCGTGTGAGCGTGTGTTTGCGTGGTGTGTGCGTGCGTGTGTTTATAGTGCGTGTGCGTATGTGTGCGTGTGTCTGTGCGCGTGTGCGCGTGTGTGTGTGTGTGCGTGTTTGTGCGTGTGTATGTGTGTGCGTGCGTGTGTGTTGTGCGTGTGTGTGTGCGTGTGTGCGTGTGCGTGTGTGTGTGCACGGTGTGTGTGCGTGCGTGCGTGCGTGCGTATATGCGTGCATGTGTGCGTGCGTGTGTGTGTGCGTGTGCGTGTACAAATGTGTGCGTGTGTGTGAGTGCGGTGTGTGTGTGTGTGTGTGTGTGTGTGTGTGTGTGTGTGTGTGTGTGCGTGTGGCGTGTGCGTGTGTGCGTGTGTGTGTGTGTGTGTGTGTGTGTGTGTGTGTGTGTGTGTGTGTGTGTGTGTGTGTGTGTGTGTGTGTGTGTGTGTGTGTGTGTGTGTGTGTGTGTGTGTGTGTGTGATTTTAACAAGTGTTACCTAAGAATCCAATGTTCAAAATATTTGTGACCAGTGTAAGTACGAGAACCTTAGTGCCCTACTGAGGGAGACAAATGTTACGATATCTGTGATATGCGTTTGGTTTGGTTAGACACATGCTTGGTTTTCATGAAGATTCTTTAGAATTGGGATTTTAAACCTTCAGTACAAGCACAATGGCAGCAAACAAAACAAGGGAAACACTTCGAGTTTCGTCTGAGGCTGCAGGGAAAAGGAAACACTCCGGGGACGAGGAGATGAGCTGCAAGAAGCTTAAAGTTAAGGACGACAGCCCCAGGAGTGAGGATCCCGGTAACGTCTGGACCGAGGTTGAGTACCTCGGCGAAGGCAGCTTTGGCATCGTCACTCTCGTGAGGAACGCGGCAACGGGAGAACTTGCCGCCAGAAAATCCGTACAGGTGACGACCAAGCAGGACGAACAAGAGGTCTTGATCCACAGGCGCCTAGATCACGCCAACGTTGTGAGGCTGCTTTCCGCAGAACAAGAAGGAGCGGAAATGCACATGTACCTCGAGTTCGCGGCCGGAGGCGACCTTTCCGATGAGATCGGTCACAGCGGCATGGGCGAGGAACAAGCCCACTTCTACTTCGTGCAGCTCATCAGTGGCGTCGGATACCTTCACGCCCAGGGCATTGCACATCGCGATCTCAAGCCCAACAATCTCCTGCTGACCGAAGATCGCGTCTTGAAAATTGGCGACTTTGGACTTTCAGCAGAGTTCCTCTCCGAAGGTAAAGAGGTGTACCTGCGTGGTGCTTTCGGCACCCGCAACTATGTGGCCCCCGAGGTATTCTCCGGCAGGTACAGGGGAGTCCCCGCGGACCTATGGTCCTGCGGAATCATCCTGGTGGAGCTGATAACGGGCCGCACTCCCTGGCGAAGGGCAAGGCCACGAGACGGCGCCTACCACCAGTGGATGCAGCAGCAGCACCTCAACAAGATCGCCGACCCCAGCCCTCCTTCCAGCAGCGACACCTCAGTGGTGGCACTCATCTCGCACATTTTGATGCCAGCCCCAAAGGAGAGGGCGACCCACTCCGCCATTAGAGAAAACGGTTGGTTCAAAAAATGAAGAATAACCACTAATACAAATGGTTAAATCAAAACCAAAAATTAAAACGCCTAATTGGCCTTCTGTCTAGGGAAGGGATTCCCTCAGCTGAATAAATAACCAAAATTGCCGTCAAATTTGTTGAAAGCAACCAAGGAGTAAAATTTTTTAACTGTGACTGCGAAATGATTGCTGCACAATAAAAGAAAGTCATCGTCAGGTAGTGCTTGGTTATTCAATGAAAAAAAATTCGTTTTGAACTTGCGAACAATTCGTATCCTCATCTCATCACTTGTAATCAATAAATACTGTTCAACCTAATAACACTAGCTTATACAGTATAATCAAACAAGCAATATGCTAATAACACTAAATACTCTTTACTTAGTAAAGCTTATACAGTATAATCAAACAAGTAATAAGTCTCAAAATAATATGTATTTGACCAAACGCCAGGCATTAAGTTTTTAAAGTGCGAACTCATAAAATCATCTAGTGACTTAACTAAGTACATCAATTAAGTCACAGAGCACAGCAAAGGGGTTGAAAATATCAAATACATTTCATCAGAAGAAATTTCCCATGGAATATTGTAAGTATATATACATAAAAATAAATATATATATATATATTTATATATATATATATATATATATATAATAGATATATATATATATATATATATGTATATATATATATACACACATATATATATATACATATATGTATATATATGTATAATATATATGTATATATATGTATATATATATATATATGTATATATATATATATATATGTATATATATATGTATATATATGTTTCATTAGA
>NC_134799.1:25959231-25964231 GCF_046742065.1 Oratosquilla oratoria
AGACAAAATGCTAAGAATAATAGGCAGACACACCACATGGATAAGATATGTAGATGACATATTAATCATAACACCCAAAACCACAAATATACTAAACAAAGTCAGATTATTAAATAAAGTACACGAGAAGATTGAATTCACACTAGAAGAAGAACAAGAAGGACACTTATCATTTTTAGACACTACAATTATTAGAACAGACTCAGGCCCAAGATATAAAGTACATAGAAAACATACCAACAAAGAAGATTATGTCCACTATCTATCAGGTCACAGTGAAAAAATCAAATCAGGTATAATAATTGGATTTTTCTTACGCGCATACAGAATATGCAGCACAGAATATATAGAAGATGAAATAACACACATAATTACAATATTTAAAATACCCAATGAGAATAATTACAAAATCAAAAACGAAAGCCCAGGAAATAATGAACAGGACAAAATATAACAAAGAAAAAGAAAAGAACGAAATATTAGTAATACCGAATTTCACAGAAGTCACAAAAATAAGAAAATATTTAGAACAAAATAACATTAAAATAATTACAAACACTGGACAAAAGATAGGAAAGATAATAACATATAAAACAACAAAATTTAGAAATGAAAATAGCATAGTATACAAAATCCCATGTAACGGATGTGAAACGTCATACTACGGAGAGACTGGACAAGGAATCACAAAGCGGACACAACAACACAAAAGTGACATTAGAGCACACAGAACCAGCAACTCACTTGTGACACACATAGACAAAACAGGACACTTGCCAAATTGGATAAACACAGAAGTATTACACCAAGGTCTCGACAAGAAAAAGTTATAGAAGCTGCAGAAATTAGTAAAAATAATTCGAATAACAACAGAGGAGGATTCATTACATGGTCTCGCCCAGCCGCTACACTAGCCATCAACGATTGGAAGAGAAGAAAAAGAGGGAGGAGTCAATAATTCGCGCGGAATATATATAGCTGTGTATCTATCCACTTGATGTAATACCTTGAAAAAGACGAAAGTGTCGAAACGTCGGTAATAAAACTCAAAAGCTCTTCTCGAGTTTCCGTTTCCTCTCTTTCCTAAAAAAAATATATATATATATATATATATGTATGTATGTATATATATACATATACACACACACGAAGGTAATGCCAGGAATAGTACTTATTTCTTATATTGAGCCCTTATAAATCCAAGGGTTGTTCACTGCATTGCTATAACGACTAAACGTTTGTGCTCATAACCTGCATTTTTTATCTCTCTGTTGCATATATTGACGGAATGAGATTCTTACAAATTAACCACTGTTATGGATGTGTGTCAGAAGTAGAGATGTGTTATTGATTGACATTAAACGGCGCTTGGTGAACGTTTACGGAGCTGAGGCAGTTAATGTCAGCACGGGAGATGGGTTCGTTGATTCCGAGTGATGACATAAATGTGAGTGACAAACCGCGCTCCGGAAATGCCATGCACAGGCCCTTGTATGTATGTATGTATGTATGTATGTATGTATGTATGTATGTATGTATGTATGTATGTATGTATGTATGTATGTATGTATGTATGTATGTATGTATGTATGTATGTATGTATATATATATATATATATATATATATATATATATATATATATGTTATATACATTATGATTATTACCAATATTATCATAGCCATAATAACAATCGGCCTAAGACTATAATTATGCATTAAAACTTATACTGCATCGAAAAACCCAAGGAGAAATGTGTTGGAGCGAATACACTCCGACAAAAGTCTTGGACCAAGACAGAGGCTGTGAGCGGCGCGAAAATTGATGCCTCAGCAGTTGAATTTGCTTCACCTTAGATGAAATGTTGTTTTCTCACTTCGCAAAAGGGAGTCATTTTCATTAAGCCTCTCCATGGAGACATTTCCTTTAGCTGATTAAAATCGTCTGGCGGCAGCTAAAATAAGATTTGTATAGTGTATCATTGTAGTAAAAGAGTTAATCTTGAAAAGCCGCGTTTTTTCATGACAACGACTTTGCCAAGCTGAATTCTAGTGTTAACTAGAATTCTAGTGTTAACTAGAATGCAATCTATAAAACATGACACAGCAAAGAAGTGATTGAACTCTGGCATTCACAACAAATAAATAATCAAATAACTAAATTGATAAATAAATAGGCACATAAATAGTTAAATAGATAAATGAGTAAATATATTAATAGATAAGTAAATATATAAATGGATGAATAAACGAATATATGAGATAAATATATAAACAAGAAAAAGAAATACATAGCGACATTTCAAATCTCAGGAATGACATATATAACCTACTAAAAGAAATAATGCAAGTTAATTTGTGTATGCTGTAGGCTGTTGTAAAATAGGTCAAACAGTGTACATATAAAAAGAACAAAAATCTTCATCAAATATGTATACACTTCCGGGAAACCTAAGCGCATTACAGTACTATCGTTCAAAAAAATAGCTGCGGTGAAAAAGAAAAGGCAGATTTATCATTTCGTGGTGTTAATTACACCAGACAAACAATTTTTCATTTGCACAAAATGGAATACGGTCGAGAGGGTGCAGCGTTAGAGCTGCTCTCTGATTGAAGGGTTTTATTCTCAGCCATCCTGATAAAGACTCTTATCGCTCTAAATAAACATGTAGTTAGGATCAAAAGGCAAAACACTGGACAACGGTCTTTTATTTCTCTTCTGTTTACGTGTGCCAGTGTGCGTTGGTGGTGTAATCGGAATTGTGCTGGTCTCGCATTTGCTTAGTTGTGGGTTCGAATCCCGCACACCTCTCTGAGTCCAAGCAGTGATTACTACCTGCCCTAATAGTCCAAGCGCATAAGGCAGAGGTGGCGGCTTCGGTCGCATCTACGCGTCTCCTGGCATCATTTTCTCGCTTTCCTATGTGTGCGCCGCGCGCCGTGGCATTTTCGACTTTGTTCCCGTTTCGTGATCTTTGGGTTCAGGGGAAGGGTCTATACAAAACCACCTGTGATTGTCACTTACCCCACTTCTCTGGACACAGAAGTCATACAGTATGTGGAAGGTTTGACCACGAGAAGTCCTTCCTCATATACAGTATACTCCTTTTTCTATTATTATTACTATCTAGCGAAGGGGGGGTTGACTTAATTTACGTGAAGATAGTATTGCATGGCATGTGTTGCAGAGATGCTTCTCAGTTGCGTAAATTGGCGCGCGATACAACGAAACCCAAATGACATCTCTCCCTCTTGTCCCCCCCCCCCACCACCAAACTTTCGTGAGATTGGTTCTCATTCCCCCTTCCATCCACTCTTCAAATTCTCTCTTCCCAATCTTCTCTTCCTCCTTCTCCTTTCTCACTCTTCCTCCTCCTCATTTCCTCTTCCCCTTCTTCCGTCTCCTCTCTCCCTGTCTCTTCTTCGTCCTCCTCTTCAATTATACCTTAATTAACCCTCTTTGTGCACTTCCGTACTAAACTGGTTTTTAATCTAACCTCTTCCCTTCTACAACCCACTTTACGTGTTTCACATTGGTTGTTGCCGGACAAATTTAATCAGGTGAGGGTATAACCTTGTGTTGAAGAAGTTAGCTGGTTTCCATTCTTGCCCATTTATATAAGTCTTTAGATTCTCCTTCTTTCACACTTCCAGACTTCATCCCCAAGACTTCATTCCCTACAAAACTCGTTAACTAGAAATAGTGACCCCATCCTCTAACTCAGCATATCTTAACCTTTTCCGATCTCAGTACTTCCTGGAGTCAAGTTTGTTTAAGTAGTCCAGCACCCCCTAGTTACAGGGATTAGAAATACGATGTCACTAGAAGAAAAAGACTTTTCCAGGAATCACTATAACTGATGTCAACATCTGGGTAGTGCCAGGATAATACTGTTCTCCCAATGTCATCACCCTTTGGAGCTCCATAATCCGCTACGAACCCACATCCTCTACTCTCTTCATCCTTGTACCTTTCACCATTCGCCTCTCCCTCCTCCTCCTCTCCTCCTCTATTCTCTTTCCTCCTCTTCACCCCTCCTGTCTCCTCCGTGTCCCCTTTTAGTGTCGTTTTATCGCAAACTCTGGCGAGGGCTTTGGTGGGTCCTTTCTATATGCTTTGTTCGTCAAGTTTAACTTGGACTCGTCCACGACCGAAGTTGAGGCAGAATCCTCGCCACGCGCAACAGCTGTTTGGATTACGTTATTTGCCCTTTTATCTCGAACAATTGGGGATAAAGTGAAAGGAAAGGAAGAGTATGGGAAAGGGGAATGAATGGTAAGATACGAGAAAAGGGAAGCGAGGTGAAGAGGAAAGAAATGTTAAAGAAGGGTGTGAAGGATTTGAGTAAATATGGATAATGAGGCAGATTGGAGGGTGTAAACGTAAAGGAGTAGAAATAATGGAGGTAGAGAGAAAAAAGGAGAGAAATGGGAGACTATGAACGAAAATTTGTAGAATATTATGCATTCACTGCTTGATCATTCCCCCAGATGGAGTTATCACAGGAAAACGCAATCTATTATTTTTTACCTCCTAACCCTCATTCATTTTATATTAGAAAAAATTCCTGTATGACTTATTGACCGACCCAGTGACCATTTCTATGTTCCTCGGGGGCACGGATGTCTTATAGATGAGATTTAAGGTTCCAAAATTATTTATCAATTCCCTGCCATGTCCATAATCAATCGACAGACTGATAGAGAAGGGGTAGAATAGGGGCTGGGGAGGACGGGTCGTCGGTGTTCGGTTGGCTGTAAAGTGTACTGACATGGGCTACCACATTGTCTCCATATATATTTTTTTTTTTTTTTTATATATTAAGTGGGTTTGTTTTCGGTGGAGAATATGTCTCCAAAATTTGTCGGTGAAGTTCGTATACATACTGCATACGTTTGATAAACTAATCGGTCGGTAATTACCGACGTCTCTCGGGTTTACTTTCATGTGAAGTGAAATCACTGTATCACTGCACCATGATTCAAGAGCACTTCCCTGGTT
>NC_134799.1:25973119-25980619 GCF_046742065.1 Oratosquilla oratoria
TCGCTGGCGCTTCAGGTCGTTTACTCTGAGACTTTCGTTGGCGGGGAGTTGGGTGTGTGTGTGTGGTATAAGGTCATGAGCATTACCCTATAGTATCGGTTATACGACATCTGGAGTTCTCTTCCGGGAGGGTAAATACGCTGTCGATCACGAGTCCAAAAGACCAAGGTGAAAAGACCAAGGTGAAAATACACACACACTCACACACACACACACACACCGACACACCACAAACACACACACACACACACACTCATCACACACACACACACACACACACACACACACACACACACACAAAAAAAAACAAAACACAACACACACACAACACACACACTCACACACAACACACACACACACACATCACCACACACAACACACACACACACTCACCACACAAACACACACAAAACACACACACCCACACCCCCACACACACACACACTCTCACACACCAACACACCACTACACACTCTCACATCACACACCACACAAAACCCCACACACACACACAAAATGTCCAAACCCACAGTCACTAAGCGACCCTTAGGACCTATTGCCATCCACCCCAAATCCCAAGCCTTATCTGTGAGGTTTTTGTTTTTGACTCAGTATACAACAAAATTAAAGATCAAAATCGGATCATGACAACAGTATGGCAACATGAAAAAAAAAAAAAATCCTCCTCCAAAACTCACTATTCTTGTTTAATCTTCTGGACTTCTTGCACAGCCACTGTAGACAAGGACAAATGACGCTCTAGCCTTGACCTTTATTGACTTCAAGAAAGCGTTTGACCTTGTTGGACCATAACATCATCATCTCCAGAAGCCATACAACTGGGGAATCCATACCACACTTGGTAGCATGGCTAAAACGACTTCCTGACCGGAACGTCAACAGGCAGGTGAGGTACCAGGGAACGACATCCTCCCTCCTCCCCCTGACCTGTGGGATCCCTCAAGGGACCAAGATGGGACCACCGTGTGCTTCCCTCATCCTCATAAATGACGCATTAATGGGACACCCAACAGAGAATGGAATTACGTCGATGACTGCACAGTTGGCATTCCCATCAACACCAGGCAGCCCTGACTCTCTTCACTACAATACATCCTAGACAACCCTCAACAAAACGTGGACTGAGAGCAAGCAATGTGACAGTTAACCACAGGCAAGACCCGTGGTCATGCCATGTTTGTACATCCAAAACAGGCGGTGGCACCAAAACCTCAACTGTCATTAGGAACCCATTCCCTATCAGGTGGTCCAGTCCGCCAAGCTACTAGGCATAAAAATTAGGAACGACCACCTTAACTGGGGGGAAGCAGCACATCAACAACATCATCAGGACAGCCTCTTGCAAACTCTTCATGCTGCGACAGATTGAAGTCCCTTGGTACCCCATCACCAGCTCTAAAGGGGAAGTCTACACCACCTTCGTACTCCCCCACCCTCATGTACGCCTCCCCAGCCTGGTCATCATCACTCAACATCACACAGAGGGAAGCCAAAATTAGAGGAAAGTACAAAGAAGAGCGTGCAGAAAATTATCATGGGTAGTCAGTATGAGGGATTACGAAACCACGCCCCTCACCACCCCTCCAGCTTGCCAAGATTGTCCGACAAACCATCAGTGATGGCAACTGAATAAGTTTTGGGGACAGGACCTAATGCTACACCCACGTCAACCGTCACTTCCTCCCACCTAAACACCACAAATCATTACCACCCGCCATGCAACTCGGCATTCTAACAAAATCAAGCCCATCAGAGCCCCGAGGACTGACCGAGACAAGAACAGTGCCTATTGCCAATCCATTGGTCCGCACAATAAACACTCATTATAAATTTTTAGACTAAGCATATCACTCTTTTAATTACTATATTACTCATAAAAGTGCGTCATTTGTATTTATTGTCAGTGTATCACTGCTATCTCAATAAACCTATTATTATTATTATTATTTTATTATTTACACACTACACACACACACACACACACACACACACACCACACCACACACACACACCACACACACATCACACACACACACACACACACATCACACACGCACACACACACACCCCACACACAAACACACACACACGTACACACACACACATCATACATACCACACACAACACACACACACACACACGCACAACACCACCACACACCACACACACACACACACACACACCCACACACACACACACACACACTCACACACACACCCACACCCCCACACACACACACACACACACACCCCACACTCTCACACACTTAATACAAACACAAACACACACACACACACCACACAGCACACACACACACACACACACATCACACACACACACACACACAATCCCACAACACACACACAGACACGCACGTGTGTTTACAATCCAGAAATGTCACAAACAAGTGGATCGGTTCTTTTGTGGGTTTAGCATTCAGGTCTACAACAACGGCATGTACGGGTAGGACCTTACTATCAAACACAACAACAATAAATATACATCAGTTAATAACAAATAATGATATATATATATAAATATATATATTAAATATTTATATATATGTAGATATACCTAGAGTTATATATATATCAATATATATATAATGTATAACTATATATATATATATAAGATATATACAATATTATATATTATATTAGATATATATATATAAATAACATATAATATATTTACAAGGGCAACTTTTCCAGCCCATTAATAAAAAAAACAATAACGGAAAGTGTAAGGCCTATTCATTAACATATCAGGGATCACGGAAGAACCAAGAGAACTCTCGTCTCTCTCTCTCCTCTCTCTATCTATCTACCTATCTATCAATCGCGCGCGTTGCGCGCGTGTGTGTGTGTGTTGGTGTTGTGTGGCGTGTATGTGTGTGTGTGTGTGTGTGTGTGTTGTGTGTGTGTGTGTGTGTTGTGTGTGTGTGTCGGTGAGGTGTGTGTATTGTGTGATGTTGTGTGTTGGGGCGGCTGTTGTAGTGTGGTGAGTGTGTGTGTGTGTGTGTGTGTGTGTGTGTGGTGTGTGTTTGTGACTGTGTGTGGTGTGTGAGAAGTGTGTGTTTGTTGTGTGGTGGTTTATGTGTGTCTTTGTCTATCTCAGTTTTCTTTTGCGTCTTTACCTGCTTTTGTCCCACCTTCATACTTTTTTTTTTTTTTTTTTGGGTGTGTTGTGGTTGGTGTATTTGTGGTTTTTTTTTTTTTTTTTTTTTTTTTTTACCGTCATTTAATTTCAACCTTCCAATTCCCTTGTTCGTTAACCCATTCACCTCGCCTTTCTCTAACATTTTCGGTTTGCCCTTGTCGGGTCCAGGCTCCCCTCTCGGCAATGCCCCCTTCCTCCTCCTCCCCTTTTCTCCAGGCATTTCCTCCGCGGCGGTCCGGTTACAGGGGGCAAATGATGTATAAAACCCAAGCGGCTTTTCCGTAGGGGCAGAGCTTCCTGCACAACTTTGCTGGACGAGTCAAAGTCAAACCCAACGAAACAAACATCTGGAAGGATATTCAAGTGGTGTCCACGCACGAAGGTTTGTGATTAAAAGTATACCGTGGAATGATAGTTGGATTGGAGGGGGGTAGAGGGAGAAGGAATGGGAGAAGTAGGGGGCGGAGAGGGGGAGATTGATGTGTAGGAAGAAGAGCAGCATGATAAAGGAACCAATGGAAATAGTTGTCTACAAATCCCCTGTGTGTTAACACTAATTCCTCGTCCCCCATAACGCCCAGTGAAAGGTTGTTACCCTACCATTGTGGAAACAAAGGTTCGGTTCTACTGCATGCCTTTGCGACGCCCGCACGCAATGGATTAGTTATATATATATATATATATATATATAGAGATAGACTATATATATATATATTAATATATATTATATACTCAGATATATCTATATATAACATATATATACATATACATATCTATATTATAGTATATACCTGTATGTATGTATATACAGTATATATATATATATATATTATATATATATATACATATATATATAGTTTTCTATATAATGTATGTATGGTTTATGTATAGATATATTTATACATATATACGTACATCCCCATACACACACACAACCTATATGTATGCTATATATTATATATATATATATATATATATATATTGATATATAGTATACGAAATTTATATAAATATATCTATATATATGAGTGATATATTATATATATATATGATTGCCAAAAAATAATCACCAAATAACGCGTGGACGAAAAGGAATATTGCAGAAACCACAGGGAAATGTAAAGTCTGAATACTGATCGTTTTCGTCTATTACGACATCCTCAGGGATGTCGTAAGATCGACGAATAAACGTTCAGTATTCAGACTTTAATTTCCCTGTGGTTTCTGCAATAGATATATATTATATCTATATATCTATAGAGATATATATATATATATATAAATTGTTTGAGACATAATGAGAGAGTGCTCGTGATACACCACACACACACACACCCACACACACACAAAACAAACAAACACCACACACACACACATACACTCACACACACCCACACACACCCACACACCACACACACACACACACACACTCACACCACACAATAAGATACATCACGCACACACACACACACCCACCAACACAACACACACACACACACACACCACACCACACCACACACACACATATATATTCGAATTATATATCTATCTATCTGAATAGAGTATATATATACACATACATACTTATACATATATATATATACAGTCTACATATAATATATATACTGAGATATCTATATATCTATATATAAATATATATCTATTTATATATATATATTACAAAGGATTACCAAAGGCAATAGCATGCCGACAGGAAGACCTTTCGATCCCATATCCACACCACGAAGGTAAATGCCAGGAATATGTACTTTATTTCTTATATTGAAGCCCTTATAAATCCAAGGGTTGTTCACGGCATTGCTATAAAGCGAACTAAATCGTTTTTGTGACTTCATTAACCTGCATTTTTTAGAGTCTCTCGTGTTGCATAGATTGCGGGAAAGTGAGATTCCTCCAAATTAACCACTGTTTATGGATGTGAGTCAGAAGGCAGAGATGTGTCATTGAGTTGACATTAAACGGCGCTTGAGCTGAACGTTTACGAGCTGATGCAGTTAATGTCAGCACGGGAGATGGGTTCGTTGATTGCCCGAGTGATGACATAAATGGTGGAGGTGGACAAACCGCGCTCCGGAAATGCCATGCACAGGCCCTTGTATGTATAGTATGTATGTATGTATGTATGTATGTATGTATGTATGTATGTATGTATGTATGTATGTATTTGTATGTATGTATGTATGTAAGTATGTATGTCTTTATGTAGGGATGTTTAATGTATGTATGTATGTATATGCTATATATATATATAGTATATATATATTTATATATATATGTTATATACATTATGATTATTACCAATATTATCAGAGCCATTTAATAATAATCGGCCTAAGACTATAATTATGCATTAAAAACTTATACTGCATCGAAAAACCCAAGGAGAAATGTGTTGGAGCGAATTACACTCCGACAAAGTCTTGGCCCAAGACAGAGGCTGTGAGCGGCGCGGAAAATGATGCCTCAGCAGTTGAATTTGCTTTCACCTTAGATGAAATGTTGTTTTTCTCACTTCGCAAAAGGGAGTCATTTTTCATTAAGCCCTCTCCATGGAGATATTTCCTTTAGCTGATTAAAATCGTCTGGGCGGCAGCTAAAATAAGATTTGTATAGTGTATTATTGTAGTAAAAGAGTTAATCTTGAAAAGCCGCGTTCTTTCATGACAAGGACTTTGCCAAGCTGAATTCTAGTGTTAACTAGAATTCTAGTGTTAACTAGAATGCAATCTATAAAACATGACACAGCAAAGAAGTGATTGAACTCTGGCATTCACAATAAATAAATAATCAAATAACTAAATTGATAAATAAATAGGCACATAAATAGTTAGATAGATAAATTAATAAATATATTAATAGATAAGTAAATATATAAATGGATGAATAAATGAATATATGAGATAAATATATAAACAAGAAAAAGAAATACATAGCGACATTTCAAATCTCAGGAATGACATATATAACCTACTAAAAGAAATAATGCAAGTTAATTTGTGTATGCTGTTGTAAAATAGGTCAAACAGTGTACATATAAAAAGAACAAAAATCTTCATCAAATATGTATACACTTCCGGGAAACCTAAGCGCATTACAGTACTATCGTTCAAAAAAATAGCTGCGGTGAAAAAGAAAAGGCAGATTTATCATTTCGTGGTGTTAATTACACCAGACAAACAATTTTTCATTTGCACAAAATGGAATACGGTCGAGAGGGTGCAGCGTTAGAGAGCTGCTCTCTGATTGAAGGGTTTTATTCTCAGCCATCCTGATAAAGACTCTTATCGCTCTAAATAAACATGTAGTTAGGATCAAAAGGCAAAACACTGGACGACGGTCTTTTATTTCTCTTCTGTTTACGTGTGCCAGTGTGCGTTGGTGGTGTAATCGGAATTGTGCTGGTCTCGCATTTGCTTAGTTGTGGGTTCGAATCCCGCACACCTCTCTGAGTCCAAGCAGTGATTACTACCTGCCCTAATAGTCCAGGCGCATAAGGCAGAGGTGGCGGCTTCGGTCGCATCTACGCGTCTCCTGGCATCATTTTCTCGCTTTCCTATGTGTGCGCCGCGCGCCGTGGCATTTTCGACTTTATTCCCGTTTCGTGATCTTCGGGTTCAGGGGGAAGGGTCTATACAAAACCACCTGTGATTGTCACTTACCCCACTTCTCTGGACACAGAAGTCATACAGTATGTGGAAGGTTTGACCACGAGAAGTCCTTCCTCATATACACTATACTCCTTTTTTTTATTATTATTACTATCTAGCGAAGGGGGGGTTGACTTAATTTACGTGAAGATAGTATTGCATGGCATGTGTTGGAGAGATGCTTCTCAGTTGCGTAAATTGGCGCGCGATACAACGAAACCCAAATGACATCTCTCCCTCTTGTCCCCCCCCCCACCACCAAACTTTCGTGAGATTGGTTCTCATTCCCCCTTCCACCCACTCTTCAAATTCTCTCTTTCCAATCTTCTCTTCCTCCTTCTCCTTTCTCACTCTTCCTCCTCCTCATTTCCTCTTCCCCTTCTTCCACCTCCTCTCTCCCTGTCTCTTCTTCGTCCTCCTCTTCAATTATACCTTAATTAACCCTCTTTGTGCACTTCCGTACTAAACTGGTTTTTAATCTAACCTCTTCCCTTCTTCAACCCACTTTACATGTTTCACTTTGGTTGTTGCCGGACAAATTTAATCACGTGAGGGTATAACCTTGTGTTGAAGAAGTTAGCTGGTTTCCATTCTTGCCCATATATATAAGTCTTTAGATTCTCCTTCTTTCACACTTCCAGACTCCATCCCC